>NW_025999941.1:18147438-18193104 GCF_001458135.2 Marmota marmota marmota
CCCAACCCCCCGCGCCAACCCCCACACCCCAAACCAGCACCAAGTAGCTGACAAGTCCTTACCGACTTTGGGCTCTTCTTGGGAACCGGCAGCCCTGGAAGAAAAAAAAAAAAAGGAGGGGAGGGGGGAAGAGATCATTAGCATATAAATGTTACCTTTTTCTTAAAGAACAATCCCCAGGTGTTTCATGGCAACCTAGCCATCTGCAGAGTTATGTCAGATTTCTCCCCAGCATCGGAGTTACCAGGCTGTTCATATCGAATCAAAGCCGAGGGAGGAGGGAGGCGACAGGCAGATCTATCTGCATTAGCTATGCTGAGTTGTACTGCAGCAGCCTGGAGGCTTGGAAAAGAAATTCACAGACCTCAGCGGCCTGGGAAATTGAACACTCGGACAGAATCTCAAATGCTCTTCTGGATTAAGAGAGACTTAACTTACAATTAAGTCCAGGATCTTTTCCTTTCCCCCGCGATCCACTTGTCAACGGAAGCAGACCAATCAGAATAGAGGAAGGGGTATATATTTAGTTTCAAAGGAGAGCATGGTTAAAATTAAAATTTTTTTTTCCATTTCTGTCTTTTTTCTTTTTTCCTCTCTGTCTTTTAGAAGAGAAGCCGCCTTCTTGATTTGGATGAGCTCAACACCACAACAAAGACGGATGCTCTTTTTGCCAGAAGAAGGGAAAAAATAGGAGCCCAAGTCCAAGTGGGTCTAGGATCCCTCCCCGATGAGCATCAGCTCCTGTCTGGATGCCTGTCAGTCAGTCATCCAGCCAACCTCCTCCTTGGCTTGTTAGAAAGACTGGGGCTCAGTCCAGCCCCCCGAGGGCAAAGCATGTCACTGGACATGAGAGAGAAAAATTACACACAGCTGAGGACAAAAAGAGACGCTATTGGAGAAAGAGTGGTTAGCTGTCCCCAAACCCTCTGCTTAGTGGGAGGGCACAAGCTGAAGTGGGGGGGGGGGACCAACCAGTGATCTCTGCACTTCTAGAAAACTCAGTAGCAACTAGGGGGCAGGCTTAAAGGGAATGTGTCACCAGTGGAGTGTGAGAAAGAGAGGTGAGAAGGAAAAATAAGGCACATCTTGGGGTTTCAAAAGTGATCATTTTCACAAGCTGCCACCTTTATTTATTTATTTTTTTTTCTGTCCCGGCAGGGGTTAGAATGCGAAAGGCAGATTCCATTTATATACCAGGTGACAAAGAGATACACTTGGGATCTGTGGATTCTGCAAAAGAAACTTCAACTTGTTTCTGAGAGCGATTCCTGTGCAGTACCGGGATGATGTCAACTCTTTGGGAAGTGACTTGTCAAGCCACGAGCCAGGAGAAGTTCAGCACAAGTAATTCCAGGCAACGGAAGTGGGCGAGGGAGGAGGAAGTCACCCAGAGGAGCAACACGGGTGTGCCCACTGCAAGTGAAGCGTGACAAGAATCACTCCTGCTGAGATACTTTGGGGACAGTCTCCACGGAGGCTCCTCACATTGCCAGAATGAGGTCAGCACAGTCTGGCTCTGGGACTTTGGAGTGCATCAGGAACATTAGGTTCCTTGTTAAAAATGCAGAACCCCAGGCTCCAACCTCAGGGGCCCAGGAATCTGCAGTATTAATTAACAGCTCTTCCTAGGCAATCTGATGCAAGAAGTCTGAGGACCATATTTAAGGAAACTCTAGAAAGAATAATTCTTTTTTCAATTAAGGTAAACTCAGGCATCCCTCAGCATGTCACCCTAGTCCCCTCAATGCCTCAGTTTCTCCAGAGGTGAGATGGAAATAATAAATCTCACTTCCCAAGACAGTGAAGATAAATAAGGGAAAATGCTTAAAAAGCCTTCTTCTTCTTCATCATCTTTTTGTAGTACCAGGGATTGAACCCAGGGTGCTTAACCACTGAGCAATATCCTCATCCCTTTTATATTTTATTTTGAGACAGGGTCTTGCTAAATTACCTGGGACCTTGCTAAGTGCTGAGGCTGGCTTTGAACTCATGATCCTCCTGCCTCAGCCTCCCAAGCCACTGGGATGACAGGTGTGTGCCACCGTGCCTGGCTGTTTAAAAGCCTTCTACCTAACCCACCTCCAACATCTAAATCTCTCACCTTCCTTGGCCAAGTGACGTCATTCAAAAAGGAAATGGGTATGATTATCTTGCTCTAACTAGGGAGAACTCATCTGCTAAAGATATCAACGTATAAAAAAGACTTAGGAGAAATATTTCGCCTATAGACAACGAGTTGAAAAATTCTGATATTTCTTTATTAATCTGAAAATAATCATTAGGCATATTCAGGTATATTCATATGATTTCCATAAAAATAATATGGATCACTGGATGCACTCAAAATTATATTATATTGCATGGTTCAATTCAGATAGCCCCCTAACTGAAGCATTCTTAGTTAAGTAAAATAAGTCAGGTTTCATTACAGGTAGCTTTTACAGAACCTGACTCTGCCTGGGATCCTAATGACCTCATGTAAAAATATGCATTAGGAATCTCCACCTAGGTAGGTGGAGTCAGGGCAAGATGGTTTTAATCCACTGGCCAGTCTCTTACGATGTTCAGACCCAAACTAAAGGGCACTTTTCCTTCTCATCACAGAGATGCACATCCCATCCAAGATGCATTCAGGTGGACATTCACTGCAGCATTGTTGGCAAACAGAAAACCTGGAAACCACTGGAAGGATTACATAAACTGTGGGGTGGCCCACCCATGTGTTCTTTGAACACTCTGCACTGGTTCAAAGAAATGAGCTCAGTTGACAGATAAGAACACTGAAGGTTGCCTGTGGTATACACCTGTCATCCCAGCGGCTCGGGAGGCTAAGGCAGGAGGATCAAAGCCAGCCTCAGCAACTTAGTGAGGCCCTAAGCAACTGAGTGAGACCCTGTCTCTAAAGAAAATACCAAATAGGGCTGGGGCTGGGGCTCCATGGTTAGGCGCCCCTGGGTGCAATCTCTGGTACCAAAACAACAACAACAACGACAATAAAAACACCAAAACCACAAAACACTTAAGGCCTCCAAAACATAATGAGGTGTTAAAACAGCAAGCAGCAGAATGCAGGTGCAGCAGGAGACAGTTGCCCACACATGCCTGGCTGTTTGGTGGTGAATGCCCCACCAAACACGACAGGGATGTTTCACCTGAAGCGAGGAGGGGTAGGGATCAGAGACACTAGTTTAATGCGACTTTAGCCTTATTTAGAATTCCTTTTCAAGAATATTGCATTCACTTCTCACTAAGGCAATAAAATATTAATTAGAAAATAAACATTAATCAATTAACGACCCTTCCACTGTTAACTACACAAAAATCAACCAGATGTGGGTGTGTGGGAGAGTAGAGGGAAAAGGAAATGGAAAAGTGGGATCATGAATTGACATCAAATTTCATGCATGTGAGTTTGTTGCGATGAACCCAACTACCAGGTATGACTATAAAACTTTAATTAAAAAAAATAAGTAAGTAAGAAAGGGGCTCAATGATACTGCGCTTGCCTAATATGGGTGAGGTACTGGGTTCCATTCTCACCGCTGCATGTACATAAATTTTTTAAAAGTCAATCAACAACCAAAAACATATTTAATAAAAGAAGAAAGAAAGAAAGAAAGACAATTAAAGTCTGTTTCTTCTAGGAAGACCAAAAGGTCTCAGATCAACTGGCGCAAGCTACATTTGACAACAAATACGAAAATCTTTTTTTTAATTGAAGAAGGCTTCAAAGTTCCTCTTGGTCAGCCATTTGCCCCAAACCTTTGTTTTTCAAAAGCCACCCACCTTTTTTCGCAGGGCCCCAAAATGGGTTATAGCCACAAATGAATATTTAAATAGTTAAAATCAAGAGACTCCACTTGACTGCTCTTTAAAAAAAAAAAAAATCAAACATTTGTTTTAGGCCCATATGGTCATTAAATCTTAAAATCTAATAAATATGAATGCTGGAACAAACCTCCTATTACAATTTATAATTTATTTTAGCCAGAACAATTCAGAAGGATTGAAAACAGCTGGGAGGCCCCAACGGAAACGACTCAGAGGGTCACTGCTGGCCAAGATGGTCCAGGACGTAGGAATCACGGCTGGAGCTCTGGGCGGAATTAGCTGCAGGCACCCCGTTCCAGATGGGTCATGGGTGGCAGCATTAGCTGACCCTCTGGGGCACGTCCAGGGTTTTTCTGAGACAAATGTACTCTGTACACCCAGCGGCAGAGGGGCGATTGTGGCCTGTCCATCACCACACATTATTACATGGGAAACCCGAGGGCAGAGAAGGCACCGGTCTTAACGGGCCCCTCTGGTCCATCCTGGGGAAGGAAGGGGCGTTTCAAAAGAGGTGGAAGAAAGGGAGAAAGGTCCCTGGCTGACACCATCTGCTCTTAGCACCCAGATGACAGCAAATGTGACTTCTAAGGGATCCCAGAAAACGTTTACAGGGAAGTGCGCACGTTCAAAGCGTGAGTCCGGGTGTGATCGATGGAAGTGACAGAAGCTGGGGACCTCAGTTTCCAAAGTTCCCTATGAATGAGGTGTCCCTCCAGGGAGAACAAATGGCAGCTTCTCTGCTAGTGACGGGGACCTGACCGATGAACACGAGGAGGAGGCATCTCTCTCTTTAAACATCAAGACCATAAACTGTGCTCCTGAACGTGTTCTCCTATCACTAAGCGGCACAACGGTATTCTAGGTAAAATTATATAATGGTAGGGCACAAATAATTCATATGAAAAATGTATAACAGAATCCTAGGCATTTGCTAACAAAGACTCAAAGGCTATATACTTTATTTGGCTCGTGGGATTATGGGTGGCTTTATGACCTATTTGAATATCTTCTACAACCAGGAAAGCATTTATGATACCTGTAACTCACAGGTACCTACAGGTACCATAATAAACAAACGTCTATACTGACTTTTTAAGTAAGATCTATGCAACACGTTGCAGGACACTTTATTGCAGATTTAAATCTCTCAAGCCATCGCAGATCTCTGCATGTTTCAAGAGTCGCTTCTTTTCCCCAAGGAACACAAGTTTTTCAAGCCCTGTTTAGGTAGAGACTTATGACTCACTGGGACGAGGGGAGACGCAGGAGAGCCCGGAATAGCTATTAAGGAAGCCAAACTAAAGCTGCCATTTCAGCCTGGAGGTGACCAAAACCTGAGTTGCTGGGACCAAGACTGGACTTCTGTGGACCTAACGCAATCCCCAAGGATTCAAGAAAGTGAGACTGCCAACCATTAAGAAAGAATCAAGAAAAACTGTGCCACAGGCTTTGAATGGGGGAATCCTGAAATCTCTGTGACATACAGAGCAGATTGACACACAATAAAAAAAAAAAAATGTACCGTGTCATCAATTTGAACTTTTTCATTGTGGTTTTCATTCTCCTTTGCATCTGGTCCCTAGCTTGGTGTACTTTAAAATGAGAATATTTTGGTTGCCTCCTAAGCAGTCCAACAACGCTGCGTCACTAATCCACATGCCACTGAACACACGGGATTCTTTATAGAGTTTTGTAAAGCAAAATGGATTAGAAAAGTCCCGGAGCTAAATCAGGGAGCACTGTGTGCACAGAGCGCGAACTGGATATATAGTGATGGGGGGAGGGAAACCTAGAAAAAACGAGGAGCCTAAAACTACAGTGGACTTTGACTCAGTAAACTCAACATTAGAGTTTGTACTAAGGAAAAAGTCAAAGAGTTTGATAAAGATTCATATAAAAAATATGATCAATACAGATCATTATTATTATTATTATCATTATTATTATTATTGGCATCACGGATTGAACCTAGGGGCACTTAACTACTGAACGACATCCCCAGCACTTTTTGTTTTTTATTTAGAGACAAGGTCTCCCTGAGTTGCTTAGGGCCTCACTAACTTGTGGGGACTGGCTTTGAACTTTCAATCCTCCTGCCTCAGCCTCCCGAGCTGCTGGGATGACAGGCATCACCACCGCAACCGGTGAACACAGCATTGTTGAAAGAAAATAAAAACGGGAAACAATCTGAACTTCTAGAAGAGAGGACGAAGCCAACAGACTTATATGAATAAGATGAAAAATTCTGAATTCTTTAAAAATGAGTCCAAGGAAGACTATTTAGTGATTGGGGAAAGCAGTAATGTTCTATGACAAGGAAAACAGTGTAAAATAGAAATGAAAAAATAAATGCATTGTTAAAAAGTAGATATGCATCTATACTCACATATATTATTCACATATATCATACTAAAGACTAAAGGAAATGTAATGAAAACATTGTTTCTAAACAGTAGGGTGAGGGAGTGATTCATCTTCTGGTTTTTAGTATTTTCCAGCTTTTCTAGATTTTATACATAACGCAGCTGTAATAGTAAACAGCTGAGCATTACCAACGAGTGCAGCCAATATTTTGTGCACTTGGACAATGGTACTACTTCCTGGCCTGAGTGCAGGGCTGGATTAACACACTGGAGATGTTCCTAGCTTTCACTCAATTTAATGACTGCCTTCTCTACGCAATGGAATATGCCGGTAAAGGGATGGAACTGGGGGCTATTGTGAAATAAGTGAAATAATTCAATCCTAAAAAACCAGCTCCATCCATTTACCTGAAAATGCCATCATTTCATTCTTCTTTAAGGCTGAGTAATATTCCCTTATGTATAGATGCCACATTTTCTTTATCCATTCATCTGTTGAAGGGCATCTGGGTTGGTTCCATAGCTTAGCTATTGTGAGCTGAGCTGCTAAAAATATTGATGTGACCATGTCGCCATAGTATGCTGATTTTAAATCCTTTGGTATATACTGAGGAGTGGGATAACTGGGTTAAATGGTGTGGTTCCATTCCAAGTTTTCTAAGGAATCTCCGGGCTGTTTTTCCAGAGTGGCTGCACCAATGTGCAGTCCCACCAGCAATGGATGAGTGTGCCTTTTCCCCCACGTCCTCACCAACATTTATAAGCAAGTCTTTCTTGAAGAAACAGTATTTTAGCTGAGATATGAATTATGAAAAGGATCCGGGCAGGTGGTTATTTATTCACACAAGATCTTCCACAGGCCTTGCAAAGCATTACTGGAGAGATCCAGATAAATAGAACATGGTCCTGTGCTGGAGGAGTTTAGGATCGTTTCAATGGAGAAAGAAGCAAAGCAAGAGTTGGTGAGCAACCCGTGCCCGGAGAGAAGGATTCACTAGTGCTCCTCTTAGGAGAACAGAGGAAAGACATCGAAGGGCTGGGGATGTGGCGCAGTGGTAGATCACCCCGGGTTTGATCCTAGTACTGAAAAAAAGAAAAAAAAAAGAAATCTAATCCAATGTGGGAAGGTGGGCAAAAGGGGACGGGGTAAGGACAGTCAGCATTTTATCACTGAGAGAGGGAGGAGGAGGCACCAAGGGCCATGATGAACAGCGGATTGAATAATAATATGATTTTTAAGGTCTTCTCAAGCTAACGAAGGGCCTCAGGGTAATCTCATGGCTAAGCTTAAGCCCGGGAACATTTCCACTGCAGGACTTTACAAACACCATATATCACAAAATTGAATCCATAAAACAAAATGAAAAACAATCCCAATTTGGACATGTTAGATTTTTTTTTCTCCTTCCTCTAGCCAAATGCTATCATCAACTCTGCAGTGTAATTTTTCAATGCAAATATGATACCAGAGGCCAAGAACAGGGCTATCAGATCCACTGGCTCCAAAAACACGAAGACATTCTTTCCTTTGGGGACCTAATAATGGCCGTGGTGAAATATCATCGCCATCACCATTTAGAGGCATGATTGGGCTCCGGAGGTCTGGACTACGGAGCTCCCAATACCACGTCACTTGGCATTTTGTGAAGATTAGAGAATACAGTCGTATAGGTTTTGTGTCTATGGAGAAGTCCGCTTCAATTACACCGTACATACAGCCTAATAAATATGTCCCCGGGAGAAATAAGTAGCTCGCAAGGAAGGTGGCTGCTAATGGTTTACAGAGCCTTTCCCCTGAGTCATGAGCCTTGAACTGACACAGGTGAGGACAGCCCAGGCGTCATCAACACCTGGTCTGCGGAAGGACCCAGAAAGACCCTGTTCTTATTTCTTTAATTTTCTGGGGTTTTTTACTTTTATTTTTTTAAAGTTGTAGATGGACACAGTACCTTTATTTTATTTATTTATTTTTATGTGCTGCTGAGGATCAAACCCAGGACCTCACACATGCTAGGCCAGCGCTCTACCGCTGAGCCACAGCCCAGCCCCAGAGCTCATCCTTAATACACATTCATTCTTCAGAACTGCTCTCTGAGGCAAGTCCCAATATCTGCCCTGTTGCCAGATGAGAAAACTGATGGTTGCATAAGACGGCACTGAGGAGAAGCAGTCTCATCTCACCCTTATGCTCTTAAATACTAAACAGTCTGTCCTCATTCAAAGGTGCTGACACTGTTTTGGATAACAGCCCATTAAGAAGTATGAAAACACAGTTGTTCATATATACAAAATACACAGAAAGAAAACTACAAAAGGCATATGGAGAATACATATAGAGAACCCTCATGGAAGAGAGGGATCAACCAAAAGGTCCGTGGGTCAAGGTATCTGAAATCCATAATGGTGGCATGGATTTTGAAAGCCAATTCTTCCTTTTTTTTTTTTTTTTTTTGGTTGTAGATAGACACAATGATTTTATTTTGTTTATTTATTTCCATGTGGTGCTGAGGATCGAACCCAGGGCCTCACACGTGCTCGGCAAGTGCTCTACCTCTGAGCCACCACCCCAGCCCAAGAAGCCAGTTCTTTTCGACAGAAGGAATGGGAATCTATGCATAGTCAGTCAATTTCTCTGATATTTTACTCCAAGTCACAGTACTGAAATCATCAATCACTGTGGGCTCTACATGCTAAAAATGCATTTAAATTCAGTCTCTGATTTGGGGTAAGGAAGCAAGTCTTCAAAGCTACACAAGGAATACCAAGCCTTATGAAAGAGTTTTAAAGTGAGAAGTAGCTTTATCCAGCTGTTTCCTGACTCAAACATGATTTCTTTTTTTTTTTTGATACTGGAGATTGAACCCAGAGGCTGTTAACCACTGAGCCCCATCCCCAGCCCTGTTTTGTGTTTTATTTAGAGACAGGGTCTTACTGAGTTGCTTAAAGCCTCACACTAAGTTGCTGAGGCTGGCTTTGAACTCGTGACCCTCCTGCCTCAGCCTCCTGAACCGCAGGAATGTCAGGCGTGGGCTATGACATCTGGCTACATGATTTTTATTTATTTTTTTAATGGTTGGGGGTTGGAGGTAGGAAAAAAGATGGTGGTAGTCAGTAGAATGAGTATGGCCTCTTCTCTTTAGAGGACAGAACAAACAAAAGAACTTCAAAACACCACTCATTTGTCATATATGTATGTGTGGTGCCAAGGATCGAACCCAGTGCCTCACACATGTGGTTACAATGGCAGATCTTTCTTCTCCAGGAAATATTCCTCACCAACATCTACTCCTTCAGGTGGAATTTAGATGTCTCTTGTGAGTCTAGGAAGGCTCTCTGGAGCAATGTAGGTTGGAATGCTTTGTTTAAGAACAGGGTCCTGCCAACAGGGCAGTCAAAAAACACTTGTACCTCTGAGGAATGAAGGGAAGGGAGGGGGGATGGGAACAGGAAAGACAGTGGAGTGAATGGGACAGAACTTTCCCATGTTCACCTATGAACACACGACCAGGGAAACTCCACATCATGTCCAACCACAAGAATGGGACGTCATGCCCCACGTAGGTACAGGATGTCAAAATACACTCTACTGCCATGTGTAACTAAAAAGAACAAATGTAAAAATAAAGATCCCTCCACTGTTGGACTGACAGCTTGATATTTTGAAACCTGAATTTCAAATGCGAATCATTTATTGTGTGAATGCTTAAGGGTTGGTCTCACCAACCTCTTACCAACAGCCCTTCAGGACGTCGTTCCTGGGAAGGGAGGAGACGTGGGAACCTGGAGCTCCACAGCACTAGATTCCACCGCATTTGAAAATTTGACTTTTAGCCACACTAACTAGGATGTACAAACAGGAATGACAAAACAATAGCTCACAACAGTTCCCTGAAAGGAAAACACTGATAAGGATTCTGTTTCCAAAACCAGGATGCCGTGGGGGCCCTTATTTTAAGGTCACCAGCCCCAAAGGGAGAGCTCGCACTGTGATTGGTACTGAGTATTGGTACCGAGAAGCTCCTACGTTGGAGAAATACCAGGAGGACCTCTTCCTCAGTGTTGCTGACCTTGAGGTTGATTCTTATCCTGACTTCTTATTTTTAGCCATGTAAGTTTAGGCACAGGACCAGAAAAGGGATCTAGAAGAATATCCTGAATTTTATCTTCTAGGACACCAAGCCCTGAAACCCAAGTCCCTTCTTGCCACTTCCTGGCTTTTCCCACCATGTCTGTCTCAAAAACTATTATGAACCCCCCTCCCCCCACCCATCCCTCCATCTCTTCTGATGCTTTTTTTTTTTTTTTTGCCTAAATGACCATGAGACCATAGCACCAGGCCTTTTATGCTTTATTTTTTTAAATGTGTTTTTCTTTTTAGATACACATGATAGTAGAGTGCACTTTGACATATCTCACACACATGGAGTCTAACTTCCCGTTCTTGTGGTTGGACATGATGTGGAGTTTCCCTGGTCGTGTGTTCACATATGAGCATAGGAAAGTTCTGTCCCATTCACTCCACTGTCTTTCCCATTCCCATCCCCCTCCCTTCCCTCCACTCCGCCCTGTCCCATCGGGGGAACCTCGCCTTCTCCCTCCCTGAACACCCCCAATGTCCTCTGCCTTACTCTTTAATCCCTTATGCACACAGAGGCCAGAGAAGTCTTTCTGGAGCATGGATCAGATTACAAGGTCCCCTGACTGCCCGCCCCTATGGCTTCCCCAGATGGCGTCCATGAAATCAGGCTCCTTTCTAGGTCCCACCAAGCCCTCCTTGACTGGACCCTGCCTTGCTCCTCCAACCGGCTACCTTCCACCATCCCCTGGTCCATATGCTCCAGCAAGCTGCCATGTACCATTTCTATGCTACCTCTTTTAACCCTCTGGGCATTATTGCCGGCCACTGGCCCTGCCTGGACCACGAAGCCTGAGAACACGCATGCGTGGCTGCTTCTCGCCATTCAGGAACTCGCTCCCCAAACATCACTCCTGAGAACCCATCCAGGCCATCAGCAGGTCTGAAGGGACCCAGGACAGTCAGACCTGATCCACACCATCCAGTGTCTTTGTTGCATGGACTGTTGCGTGCTCCAAAATGACCTTTTCTGCCCACCCGTGTATCCTTGCTGTTGACTTGTTTATGACCTGGCTACGCAGGTGTGGTCTGCCTGCTCCTTCTGTCCCCACCCCAGAACAGCATCTGGCCCTCAGTTCCATAAAAAGTCTTTCAAGCCAATGGGTGAATGTGCACAGCCCCGGAAGTGAGTTTATGTTTCGGGGGTGCAGGGAGGAGCTGATGAGGCCCGGGGAAGGGGCAGCCTGGCCTTTCTTTTTATCACCATTATCGCCACAGTGACTATTTAATGGCTGATGATCCTCAGTCTGTTCCTTGATTTATTGGTGAGCTGCCAGGATCGGCTGCACTCACAGATGCTTTTCTCAGCACCGAGAAAAAGGTTCCACTGTGCCACCTTGTGTCCTGACTTCCCATCACAGCGACAAGCTCGCTTCTCAGAACCAAATGCCACTCAAAAAAGAAATCTCAGTAACCACCGTGCCCCCCCCCACCCAAAAAAAAAGGGAAAAAAAAAATCCCAAGCCCTGCAAGCTCACACTCCCTGTAAATATGTCCTCAAGGATTCTTTGAGAGCCCAAATAACACTACAGATAAAGAGGCTTTCACATGTTTCCTTCTAAAAGCAACTTGTAAAACGACACCGAGTTCCAAGGCTCCAAATGCCTCATCCTTCTCCACCAAAAGCAAAGACGCCACTTCTTCAGGCCGAGCCTTGGGCCTCTTGAGCAGTTTTCACACACTGATGGGTGTGACAATGACTTTTTTGATCACGATGGACTTTTGCAAAATTGGAGGGAAATTTTCCAGATGGCTCCGGAAGAGCGCCTAGTGTTTGGCGATTTCAATTAACTAGAACGGCTGCTTAATTGCAGCCAGCGACGGCCCTGGCACCACATCCAACCTCTTAAATTGAGGAGATGCGTGAGCCCGCGTCACAGTTACCAAGAGCAAGGCAATGGCACTTTGGAGTCCTGCAGCACTGCGTTATTTAAAGTGTCTGAAATCTTCAAGTCACACCCAAAGAAGCCATTAACAACGGAAGGGTCACTTTTCCAAAGAGTAAAGGACATAGGATGAGGGGCCCCAGGCATCTCCCATGGAGATAGTAGATATTTTCAAAAATCCTCTTGCTGAAACAGTATCCATACCTGTCCAAGTGAATATGTGAATGACCAAGGAGAAAAAGCTGTGTTCTTTTTTTCTTGGTACCGAGGATTGAACCCAGGGGTGCTCAACCACGGAGCCCCATCCCCAGCCCTTTTTTAATATTTGATTTAGAGACAGGGTCTCACTGAGTTGCTTAGGGCCTCGCTAAGTTGCTGAGGCTGGCTTTGAACTCGAGATCCTCCTGCCTCAGCCTCCCGAGCCACTGGGATTACCATTGCGTCCGGCAAAGCTGTGTTCTTGACTATGTCAATTTCTAATGAATCGCTGCCCCACATAGCTACGGGGAAAAGGAACGAACTGATCCCTTGTTTGGTTAAGAGATTTCAGGTTTCAATGAGTCAGTCTTCATGAGCCAGTTGGATTTACTTAAAGGCACAGTTCAAGGAATCTGTTTCACACCCCCTTTCCGCCCCACACCCTAATGCACATGTCCTGTCCTGTGCAGGATGGGTCTCATTAGCAATAACTTTTATAGGTCAAGTACATTTAAGATGCAGGAACGATCCAGGGACTACAAGGCAACAGAATGAAACATTGTATCAGGGGACAAGATGCTAAGGGAGCTCACATTTATGGCGGGGGAGAGGAAGGAGCTGTAAATGAGAGTCACCCTGACCCGGTGCACGCTCCAAATCATGCTCCTTGCTGTGGAGATCAAATGCTGGGATGCTTCTGCTTCCTCTCCTGTCTGATTGTGGCTATTTCCTGTTGCTGTTTCCTTGCTCAATCAGGCTCCACTCAGGCTTCTGAGTCAGTGCAGATGGAAATCTTCATGCAAGTAAACACACTCAAAATGAATTTTTAAAAGCTGCCATAAAGTTTCTGAGACTACTTCTGACATATCAAAAAAATAAAAAATAAAAAGTTATGGATATGGTGGGAGGCCCCAAGCACACCGAATGCACCCAGCTCACTCAGTGTTCCTCGTGCTTTTGAATTCGATGTCTCTGGGTTCTGCCCATAACTTAAATAGGGCAGAAGGATTTCGTAAGAAGATCTGAGCACGAAAAATATTGTATTATGTCTGGGTGACACAAAGAAGAGTGACACACCTAAACCTGGCCTTGAACCAGAACCCTGCTGCTCCTGAGTTAAGAGACCACAGAAGCAAGGAAAACAGGAAGAGGCACTGGGTGTGGTGGCATAGGACTGCCATCCCAGCAGCTTGGGAGGCTGAGGCAGGAGGATCACGAGTTTAAAGCCAGCCTCAGCAACTTAGTGAGGCCATAAAGAGCTTGGGATGTGGCTCAGTTGTAAAGCACCCCTGGGGTCAATCCCTAGTACCAGAGGGTGGGGGAGAGGAAGAGGGGCATTCCTGTTGCTCTTCCCAGGTTTGTGTCCCAGAATTCCACTTGTACTTTTCTTAGCAGGTCTGCTTCCTTCCCTGTGTTAGCCTCAACCTCCCATGGGACTCTTCCCTACAACAGCAGTTCCTGGATTTTAGGATTCATGAAACAGTAAATTTTTGTAAAATAAACAAAACTGAGCAACTGCTCACTAGTTGCCAATTCCTTGTTTTATTTTATTTTATTTTTTTTGTTTTGTTTTTTGATTCTGCGGATTGAACTCAGGGGAACTTAACCACTGAGCCCCATCCCCAGCCCTTTTATATAGTTTATTTAGAGACAGGGTCTCACTGAGTTGCTTAGGGCCTCGCTAAGTTGCTGAGGCTGGCTTTAAACTCAGATCCTCCTGCCTCAGCCTCCTAAGCTGCTAGGATTACAGGCCTGTGTCACTGAGTCTGGCAACAATTCCTTATTTTGCAAATGAAAAACACACAAAAAAAAGTTTTTTGAAAGGGCAAATGTCAGTCAACTCTCTTTTCATAAACACACAAAATAAAAAAGTGGAAGAAGAATACCATTGAGAAAGAAGAGTCTTACACCCTAGAATAACGTCACTTCCCAGTAAACCTACTACCCTGGGCTGATTTTTCTGCTTTCATTGTCTACTGAAAAAGCATGTCAGTGCAGACCAACAGGAACACACCTCCTGTTACCCCTTCCCCTGGAGGCCCCTTCCTGCGGACCCCCTGAGTGGCCCATCCCTCAAGTCCCATCCAACCCGACAGAGCAACGAACAGTATCCCCCGTCAGGCCGTCCCTCCCCTCGTGGTGGAGCTGGAATGTCCTCTAAAGGCTCAGGTGCTGGAGGCCTGGTTCTGATCCAGCAGTGTTCAGAGGTGGGGCTTCCAGTGGACCATGGGGCCCTGACCTCATCTGAGGGATTCGTCATCTGAAAGAACCACTGAGATGTGGGGGAAACTGTAGGAGATGGGACCTCGTTGACAGGATTCGGTCCTTGTGGGTACATCCTCAGGGACTCGGTCTTGTCCCCAGTCCCATCCTCTCCTCTTCTCTTTGCTTTCCAACCATCATGGGGTGAGTAACTCTTTCTACCACACCCTCTCTGCCATCATGTTCTGCCTCACCACAGGCCTGTAGCAATGGAGCTGGCCGACCATAAACCCAAACCTCGGAAACCTTTCTTCTTCTAAGTTGATTTTCTCAGTGGGTTTTGTCACAGTACCGAATAGCTGACATGCCAAACTTACTACAGTGCTGGGCAGGGTGCACGACCTGTATTTCAGATGATGCTCTATTAGCTCAGAGTAATGCCCAAGGCTGGCCCGGGCTGCACTGCTAGCTGGTGACAGAGGCTGATGGGAAGTCATCACAACTGGCCAAGTTACTCCTTGCATTCCTGAGCAGATGCAGACACCACACAAAGAAGAAATGGGGAATTGCCAATAACATTTCTTTTGGGGGGGTGCCAGGGATGGGACTCGAGTGCTCAACCACTGAGCCACCTCCCCAGCCCTATTTTATATTTTATTTAGAGACAGAGTCTCACCGAGTTGCTCAACTTCTGGCTTTTGCTGAGGCTGCCTTTGACCTCACGATTCTCTTGTCTCAGCCTCCTGAGAGGCTGGGATTACAGGCCTGTGACATGGCACCGGCTGCAGATAATCTTTCTTCTCTCCAAAGTCAACAGAAAAATAATCCAGAAACTGATTCATTGGTGTATAAAAACAAAAATAGAACAACAGCTTTTCCAAAGGTGTCAAAGGAATTAGAACAGTGGTTCTCAGTCAGGGTTGACGTTCTCCTCCGGGGGCCACCCGGCCATGTCTGAAGACACTGCTAGTTGTCACAGCCGGGGTCCAGGGGCTGATACTGACAGATAGGACTGGGCGAAATATCACCCTCCCGCTCATTTTCACTTGCCAGTGTGTAAGCAAAGGTTGCTTTACAAAGGCCACCTCTACAAACCTAGGGGTCCACTAGTTCATGGGCAGAACTGCTGTTTTTTTTTTTTTTAATGCAATCGCCCAGCACTCTGGTAAGTGGTATCTATGGCAAAAGTAACTACAGGGAACATGAGCCATTTTTAAATTTAGAAACAACAGAAATATCTACAACAGTATGGGCTTAATTCCAGATATCTCCAAGTGATTTTTAAAAACTGGTCAGAGTTGTGCAAGTATAAGAAAGGCTTTTTTTTTAAATTTTTTTATTGTATGAGGGATTGAACCCAGGGGTCTCACTGTGTCTCACTTTACCACTGAGCCACATCCCAGTCCTTTTTCATATTTTATTTAGAGACAGGGTCTCACTGAGTTGCTCAGGGCCTTGATAAGTTGCTGAGGCTGGCTTTGAACTCGTGATCCTCCTGCCTCAGCCTCCCGAGCCACTGGGATTACAGGCATGTGCTACTGTGCCCGGCAATAAGAAATGCTTTTAAAAATACAACTTTTACATGACTTCATCATGCCAGGGCCTGGCAAAATGAAAGCTTAAATTAAGAATTCAGTTCTATGAATGAGGTCAATTGATAGTATGAGGGAAATAAAGGAGTTTTTTTTCCTATAACAGTGTCATTTAACTGGTTTGCAATCAAAATCCCTTATGCCTGTTATTCCATGACACAGTGAAAAAGGATCTTTTGAGCATCTTTTCCCCAAAATATAAAGGTCACAAAAATGGTATATTCAGATTTTTTAATGGGGAAGACATGATTAAATACATTGTATTTTACAATTTACTTGAGATTAGGATAGTGCTGAAACTTGTTGAATGAATTAAGGAACAGCATTCAATGCATATGGCGAGAAAACAGAAACAACAACATCCAAAATACAGAAAGGAATGTTATGAAGGAGTTTCAAATAAACTCAGATGACAATCTGGCACAAGAAAGGCGTGTTCCACGTGGTCACGGGAAATCTAACACTCCAAAGGACCCAATGCCATTTTTGAAGACTTGAAGATTCTACCCATAATCCCAGCAGCGTCGGAGGCTGAGGCAGGAGGATTGCGAGTTCAAAGCCAGCCTCAGCAACTTAGCAAGACCCTGATCAACTCAGGGAGACCCTGTCTGTGAATAAAATACAAAACAGGGCTGGGGATGGGGCTCAGTGGTCGAGTGCCCCTGAGTTCAATCCCTGAAACACTATTAGGACTATAAAATTTAGCAGAAAAGAAAACCAGCTAGTGTATAAACTCAAGGGATTCTATATACATTCAGAACATTCTGGAGAAAAAAAAGAATGAGAGGATCTAGTCTGCTTCCTTTTCTGCACAGTCTACACACACCTCACTTCTGACGGTGCTATTTCCTTCTCTCCCAGACTTCCCTCTACACTAAGCTGGTAGAAAGATCTCCCCTTTGCCAGTTGCAAGTTTCTCCCCGTCTCCAGAGTACTTCCTTCAGCACACAAAAGCGCAATGCATCTCCCATCTTAAAGTCAAATTGAAGCCCTCTCCCGAGACGCCACATCCCTCTCCCTTTTCTCAGCTGCACTTCACGACACCATTTCGGCAACTTGCGCAAGCCAAATCCCCTGCCAGGGCACTTGCAGTGCATCCCGGCTCTGCCCCAGCAGCTCTGCCACCCACCCTGGGTACTGCCACCTCCTGACGCCACCAGTGTAAAGACAGCTCCTTAAGATGCTCACTCTACTCTTGGGTCCTGCAATTACCAGGCTTCCTGTTCTTTCCCCTATTTGCACGAGTTGTTCCATTTTTTTTCTGGAACCTCCTACTTAGCTCAAAAGCAGAAGGTGATAGACCTTAAGATTCTGGGGTGGCCCCTTCACTCTAGCTTTCACTCTTTTTGGGGGGGCGGGGGTACCAGGGATTGAACCCAGGGGCACTTGACCACTGAGCCCCATCCCAAGCCCTGTTTTACATTTCGTTTAGGGACAGGGTCTCGCTCAGTTGCTTGGGGCCTCGCTAAGTAGCTGAGGCTGGCTTACCTTTCACTCCTGTCCTAAGCAACCTCATTCAGACCCACGGCTCTCAATACTGTTCTCATGGGGATTTTACCCACTGGTGTTCAAATGGCTCACCATGACAAATGCACTTGGTGATGCATTCAGACGCACATGCTTTATATCCGTGTGTGCACACACAATGTTTCATGAAAATGCTTTACTGAGTAGTCTGACGTTGTATTTCACTTTTAGCAAAAACACACCAGGGGCTGGGGCTGGGGCTCAGCGGTAGAGCGCTCGCCTAGCACGTGCAGGGCCCTGGGTTCCATCCTCAGCACCACATAAAAACAAAATAAAGATATTGTGCCCAACTACGACTGAAAAAACATGTTAAAAAACACACACACACACACCCACTGTAGCTCAATACATTCACGACCTAGGGATGAGTCATAGTGCAGTTTGTAGAACGTTCATTGATAGAATAATGGCCCATAAATGTACATGTCTCCTGCCCTCACCTCAGACAAACACCTCCTACATTTCTACTTGGGTGAATTGGGCACTTTGCAATTAACATGTCTACAAAAGAACCTTGATTACACAGCATTAGCCTGACCCAGCCCTCCTCCAATACCCAAATCCTGGCAATGAACACTGCCCAGGACAAAGTCATTGGTCTATTTTATCCTTCTCTTCTTTCTTTTTTTTTTTTTTTGTACCGAGGGGCACTTAACCACGGAGCCCCATCCCCAGCCCTTTTTATATTTTATTTAGAGACAGGGTCTCACGGAGTTGCTTAGGGCCTCCCTGAGTTGCTGAGGCTGGCTTTGAACTCATGATCCTTCTGCTTCAGCCTCCCGAGCTGCTGGGATCACAGGTGTGGGCCCTATGGCACCTGGAACACAGGCCACCCATGGGCCCTCATCTCATCTGATACAAGGGAAGAACAGAGCAGTGGGAAAACAGACTGCATGGCCCCCAAAGCCCAAAGTATCTCCCCTCTGGCTTTTACAGAAGGAGTGTGCCACCCCGTGTTCTACAATCAACTGAGCGGTCCTGTCACTCTCTTATCCCATCCCCAATTCCCCACTGCTCTGGTGACACCCTGTTCCCAGCTGCCAAAACCCTTGCTCGACCCTCAGCAGCAGCCCTAATAGGTCTCCCTCTTCCTGCTCACCCACAGCATGTTCCTCCACGTATGCCCGAGGGACAAGCTAAAAGCATTAGCCAGCGCTTGTCCCTCCCTGGCGCACGATGACACCACACTGAAAATAAAATTCCAAGTCCTGATCCTGGTCTCCCATCTCTGCCCTAGGCCACTGTCCCCCCTGCTCACCTGTTTCTGCCGTCACTCCCTTTCCTTCTCTCTCTTCCCCACTGTCCCCTCCCCTGTGGCCGCTGGCTCAGTCTTGCCACCTTATCTGGAGGCGCTCCCTGCTCCCCCGACTCCTGCTCGCTCCCTTGGCTTGACCTGCCGCCCGCACCTTCCTCTGGCTCTTTTACTCAGTATTTTCACTGCTGTGACTGAAACACCCAACAAGAACGAATAACTGCAGAGGAGGAAGAGCTTATTGGGGGCTCAGGGTTTCAGAGGACTCAGTCCCTAGACAGCAGGCTCCACTCCTCGGGGCTCGAGGGGAGGCAGGACATCATGGAGGAAGAGTGTGGTGGAGGGAAGCAGCTCACATGGTGATCAGGAAGCAGAGAGAGACTCCACTCTCCAGAGACAAAGAGAGACCCCAAAGCCACGCCCCCAATGCCCCCTCCTCCAGCCACACCCACCTGCCTCCAGCCCCACCCAGTTAATCCCATCAGGGGTTCATTCACTGGTTGGGTTAAGGCTCTCACCACCCAGTCATGTCTCCTCTGGACCTTCTTGTACCGTCTCACACGTGAGCTTTTGGGGGACACCTCACAGCCAGCCATAACACTGGCTGACATGTTCTTGTTCACCAGTGCATTCTGCCCTCTCTCCCCTTCCCCTAGAATAAAAGTCTCATGAGCTCAGGAACAGGTCTGTTCTCATTGCAGAGCGTGTTGCTCTAATTCCAATGCCCAGACAATGCCTGGCACACCGTGTGATTGAATGTGTCCCCTGGAAAGGGATAACCAAGTGACTTCTTTACATTCAAGTTCCATCCTGTGGGTAGAGACATGGAATAACAATCCCACAGCCTGCAAGCCAAGCTGATTGAATTGCACCGCTCTTCCACAAAGGTGAGGGGCTGTCGCTCCTTAACAAGAATCGCACATCACACAGGCCTTCAGGATCATGCGCATCAAAGAGTAACTGGGTGCTCATGTCCACCTTTGAGGAGGAGATGCTGCCTTGCAGGGAAGAAAGCATAAGTCTTCAGGTGTGGCGATCACTATGCAGTAGGAATATGAAGGCACAAGACTGACACCATCCAGTCACGCCTGAAACTCCGTTATAAGTGTCAGAACAGCCAGGCCTGGGGGTGCACACCTATAGATATTCCAGCTAAGCCTTGGGAGGCAGAAGCAGGAAGATCTCAGGTTTGAGGCCAGCCTCAGCCCTTGAGTGAGACCCTTTTTCAAAATAAAAAATAAAAACTGGCTGAGGATGTGGCTTAGTGGTGAAACACCCCGGGGTTCAATCCCCAGTCGAAAACACAAGTGGCAGGAGAGACAACAGGTAAATGAAGGGGCTTAGATTTAAAAATTAAGACCCAAAATAACTACAGGAATCGGATTTCTCTAACATGTGGAAGTAATTCTTCTATGCTACCTAATGAAAGATCCAAAACAGGATCATTGTTTGTGTTTATCTCATCTCTTCCTATAGGTCATCTCGAATGTAAAAATGATTTATTCTACCAAGAATTCTCAAGTGAAACTCTTGATAACTTTAAACCATGGCCATAAACCAAAATAACGACTTAAAGCTGCACTACTAAACAAAGGCCAGAAGGCTTCTTAACAGTAAATATGAATCCTGTCCTGTTTAGCAATATGCAAGTCCTAAAGGTTTGCTAATTTTAACTTGAACAACTTCTCCCAGCTTAGGAAGTGGACAGGCAGCATACTGGGTCTTCCATGAGGGTTCAACTTCCAAAAGTAAGCTGGGCACGGTGGCATACCCTACCCCTGTAATCTCAGCAGCTTCGGAGGCTGAGGCAGGAGGATCACAGGCTTGAGGCCAGTCTCAGCAACTTATGGAGACTATAAGCAACCCAGGAAGACACTGTCTCAAAATAAAAACGTTAAAAAAAAAAAAAGGGGGGGCTGGGTGGTGTGGCTCAGTGGTTAAATGTCTTGGACTCAATCCCTGGTACCCCCCACCCTGCCCCCCCCAAAAAAATACTTCCAAAAGTGTTAGAAGATCTAAGTGACCCGGGGAAGCAGAAGTCGGCAGGTCTGAGGCACTGAGTCAGGTGAGCATACCAGGGAGACTTCAATGTCTTCCTCTCTGATCAGAGTTCTGACAAATGGCCTGATGGTGACAGCTTTGGTGGCAGGTTATGCATACTTGATAGTTAAAATTTGTAGTTGAGCTTTTCTTGTATTTTCAAGGTTTTGGATGAAAGGGACTTTAATGCAGTAATTTAAATTAAGCTCCCTAAGTATCAATCCAGTGTGAGAAGCCGAGAGGCTTGCCTGCCAGGGGAGGTCTTATAATCCCCCTGAGGAGACTCTGGCAGGTCTGAGAAAGTGGGGACCTGCCTGGTGCTTACACTTTCTTTTCTTTTCTTTCTTTTGGTACCACGGATTGAACTCAGGGGTAGAACTCAACCACTGAGCCCCATCCCAGCCCTATTTTGTACTTTATTTAGAGACAGGATCTCACTGAGTTGCTTAGGGCCTCACTAAGTTGCTGAGGCTGGCCTTGAACTCATGATCCTCAGCCTCCTGAGCCTCTGGGATTACAGGTGTGCACCACTGTGCCCAGCTAGGCTGGGTATCTTGAGAAGGTATTTGCTGATGGGAACCTACAGGAAAGGACATTATCAAGACATCCCTCTATAAGCAACCCTCGTCCCCCTTCTAGCTCCTTGTGAGACATTCTGGCTGTCAGACACTTAACTGGTGCAATTTGCAATTTATTCTCCAGTCCTGGACAGAAGGCAAGGAGAAGGGAGGCCAGTACCTCTCTGTGGTTCTAATTATGATGGTTCTGCATCATTTCAGAAGGAACGCCACGCACACACGAGAGCCAATGCTAGTGGTGTGCTCAGAGGAGGAGATTAAATATTGCTTTTCCTCTCTGGATCCATGGTGATTTCATGAACTAAACATCATCAGGAAGTTTTGATGAGAATTCATTGGCATCAACTTGCCCGTGGACTTCAGACCGTATTCATTCTTCATGTGTGCATAAAGTTGTGCATAACTCCACAACAGCAACGCTACCTGAGGCACTTGCAATCAAGAGGCTGTTTTGCACAGTGGTTTAACTACACGGTCTCCAGAAACATAATTCCTGGGTTCAAATTCTAGGCTGGCCACTAACCAAGAGGGTGATTTTGGAAAATCACTGAGTCTCTGGGTCTCAGGATCCTCACTAAACCATTGCCTTCATTTCACATAAGATTCTACTCAGAATCCATCAGGCAGCTAGGGCACGGTGGTACATGCCTACAGTCCCAGCGGCTCAGGAGGCTGAGGCAGGAGGATCAAAAGTTTGAGGCCAGCCTCAGCAATTTAGTGAGGGTCCAAGCAACTTAGCGAGACCCTGTCTCTAAATAAAAATATTAAAAAGGGCTGGGGGTGTGGCTCAGTGGTTAAGCATCCCTGGGTTCAATTACAGGTTTTAAAAAAAAAAGGCCTTCAGACAATGCCAATGGGGTTACACAATGGGGTGCTGGTAAGTTTTGCTGATAACATATACAAGTGGAAACACAGAAGGGAGCCTGGCACACCGTCACTGCTCAGGGACCAACAGCAGGGACATTCTGACCACTGGCACCACGTTCCTATCTAAGTTTTGCCTTTTGCAACCCATCATTGTTCCTTCTAGAGCTGCAGAAGTGTGACCATAAAGCCGGATGATGGATTTTCCACTGTGATTCAGGGACCAAGTTTAATTTCTTCAGGTTATGAGGTGCCTGGTGGGGGGGCGGGGTGAGGAGAAGCTGCACGTGATCCTGCCCTCCAGGGACTCTTAACACTTTAGAATCAGCCCCTACCAGGACATGGTGACCAGACATTTACCACCTGGTCTGCACAAAGTGGAAAGCAAAACATGGCTTCCATTATTTCTGTGGCCAGCAGAAGGCAGGGGAGACCGCGTCCAAGTAAGCATCTCCAGAATCGAGTCCTCCCTTCCAACCTCTCCAGCAGAAACATGGAGCAGGCAGGAGCTGAAACGGACCTCCAAGACTGAGAAACCTGCTGCTTACAGAACTTTCTCTTTAGTACTAGGGACTGAGCCCAGGGGCACTCGCCCACTGAGCCCCATCCCCAGACCTTTTGTATTTTATTTAGAGACAGGGTCTCACTGAGTTGCCTAGGGCCTTGCTAAGTTGCTGAGGCTGGCTTTGAACTCATGATCCTCCTGCCTCAGCCTCCTGAGCTGCTGGGATGACAAACGTGGGCCACCGCACCTGGATGCTTATAGAACTTTGAGGGCTGGGGGTGTGCCTGGGGCCCTGGGTCCTACCCCAGCACCAAAAACAGAAACAGAAAATAAGAGACTGAAACAGGGAAGGAAAATGAGATAAAATTATTCAGAAATGGAAATAATTTTTTCAGCTTTCTTTTTTATTATTTGAGGGGGAGGAGGTGGGTTCCAGAGATTGAACCCAGGGGCACTCGACCACAGACTCATATCCCCAGCCCTATTTTGTATTTTATTTAGAGACAGGGTCTCCCTGAGTTGCTTAGGGCCTCACTAAGTTGCTGAGGCTGGCTTTGAACTCGCAATCCTCCTGCCTCAGCCTCCTGACTTTTCCAGCTTTCCCTCAAGGTACATGTAATAGATCCAAACTAGACAGAACCATGAGGGCAGGACCCTAGCATGATTTGCAGCCCTGGATGTACATCAGAATGAACAGAGGAGATTCTAAAACAAAATATGGACGCCACAACACCATACATTGTCATTCTATAGTTCAGGACTATGCTTGTCTTTCTAAAATAGCAAGCTACTAGTTCCCAACTGCTTCTGCTATTAGGCAATATTCATAATACACCATCGACTGACCATGCGATACCAACACCTCTATGTCAGGAACTGGCACACATGCTACCTCTTTTAATCTACATCACACACAGGCAAGGCATGCATTATTATTCATGTTCTTCCTGATGGTGAACTGAGCTCAGAGAAGTTAAGTGACTTGCCTAAAATCACACTGCAAGAAAAGGAAGGGATTATGATTTAAACTTACATTCTTTGGCACCAGAATCTTGTGGTCTTTCCTCTAGACAACAATAAAATCATAATTGGCATAACATAAGAGCCAACAGGGGCATCCGGAGAGTTTCTCTAGGATAAAAGATCCATTTTTTGAATAAAGAAAGGAATGTCAGGGGGTGAAGAGTAACCTGCTTAAGTAACCTGCCAAATTCCTTGAGCAGATTAAGGCAGAGTGCGACTTATGGGGGGTTCCCGACACACCAGTTTAGATATGTTTTTGAGATAAACTTTCTCCAAAAAGCAAAGCATATTTTCTCCACTTTCACAAAGTATCCCCCCAAATCTTCTCTTTATTAAAAATATACTGTTTTTAGTTGTAGTTGGGCACAAACCTTCATTTTATTCACTTTTATGTGGTGCCGAGGATTGAACCCAGTGCCTCACATGTGCTAGGCAGGCGCCCTACCACTGAGCTCCAACCACAGCCCCCCAAATCCTCTAGAAGTATTCTGACTCAACCCCAAACTGCTCCTCAAGGAGGGTCACATCTACTAACAGGTACAGCTGAATCTGCCCCGAGTTTTACACCAAGGGGCAAAGGTACCTGTGCTGACTACCTGGAATAGAACCTCTTAGAAAACAGAGAAGAGCATTTATGGGATAGGTCTCATGTCTTTTGTAAATTAAGTTTAACTAAAAAGCACTATTAAGTGATCACAGACAGGATTTCCAAATACCTCCAAGAAGCTTCTAGACTCCTGGTGTCAGGGAACAGGATTTCCGAAAACAAATGATATGTTTAAAAAAATAGAAATAAGCCAGATATGGGCTCAGGATATAGCTCAGTTGGTGGAGTGCTTGCCTTGTGTGCACAGGGCCCTGGGTTCAATCCCCAGCACACACACACACACACACACACACACACACACAAGCCAGATACAAGGGTGAATGCTTGTTATTCCAGCAGCTCGGGAGGCTGAGGCAGGAGGATCACGAGTTCAAAGCCAGCCTCAGCAACTTAGTGAGGCCTTAAGCAACTCAGTGAGACCCTGTCTCTGAATAAAATATAAAAAAGGGCTGGGGAGGTGGCTCAATGGTTAAGCACCCCTTCAATCTCTGGTTCAAAAAGAAAGAAAGAAAGAAAGAAAAAGAAAAAGAAAGTCTCCTGATTGTTCGGTACAGGGAGAAGACACTGGGAAACCAGAAGCCAGGCACAGCGGGAAGGGCTGCCCTTTGTGCTGGCCCAGGGCAGGGAGGTGCTCATGGAAGGCCGTGTGAACACACCCATGATGGTCCCTGCTACCTGGGTGTGTGGGTGAACAGCCCCAGCCCCCACACCCAGATATGACCCAGGAAACTGACCCCAGACAGATGTTTCAGCCTCTGCCTGGTTTCCACACTAAGGGAAACAGACTAAAAGCGCTAGAAAGTGAAATGTACCAGATCTTTTTTTTTTGGTAGCCACATCCGCAGCCCTTTTTTGTATTTTATTTAGAGACAGGGTCTCACTGAGTTGCTTAGGGTCTCACCATTGCTGAGGCTGGCTTTGAACTCACGATCCTCCTGCCTCAGCCTCCTGAGTCACTGGGATGACAGGCGTGCACCATCTCAACTGGCAAATGATAACAAAGAAATCTCGAGAGTGAGGTCAAGGATTAAGAATTAAAATAGATGCTGCAAACATGGCCCCAGAGTAGAAAAGATTCATTTTATAAAGCATCGGAAGACTGGCAATTGCAATCCGAATCTCTGAGATTCAAGAATGGTGCGGACTTAATGAGCATATCAATCTGCTCACCAGCACTTACAACAGGAATGAGATTCATTAGAGGCTCCAGTGCGATGGCCACTCACTTTCTCATTTAACCAAGCCCCTGTCTCGTTCTTTCATCAAATCTTCTCATTACACCCCTCTCCTCCCACACACCATACAGGAGGGATGATTAAATGTCAGCCCTGATTCAAATAACTAATGCGTGGCAGAAACAAACATATTTATATGCTTTCTGCAAAGATTAATAGTAGCTAGCAGGAGCCTGCCAACCGCAGATGTGCAAACTTTCTGTCCCATCCATAAATCAAACAGAAGGCACATGGCATATTTTAAAGACTGCTGATGTTACAGTGATTTTCAATTGCTTGGGTTCTGGAACAAACCATGTAGCCATTGACTAATGAGGCCATATCTTCTGGACCTTTCCATATGAAGGTTATAAGACGTAACAGCACCAACAGAAAGAAGGACCCAGGGATGAAGAAGAGAGAACCCAGAAGTCTTTGTGATCAAGGAGCCTGTTTCTTTTATGGGTCGTTTGCTGCTTTAGACAAATTCACTACCGTCAAGTTCCAGTAACTGTTAGATAGGAGAGGAGGGTGGCTCGTCACTGTCCAGTGCTAGCTGGATCAGAGACGTGCAGGCTCTGCTGAGAGCCATTTCAGAGTTTTTAGCCAGGTTTGGTGGCACACGCCTGTCATCCCAGCAGCTCAGGAGGCTGAGGCAGGAGGATCATGAGTTCAAAGCCAGCCTCAGCAACTTGGCAAAGCCCTAAGTAACTCAGTGAGACCCTGTCTCTAAATAAAAGATGGAAAGGGCTGGGGATGGGGCTCAGTGGTTAAGCGCCCCTGGGTTCAATCTGTGATACCAGAAAAAAAATTTAAAAAAGAGTTTCCAGGTTGTTGGACACAGAAAGGGATAAGTGTGCAGAGTCAGTGTTATTCAGAGCCAAGGAAGCACAACATGAGGCTGCGACCCACAGGAAGAGGGGGGACTACTTCTCCCACCGTGGGCTCGCACCTTCCCAAGTCCCAGGGAAGTGACCAAGATCAGGTCTGAGGCGTAGGGAAGCGGGAAAGCCCTCTGTCAATCACTGACTGGTCCACAAGAGCCACACATCATCCCAGACCGTCATTACCCAAATCATCCTTACGCTCTAGTTATTTCCTGCGACGTCGTGGTCACGGTTTAAGAACCAATTACCCGAGAATCAAGTGGTCTAGATACGAGAAGAATCTTCGGAATTGGACGGGAACATTTTTTTTTTTAAATAAAATCTGCACAATGGTTTTTCTATCTGCTCAAGAAGGGCTGATTGAGCATTTTGATTCACATCGACAGTCACTCTGTGTTTTCAATTTCCTTCCAATGACCCCAATCATTTTTGTCACAAAATACGCAGCTTCCTGAGAGGATGGAACCAACAGTAAATAAAACCTGGATTTTGATCTCTTTCCAGAAGACCCGAGTACACCGTGCAGGAAATGAATCAGGTTGGCAAAGATCAGGAGCCACTGACCGTGGACCCCTCTGCGGGCAAAGATCAGGTATGACCACTCAATGACCTCTACCCCAGAAGCAAGACCTTTCAAAGTTCTGCAGACTATTTCTCAGGGTGAGGTCCCAGGAGTGCTGGTGGGGAGGGGGTAGGATGCCCAGGCAGGGAGACACAGGACCAATTCTCATGTCTCAAGATTTAGAATATCCCAGCTCTCTAGATCTGCAACCACCTACACGGGAGTAGGTTGAGGCACATTTTGAATATCCTTGGCCAGGGCTGTTCTACCACTTGCAAATGAGCACATCTTCATTCACTCATCAATGAATACCTAAAAGGGTATTAAACTACGGATAACATGTATCAGCATGTATGCATGGGTCTTGGCTGCATGAACCTTATGTTCTAGTGAAAAGAAAGACAAAGGAAAAAAAAAAAAAAAAAAAAAAAATATATATATATATATATATATATATATATATATAAAATAATGCCTTGCAATAATAACATGGATTGTCAAGGTTCTAGGAACTGAGTTCTGGAAGCATCAAGGAGCAAATTTAGATAAAGTGATCCAAGAAGACTTTTCTCAGCAATGCAAATGAGCAAAGGGCTGGGAAAGGACATCCCGGGCAGAGAGAACAGGATGTGCAAAGGCCCTGAAGCAGAAAAGAGCCTAACCCATGAAGGTCACTTCAGAAGGAAGTCAAATATGGCTGAAGCAAAGTGACAAGAAGGAATGTGAAAGGAGGTCAGAGGTGTGTCCGGGACCCACATTTTGAAGCCTGTCCAGCAAGCAGTTCAAAGGTTTCAAACTCCTAGTGGTTCTTAAAGGACGCATTCTGATTCATGTTTTCAAGTATCACTCCGACTGCACCACAAGATGTCTAAGTCATAAGCTTAATGGGAATCAATCAAAGGTTTAAATAATAATGACCATGAGCTGGGCTGGGGAGGTAGCTCAGCGGTAGAGCACTTGCTTAGCATGCACAAGGTCCTGGGTTCCAATCCCAGTGTCGCCAAAAGAAAAAATAAAAAAGAAAGAAAGAAAAGAAATCTTCAATAACCACTTAAAAGAACCCGAGCAGTCACCTGGAGACCAGTAAGGACACTAAGCCATGCATCTCAGAGTCACAGAGCAAACTTACATACCTCCTCGCTGCACCAACAGGGTGACCTCGCTTCCCTTGGGACACTCGATGAGCATATCCACCACCTGGTTGTGACTCAAAGCCTGCACGTTCTTCTTATTGACCTCCACGATGAGGTCCCCTTCTTTCAAGCCCCGGCACCTCAGACTGTCCACGATCTGCTTCACTCTCTGGCCCCCACCCCCCGGGCTGTCGGCGATAGTGAACCCGAAGCCCATGGGCCCCTTGACTATGTGCACGGTGATGAGCTCCGGCTGCGTGGCGATGGACGAGGCCAAGGACACGGTGTCGTTGGGGTACCCGTGGGAGCCAGTAGAGGCCACGTCCGCGGGGCTGCTGGGCCTGGCATCCCTCATGCTGCTGGCTTTGCCTGTTTTACTGCTGTGGCTCGCTGGGGAATCGTAGGTCTCCTGTCCATTCACGATAATGGGCTCTTTGTCCAAAATAGCCACCGAGGTCACTAAACTGGTGTTGGGGTCATCTGGGTCAAAAGGCAATGGGTAACCTCGGCAGAGTTCAAGGTCCACGCTGGCACCAATGGGGATAGACTGGAAGATTTTCACAACTTGCGCGTGCGTGTGTCCCAGGACGCAGGTGTCGTTCACACTGACAATGACATCGCCTGGAAAAGGTCAGAGTTTGGGGGGAGGTGTCAAGAACAGGTAGATATGAAACCATCCCACCCATATCCAGAACCCACCACCCCACATCATGCCCCTTTGGGGCAGGGATTATTTTGAGCAAAAAAACACTTTAAAAAAATTAGGCAGGCGCAATGGCGCCCGCCCGTCATCCCAGGGGCTCAGGAGGCTGAGGCAGGAGGATGGTGAGTTCAAAGCCAGCCTTAGTTAGCGAGGCCCTAAGCAACTCAGTGAGACCCTGTCTCTAAATAAAATACAAAATAGGGCTGGGGAGGGGGCTCAGTGGTTGAGTGCCCCTGAGTTCAATCCCTGGTACCCCCCAGTCCCTCCCCAAAATTAGATATGCAAAGGAGGTGAAATTTCACATGGAAGCTGTCCTTCTTAGAAGTGACATTCTCACTTCATTAACATTCCTATCACGAATAGGAAATCAAACCAGAGGAATCTGGACGCACCAACCCTGTGAAGCCAACCCTACCTTCCCATTCACTTCTGCACCCAGTGACCCACAGTGTCCCCAGCTGCTTGGTCTTGGCCCATTGTCACCACCTGGTACTCTAGGTGCAACTCCCTAGGTGCTCGGTTCTCACCGCATCTTTTGGTTTGCACTTCCGTAACGTGGTCCCCGGGCACATAAGACTCATATTCAATGAGCCTGTACGTTTTTATCTCTTCACCTGTCTTATAATATTCTCAGGCCCAGTCAAAAGCTCGTAGAGAGCAGATGCAAAATTCTGCCTCCTTCACACCCCCACTGAACACAATGCTAAATCTGGACTTGGGCTTGGGACTAATACCATGAGGCATAAAAAGAAAGCTTCTATCTTTTTGGTTTTTTTTGTACCAGGATTGAACCCAGGGGCACTTAACCACTGAGCCCCATCCCCAGCCCTTTTAAAATTATTTTAATTAGAGACACTGTCTCACCAAGTTGCTTAGGGCCTCACTTTTGCTGAGGCTGGCTTTGAACTCAGGATCCTCCTGCTTCAGCCTCCCGAGCCACTGGGATGACAGGCGTGAGCCACCTTAATGCCAACTCTTTGCTTCTCTTGTAGCACCTACTGCCTTCCTTGCTAATGAGAAGATTATCATCATTAAGAGAACACTGCTGCTTTCTTCTCTATAGAAATTCTCATTGTGGAGAGATCCAAGTTTAGCACCCATTTCTTCAAATGGCTCCACATTTTTAGTAAATTGCTGGATCACTGTATTCAATAGCACCCTAACAGCTCCCCCAAATTCAAATGGCTTCGGAGGTTTTGATCTGCACCAAGGGTTGAATTTTGGTAATGGAGGGCTCCAGCTCATCCCAAGGTGTGCAGAGGACATTTACGAATCACGAGTCGTTTGGTGACAGCCAGCTCAGACGTGGTAGAGTCTCACTTCACAGCACATGCAGGGGCCCTGGGGACCTTACCTGTTTCCATCTTGCCATCCAGGGCGGCAGGACCATCCAGGACCAAGCTCTTAATCTGGAGGAACTCGTCAGGTTCGTCCCCTCCAACTACCGTGAAGCCAAAGCCACGACTGCTTTTCCGCAGCTTCGTGTGGATGAACTTGCCTTTCAACTCAGAAGGGTTTCGTGTAAAAAAGGGTTTGCCTGGTACCAACAAGAAAGGCACAAGGAAGGTCACTGTGAGCGGAAAGTGGACTCAGTCAGTGAAGAGAGGGCACGGGGGGAGGGCTGGGGGGAGGGGGCTCTCCAAGCTCGCAGGCTGGGGTCTTCGGCACAAAAGGGGTCCTGAGAAAGTGCTCTGCTTGGTATGAGGGGGAGAAATGGACCAAATTATGTAATGTGTGCATGTACGATTGTGCCACTGTGTGTCCCCTTCGGTCTAATTAAAATGCACAAATTAAAATGAGGTCCTCTCCTGACTTCAGGGATAGATGTTCTGAGGCCCTGTGTAGGAAGTCGGTATTGTACACAGAGGGGGGCATCTTTAGGGCCCAGAGAAAGATAGAAAAGAGGACAAGATCAGTCCCCACAAGGTGACAGCCTTCCTTAGTTTCAGTTTTTGTAGTTCTGACTGCCACAGAAAACAGTCAGTCTTTGTTTGGTGTCTTTTGATTGATTGATTGATGGTGTTGGGGATTGAACCCAGGGATGCTTAACCACTGAGCCACAGCCCTTTTTAAATATCTTATTTAAAGACAGGATTTTTAGTTGCTTAGGGCCTCCCTAAATTGCTGAGGCTGGCTTTGAACTGGTAATCCTCCTGCCTCAGTCTCCTGAGCTGCTGGGATTACAGGCGCGCGCCACCACGCCCAATTTCTTTTATTTTTTTATTTTGTAGCATGGCTTCTGAGGTGCTGGGTTGGGCTTGGCTTCTACATTTAAGACCAACTGGGCAAAACCTTAGTTTTTAATCAGATGGGCAGATAAGAAGAATGCCTCTCCTCACCCAAAAAAAAAATCATGGTCATAAAATGTGACATAAACATAGAATCACTATCATGAAAATTAAAGCTCATTACTTGGAATGAAATTTTACAGTCAACTAACTTTTGCTATTTATTCGCATCTTTTAACAATTTGTGAAATAGCCGAAATATGTCCATCGCTAAGGCTTACTATTTAAGAAAAGCTTCAGTCATTTGGCTTAGGATACTTAAAGCCATAAGCTAAAGTAAAACCCTTGAACTAAAGTAGTTACTCACTAGGATCATAGGAGCTTCAAACCCTGCTGTCTTGCTTAAAACAAATTAATGGACAAATAGCTCCCAGGCAGGGCTGGGGCTGGGGCTCCGTGGTAGAGCGCTCACCTAGCATGTGGGAGGGAGGCACTGGGTTCCATCCTCAGCACCACGTCAAAATGAAATAAAGATACTGTGTGTCCACCTATAACTAAAAATCAAATATTTAAAAAAATAACTCCCAAGCATACTCCCTAAGGTTATATTGAGTTTTCCTGATACATTCACAAATAGCATTTTAAGTACAAATCGAAAAAGTCTTCCTTGGGGCTTTATTAGAAATTTCTCTGAGAAACCCCTGGAATTTCTCTTGTTATACCAAACAGCACCAGTGCTGTAATCCTCTGGGATTACAGAGAGCACTTTTTTTCTCTCCTAATTTCATTTCCTATGACTTCTCCTGGCCACAGCTTCCTCATCCGCCTGGTTTCTTTCCTGTCAAAAATGTTATCCAAAAAAAAAAAAAAACAAAGGTCAAGCCATTTAAGAGGCTGAGGCAGGAGGATTGCCAGTTTGAGACCAGCCTCTGCAACATAGGGAGGACCTAGCTCAGAATAAAAAGTAAACAGGGCTGGGTTCTATCCCTGGTATTAAAAGGAAAAAAGCAAGAAAAAGTCCCACACACCCCAAGGCATGAGGAGCCTGGCACCCAGGAAGGAGAGTTATTTTTGGTTCGTGGTAACTAAAAGGACTTAAAAGGTCTCTGGGCATGCATACAATTTTTAATTGCACATTATAAAAGTTTCTGGCTCTTAAGAAAAAGAAAAAGGAAGGCTCTTTTAAATGGTCCCCAGTCAAGTTCTGCTCGCTCCTCTCTCTAGAGCCATCCCAGGGCTTATTGGGAGTTTAACCAACCATGGCTGAAAACAGAGGAGAGCTCAGCCAGACACAGTGCCACACTCCCGAAACCCACCCATCTGGAAGGCTGAGGCAGGACCACTGAGCCCCATCCCCAGCCCTATTTTGTATTTTATTCAGAGACAGGGTCTCCCTGAGTGGCTTAGCGCCTCACTTTTGCTGAGGCTGGCTTTGAACTCATGATCCTCCTGCCTCAGCCACCGCACCCTCAAGATTTTTAAAAAGCCAATCATTAGCATATTTTGTGCTTAATAATGGTTTCAACTTAATAAAGACATGAGTTCGCTACTGACTTCCGTTCCCACCTAGAGAGGGAAGATCAGAAGGTTTTCACACTCATGCACATTTTATTATGGTTTTATGTTCAGGTGGGTCATTAGTTAATGCAGATTTTGGAAAGAAATTACCTTTTTTTTTTTTTTTCCCAAAGCAGTGGAACTTGAAGCTCTCGGCTGAAGCTCCAAGGTACAATTTTCTGAGATTTGAACTTCTGTTGATTTATCAGCAGTTTTAAGACCTGGCTGTGTCTGGAACTCACCCCGGGTGGTTTATCAAGATGTACTGACTTTAGTTCTAAACCCAGACTCACTGAGTCAGGATCTTCTGGGTTTTGGCCCAAAAAATTCTACGCCACAATAACCCTTAGGGATTGTCTTACTGCCAGGCCTGAACTGTTCTTGGCTCGAGGGTTTGAATTCCCCAGGAACAGCACTTCCTACAGTGATAAAAATACTCTGTATGTTCATTATTCAATGTGGCAGCCTGTAGTCCACTCAGTGACCGCACCCCTGAAATGTGCCCAGTGGGACAGAGGAAACCAGCTTTGTTGTAATTCAATTTATTTTTTGATTGTAATTCAAAAGTTCCAACTCCCGATTTTTCAATTGTAATTTGATGAATTCAATTGAATTAAAAAACAAAAGCTGGGCTGGGGTCGCGGCTCCGTGGTAGAGCACTCGCTGAGCACACGTGAGGCCCGGGGTTCGATCCTCAGCACCACATAAAAATAAATAAAAATAAAAAAGATATTAGAAAGAAAAACTATTGTTCTTGGGCAAGTTACTACACCATTCTGCCTGAGCTTTGCATATGCAAATGGAGGTACCTACCACAGGTGAGAGTCATAAGGAAAACCCATAATAAAATATTTAGGGATGTGCCTGGTACATAATAGGGACACAAAAAATGAGTGACTATGTTGCTGGTGGTAGAGTGAGTAGGGTGGACAGACGCCGGGAAAAACCTCTCTTCAAGCTTGAAGCAGAGGAGCTTGCCTGTGAGCGCATCTCTCAAAGAATCGCTTGCTGGGATTGGAAGTTGGGGCTCGAAGAAAGGAGAGGCTAGTGAACAGTGATCTCAACAAAATTCACACCAACCAGCTAACCAAGTTAGCAACTGGGCTTCCTCCTGCTGGCTCCATGAACACTGGATACAACGCAAGACACAAGATGCTAGAGGGCACATCAAGCTGCTTAACCAGCCGGGCATGGTGGTGCACACCTGTCATCCCAGCAGTTCAGGAGGCTGAGGCAGGAGGATCGTGAGTTCAAAGCCAGCCTCAGCAGTTTAGTGAGGCCCTAAGTAACTCAGCAAGACCCTGTCTCTAAGTAAAATATAAAAAGGGCTGGGGATGGGGCTCAGTCATGGCTTTCCTAGGCTCATATATGAACTCAGGACCAGTGCGACTCCACAGCATGGACAGCCCCAAGACTGGGAAGCTAGACTCCATGTCTGTGTGAGAGGTCAGAATGCACGCTCCTGCCACGGATATCTGACAAGAACAACCACAGCAAAATATCACCAGGGTTCTTAGTTGGTGCTCTGAGCATTTAGCACCCAAAACCTGACCCATTAAGACTTTCATCTTGAAGACAATTCTTTGGTAGCTGACTATCATAGGTATGTGTGGATATATAAATGGATATGTGCACTGCTTCACCCAATAATAATTGCAGCAGATAAAACATAGTAGTCTACCTAATTTGGGATTATCCTGCAATAAAGGAAAAAAAAATACCACATAGTTTGTGCCTCCATGGGATTTAAAATCTAACAGGGGAAATTACTATTAAAAAAAAAAAAAAAAAAAAAACAGTGCCATGGACCCGGACGCAGTGGCGCACGCCTGTGATCCCAGCAGCTCAGGAGGCCGAGGCGGGAGGATCGTGAGTTCGAAGCCAGCCTCAGCAACTTAGTGAGGCCCTAAGCAACTCAGTGAGACCCTGTTTCTAAATAAAAGATAAAATGGAGCTGGGGATGGGGTCAGTGGTCGAGTGCCCCTGAGTTCCATCCCTGGTACCCACCCCACTCCCCAAATATAAACAATTAAAAAACAAAAACAACAACTGTACCACCAGAAGTTAGGATGATATGTAACAACTATCATCTTAATTCTGTGTAAGTCCAGCTGAAAGTCTTCTATTGCTTCGTTATCACCTGTGCCCTACTTGTATACCTTCAGGGTATCAGTTTTGCTCACTAATGAAATTAGGGAATACGTATATATAGTATATGAAAAAAGAACACAGTACCATCAATGAACACGGTAACTGCTGAGTTCTTAAAGTGAGATGTAGAGGTTGTTGGGGGTGAATATCGGAGGGGAATTGATCAAAGACCTAAAACACACAGGGTTACACAAAGACTGGGAGGGAAGGAACTGCACAGGGAACGCCTATGCAGACCCTCTGCAGTCCCCAGGTGGGGACAGGCTTCAGGATCTTAGAGGAGACTCTGGGAGACAGCAAGGTGAGGGGACAAGACTCAAAGAAGGAACTCATATGTAAAAAGGACTGAGGAAGTCACTATCATGCTGACTGGGATGGATCCACGGTTACAGATCGTGTTCTGCCTTTGTCAAAGCCATTCTCACCATGAAGGAGCACACTCAGGCCAGAACACAGCACTTAACACACAGTGACACTAACCCTACCCTCGTGACAAGGTGGCGAGCAGAGAGACCATTTCTTTCTTGAAAAAATTATAATGACGGATCAAAATAAGAGAAAAGATTTTTTTCCCTATCTTTTCATATCTAACAATTATATCTTGTTAAAAAAAAAGTGTAGAAGTGAAGATATATTTTATAGTATTTTTAATAGTTCTTTACCATAAACATTCCCCAACCCTATCAAACATGGCATTTGCTCTGTTTTTCATTTGTGAAAGAAATTAAACAACAACAATAACAAAAAGCACCAGACACCTTTCTTAGCATGGAAGAGTAATGAGGTCCCAAAGTGGCTAGGTTTGGGAGCTTCCAATTGTCAAAAATGGTCCTCTCTAGGGGACGCATACTTTTTGTGAATCAAAGTGAGAAAGACCCGTAGACATGATGTAAAACAAGCAGAAGTGTGTGTCTGGTCATAAAACACATCCCGAAGATAACAAGAACAGGATAAGAAAATATAATAATACCAAAGGATTTATGTTTACAGAAAAAAACTTAAGTCAAAAACAAATATGCTCTAGGCGTGGTGGCTCATGACTATATTTCCAGCCGCTTAGGAGGCTGAGGCAGGAGGATCTCAAGTTCAAAGCCAGCCTCAGCCACTTAGGCACAAAGCAACTCTGTCTCTAAATAAAATACCCAAAAAGGCTGGGGATGGGGCTCAGTGGTTAAGGGCCCCTGGGTTCAATACCCAGTACCAAAACAACAACAAAATATGCTAACTAGAATCTTAAAATATCTATGTCTGAGCTTTGAATTTCTCCTATTGGACATGGTATTAAATATTAATAGTTTGTATATTAGCCATTTCCAAATCCAGGTTGGTTTGTTCCCTGGGGGCATTTGGCAATGTCTGGGGACATTTTTGGTTGTCATAAGGTGAAGGGTAAGAGGTGGGGTGTGAGCTCCTAACGTCTAATGGACAGGGGACCCGAATGCCGCTGAGCGTTCAGAAGGTACAGGAAAGGCCTCATCCAAAGAATCATCGAACCCCAAAGGTCGGTCAACAGTGCTGAGGTTGAGAAATCGGATTTCAATGGTCATTGAACAGGCATCATTATTTTTAGAGGATTACAAGTAGCTGAAGAACTCTACTTAGAAAAGTTCCTAATTTTTGAGTCTGATTAACAATACATTTAGATTTGCTTTCACTATTTATGGTTTGTTGAATCAAAGGAAAGACTTGGAGGTTACAAAAGCCCACTTTTTGGGGGTGGGGGGGGCGATACCGGAGATTGAACTCAGAGGCACTGTACCACTTGAGCCACATCCCCAGCCTTATTTTCTATTTTATGTAGAGACATGGTCTCTCTGAGTTGCTTCGCACCTCACCATTGCTGAGGCTGGCTTTGAACTCGAGATCCTCCTGCCTCAGCCTCCCGAGTTGCTGGGATTATAGGCATGCGTCACCGCCTGGCCAAGATTCCCCCTTTTTAAAGTGACTTTTATAAATGAGACTTTGTGAGTAGAAACCAAGATGCAATTGTAAAAAACATTTTACCCTGAAGTGGAGCTTCCCTGGTTGGCTCCGGATTGCTTGGGGGGTGGTTTGGAATAACAGGAGGCACGAGGGATGAATGATCTTCTGTCCAATCTGCAAGAAAGACAAGAAAGGATTTCCTGCCTTTCCCTCCAAAGGCACGGTCAGCTTCCAAACAACTCACCTCCTCATTCATCACATGCAAACCCACAGAACGGAGGACAGAGCTCAGATGAGAAAGGAGCTGGTGTCTGACCTCTTCATAGGAAGGATTTCAGGATCTCTTGGTCTCATTTAATATGCCTGGGGAAAAATACTGTGGTATGCCCAATAAAGACTGCAATTCTCTCAGGAGAGTCCAAAGTGAGATTAAATAAAAAAAAAAAAAATACCAGTGGAGACAGGAAATCACCCACAAGCAGCAGGCCAAGAAACTTTCCTGATGGGGATGAGACCTTGGCTGGTCTGGCGCAGCCTGGGTTTCTCAGGTCATGAGCTACATGAAGATGGATGTCCACCGTTTGCTCAAGTGCTGATTTCTGTCAACTCTAAAACCCAAATGGGACCTGTGGGCTCTGTTGTATTGTTATGTCCCTCGACCTCTGAGCCACATCCCCAGCCATATTTTGTCTTTTATTTAGAGACAGAGTCTTACTGAGTTGCTTAGGGCCTCCCTAAATTGCTGAGGCTGGTTTTGAACTTGCAATCCTCCTGCCTCAGCCTCCTGAGCCACTGGGATGACAGGTGTGCACCACGGCACCCTGACTCTTGAGAACCACCACAGCTACTTTCTAGCTCAGTTTCTATATTCAATCGCATCCCCACTGCCACTCTGTCAAAATTTACATGGTTCAGGGCAGCAGTTGGCAAACCACGCCCATATCCCAGACTGGACCCAATGTCTCTTTGTATCCAGTCTTTGAGACAGAGTAACATTCTTTTTTCTTTCTCATCATCAGCACTTTTTCTCTTTTTTTTTTTTTTTTTTTATTTTGAGACAGGGTTTTGCTAATTGCTAACTTGCTGAGGCTGGCCTTGACCTAAAGATCCTCCTGCCTCAGCCTCCCAAGCAGCTGGGATTACAGGTATGCAACAACATGTCTGGGCAAGTTTTTAGATTTTTAAATGGCTGAAAAAAATAAAGAAAAGGAATATTTTATGACACATGAAAATTATACAAAGTTCAAATTCCCGCAACCATAAGTAAAGTTTTACTGACACACAGGTACACCTATTCAGTTATATACTGCCTAGGGGTGTTTTACAATAGTAGAGGTGAATAGACAAAAGACCGGTTATATGTATCAAAAAAGACTAACATGCCAGGTGTGGTGGGGCACGCCTATAATCCCAGAGGCTCCAGAGGCTGAGCCAGGAGGATCTCAAGTTCAAAGCCAGCCTCAGCAACTTAGCAAGACCCCGTCTCAAATAAACTATAAAAAGGGCTGGGGTGTGACTCAGTGGTGAAGTGACCCTGGGTTCAATTTCTGGTTCAAAGAAAAAAAAAAATATTAGGTAAGGTTGCTTTAAAGACCTTCGAGGCAAAAGCAAGAAATAAAAAGTGAGGAAAAACAGGAAAATGACATACACATACCCACAAAATTATCTGATTTTTGTTAACATATGTAGCATCCTTAGAAAATTTTTGCAGTATATACCTCTGAGAACAAGATGGCAGAGAGCATTAGAGAATTTAATATCTACACACCTAAACGGTTTCTGTTTTTTACAAGGGAGGTCATTTTAAATTTTAAAAAGCCCTCCAAATTACCAGCTCTTTCTGATTCTTATACAGTGTTCCTAAATGAAAGGCATGCCCAGGACCCTTGCCGAAAGTAAAACCACTTAAAAGACACTGATTGCAAAGCCAAGGCTTCTGGAGCAAGAAACTTTTCTGCCTTCTAAATTAAAGTGGAGATGCGGATGCCTTTGAGCTGGGCTCCCCCGTTAGCCCTCCCGTGGGGTCTGGGGAGCAGTGTCTAGCAGCAGCTCCTTAGTGAGGTAGAAGCACTTGATCACCGAGGCCAGCTTTGACCACAAGGGGGCGTCAGTGCCCAGCTTTGCCCCACATTCCCAGCTTGAGTAAAAAAGCCTCCAGGGAAGAGGCTGACCTTCTGGGGGTGGCGGCTGCTGGGATTGCTGCTGCTGCTGCTGCTGCTGCTGCTGTTGTTGCTGCTTCTTCCGTTTGGCTTCTAGAACTGGGTTCTCATACTGAGTCTTCCTGTTGATGTGGCTGGGGAGGAAGGCAAACAGGTTTCAGCTGGAACACGGGCATCCCACTAGCAGAAAGCCCATCCCTGGATTAGCAGTGAACAAAGCGGGTGGTCTGAGGTTGACTCCAGTGTCAAATGCACCCATAAAAGGGGGAGATGAAAAAAGAGCTTCCCATTACAGGCCGCTTACTTGCACCAAGCAGATGATGCTGTATTTTATGTGAGAAGACTTAGTAGATGCCTTGAGGCAAGTGCTACCCGTATGCACACAGTAGTACCCTCTTGTTCCTGAAGGATACATTTCCAGACCCCTCATGGATGACTGGAATCAGGGATAACATGAAACCCTACGTATACTATGGTTTTTGGTCCTTTACGTACAAGATTAACAACAATCACTTACGGGAGATCTTACCAACCTCAGCATATAATTTTTTTCCCCCTTAGATTGTGAACTGTCACCTTTTCATTTAAAACACTTCTGGCTCCACATGAGGGTGCCCCAATTGACAGCATCATTATTCTTGTGCTTTGGGGCCATTATTAAGTAAAATAAGGTTAATTTGAAAAAAAGCATTGTGATACCATGATAGTCAGTCTGATAATGGATACAGTTACTGAACAGAGTAACTAGGTAGGATATAGAGCGTGGATACACTGGACAAAGGGATCCTTCTGTCCCAAGGTTGATGGAGTGGGATGGCTGAATCAGAATCCCATGCAATTTGAAACTTCCTAAGTGATTTATTTCTGCAGTCTTCCATTTACTATTTTCAGAACATAGCTGACCTTCGGTAACTGAAAACACAGGAAGCAAAACTATGAGTAATGGGAGACTACAGGATTTTATCAATGAGGAAAGTCGATTTTTCATTAGTGAATAATTCACCTAATATAGTTGGGACCCAATACCCACACATGCCAGCTCAAGTGTGTTTGATTTCAAATCCCAGAATTCTAACCACTGACTCAACCTAAATGCCCAAGTTATCGAGTGACAAAGAAATTGCTTAAATCCCAACGAAGAAGTAGATTATAAAACAGTTGAAAGATAAAAGTGGATGCGTGATGTTGTCTGGAACATGTAATACCACAGCTGCCGAGTGACTTTCTACAGTAGTGTTCGCATGATCATTCACCTAAACTGCAAAACTAAGAAAAGAATCCACTCACATCTACTAACTAACAACTGTCAACTATTTTGATCAGTTCCCAAGGAGGCAGGATTCCAAGTATAGCCCTTGGGCAGAGAGACTGCAAATAAGAGCTAACTTGAGCAGATGTGATGTTTTCAAAGTGACAAAGACCAGGACAATTTCGATGGTTGTTGTAAGGAATAAGACCATGGCAAACACACACACACACACACACACACACACACACACGGTTTTCTGCCATGGCCTCGTTTTAGGGGGTGTGTGGAAATGTACATAAATAAGCACACACAGGGCTATGCGGATATCCTATGACCTCGCTCCTTGCCCCTCAAAAAATCAAGTCACATCAGCCACCAAAATGACTCTCCTCTGTTCCTTTTCTTACTCAAGGCACAAGCTAATTGAAAGGCAAAGCAACATGAGCATCCAACAACACAGAGCTCACTCTGTAACTGTAAGGAAGACGACCTCTGGGGTTTACAAAGGAAATTCTAGTTTTAGGAGGGTCTGAGAAATGACCTCTCTTCTGCCCCAAATTGCCAGTGCGGTTTTTAAATTATATTTCTTTGTTTTTGTTTTTTTTTTTTAATTTTCTTTGGAATCATCCTATGGGTGGATGATTCTGATGAATACAAAGTGCGTGCCCAATGCTGGGATAAGGCACAGGGTGACGGGGTCACCATAAGGCTTTGAAACTTCCAGAAGAAATGTCCTCTGGAAGGAAACAGCCCCAAAGCACCTAGATCACAGATCCTGAAGCCTATTCTCCATTTCCTTCTTAATCTTGGCAACATTTCATAAGTTATTAAAATTCACCCAACCATTTGAGTATATTTTCAGTGACTTTTTTTGTTTGTTTGTTTTTTGGTGCCCGGGTAAGGCAAAAAGTAGGCCACGTGGGTCCTCCTCCTGAAGATCCACAACCCTGCTCCCTCACGCCCCAGCTTTCTCAATCGATGTCCTCAGCTGACACTTATTAAGTACCTGTCATTTGTCAGGACTCTGTTCAGCCTTTGTGAAATGGTTGAAGACGTGGATCCTGCCCTCCTGAATTTAATAATGGAATTTACTATCTTTGGATGCACGGAATTATCTTCTCATTCATTAAAACAGACATACGCATTTTCAGTATGAAATTAATATCATAATTAGCAGGCAGAGGATCATGATGGCGAACTCCGCTTAGCAGAAGCATACACAAGAACAGCCACTTACTCTACATAGTAGACACCATAGACAGGATCTTCGATCTTTTCCCAACCAGCAGGCAGTTCTGAAATATAAAAGAATATTTAGAACAAGAAGAACAGATTCTTGAAGAGCCTGAGGACCATCGACAACTGAGGTAGGCCAAAAAAAAAAAAAGAAAGAAAGAAAAAGAAAAGGTCTCATAAGAAGGCCTTAAACCCCTGCGGGGCATGATGGTGCACATCTGTCGTCCCAGCAGCTCAGGAGGCTGAGGCAGGAGGATCTCGAGTTCAAAGCCAGCCTCAGCAAAAGCAAAGTGCTAAGCAACTCAGTGAGACCCTGTCTCTAAATAAAATATAAAATAGGGGCTGGGGATGTGGCTCAAGTGGTAGCACGCTCGCCTGGCATGCGTGCGGCCCGGGTTCGATCCTCAGCACCACATACAAAACAAAGATGTTGTATTCGCCAATAACTAAAAAATAAATATTAAAATTCTCTCTCTCACTCTCTCTTTAAAAAAAAAATAAAATAAAATAGGGCTGGGGATGGGGCTCAGTGGTCGAGTGCCCCTGAGTTCAATCCCTGGTATCCACCCCCCCAAAAAAAGAAGTCTTTGAACCCAATTAAAACTGTATATCCTAACCAAAAAGAAGTGCATACTCCTTTTATTTCTTGAGTGCACTTTTCTCATGAAGAACAACTCTTTATCTACTGGTGTTTTACGCAAGAAAATAAAACTTAATAAAATGCTGTCCCAGCTGCCTTTTATTTTAAACCAACTATTAAATTCGTTTTTAATGGAAATAGTTAAAAACTTGCCTTGCACGCTCTAGTACCTACGCTAAATATTTACTGTTTTCTTGTTTGGTTTCCAGGCTACCTTACCACAAGGGCAAAAACAGATGAAAATCAATGCTTCTTTTCATTTTCAGTTCAACAGAACTGTTTCCCTTTCTCTGGAAGAAAATTAAATCTGCATCTTATTTTTCTCCATGTTCCTAATTAAAATGCTACTGAGTAAATAAAAAATGCCCGTATGAAGGAGTGCGTTTGAATTGCACACACACAGCTCACTCTGTTTCTGTGTTTGGGCCAGTCCATCTTCCCCAGCACTTCACCTATAAAAAAGTAACACACCCAGGCACTGTGGCACACACCTGTGATGGCAGCGACTCGGGAGGCTGAGGCAGGAGGATCGCGAGTTCAAAGCCAGCCTCAGCAACTTAGTGAAACCCTAAGGAATTTAGGAAGGCCCTGTCTCTAAATAGAAAAGTATACAAAAAGCCTGAAAATGTGCTCCTTGGTAATTCAGTTCCTGGTACACCCTCCAAAAAATAATAATGACAATAATAATAATTAAATAAATAAATAAAACTGGCTACCTACGGGGGAAGATGTCATTCCCTTAAATATGGTAGGAAAATGGCTTTGGGAGACATACGTGATGTTCAAAAACTCAACCATGACCTACTGGATGTGACTTCGAAAGGTTTCAGATCTTAGTTTGGAATTTCATTGATCAGGAAATAGCGACCTCTGTGACAAGAATCTATTGTGGGGAAGCCCCTGGCATCCGATTATTTTACTTGGTGGAAAAAGCCATGAGGTGGCATTTTATGTCGTGACACCACCTTTTTAGAGAGCGCTGCAATCACTCAACTCCTTTTCAAGCCACCGTCATACACGCTGCCAAAGCAAGCTTGTATTAAGCCAGACTCCAAAGTGGATCGTGATTCCTGGAAGGAACTAGGAGGAACTATTTGAATGGTGTCCGGTACACCCTTGAAATGCCATGCATTTTGAAATCAATTTTTTAAAATTCAGGGAATCATATGGTCGCTATTTTCCAATAATGACTATGACATCAGTGAGGACCCACCTGTGCCACCCACAGTTTCAGAATGAGAGGAAGGTGTGAGTGCACCCCCAAGCACACTCAAGACTGCTCAATGTTTGTGTCTGGCTCACACTTGCCTGCACACGGAGAAACGTGAACTTCGTGGTTTTTGCTCCATGTGTTATTTATCTGCAAACAAGGAGACAGGTACCCCTCCCCTTCTTTTGCTAATTAAAAACAAAACAAAATTCAACAGGCTTTTTAGACATCTGTGAACAGCCAGGTACAGTGGCCCACGCCTGTAATCCCAGTGATTCTGGAGGCTGAGGCAGGAGGATCGCGAGTTCAAAGCCAGCCTCAGCAACAGCAAGGCGCTAAGCAACTCAGTGAGACCCTGTCTCTAAATAAAATACAAAATAGGGCTGGGGCTGGGGCTCAGTGGTTGGGTACCCCTGAGTTCAACCCCCCAATGCCCCCTAAAAAAGTATTTGAATTCAGGAGACATAAGCTACTAAAATTCAAGACAGGTCCAATTTGCAGATGTTGATACAACTTGGCATTTTTATAAACCAAGTCTTATGGGTTGATGCAAATCAAACACCTGGGAAACAGTTTCCCTTTACTAAGCTGGAAAAGACCATTTAAATGAAAATGAACCAGGAAAATATTTCCAGAGAGTTGGAAAATTGAAGATTAAAAAAAGGCAAATTGGTGCAAAGTCAGACATTTGTATGGGGTAGAAGATGGGTCAGAGAGGGGGGAGCCCAGTGATCATTAACAGAACCAGACTGCTTTTCAAAATCTGAAACCTGAAATATTTGACCTGCTTAGATACAATGGGAAAGATATTATGCATTTACTGTATTCAACTATTAAGCAGATAAACATTTATTGAGTGCCAACTGTTTACTCGAGGATATGTCAGACAACAGCGACATGAAGATAAACACAAGCTCACTGCCCAAGCAGACAGTGATTTGATGGAGACACAAAAAGAGAAAAAGAAAAGCTACTCCTGGATCTTGACCTGTTGCCCCATCAATAACCTATTAACATTCCAGAGTTCAGGAGTGGGGTCAGTTAACGTGCAATTCTGGATATTGGCTGATTTTAAAACTTCTGGAACAGATGGACCAACTCCAGAAATTTTCCAGTTCTTCAAGTTAAAACTCCTTTTGAATTTAAAAGATAGATTTCTCACTTCCAAATGTGGTGATTAACTTAATAATAGGAATTAGTCTCCCAATGCTTAAAATAGAAGTGGGTCATCAATTTAAAAAAAAAAAAAGAAAGAAAGAAAGAAAATGTTTGTCCTAGAATTGCCATTTGGTTCTAAAAAAAACTAAAAATGGCAGGAAATATTTAAGCCCAGAATATTATACATTCTATTATAGTTTTTTTTTTTTTTTTTAATAAGCACTGAAGATTTCTGAGCCCCTACCCCACCATATCTAACCACTGTCAAAGACCATAAAATTCATTATGGAGACTAAAGAACACTGAGATCTTTCTGGCACTGTCCAGATCTGGCATTTAACCTTAAATTCCACTTAGCTCTTTTGCTCTGTGGCCTTGGGCTGGTTACTTAACATCTCTGAACCATAACCTTTCTTCTGGGTTCACATCAAAGGTCAACCATGGATTAAAGGAGGATGCTTGAAAAACACTTAGCACAGGATGGACCTCAGCAAATATACAACAAAGAGCAGCTGCCACCCGAGAGCACACAGGACCAGGATGGATTTCTGTAGCCCACCTGCTTGCTATTCCTGCCTCTGAAAATTTCACGCAATATCATTTTTCATTTCAGGAGTAAATATTGAGTAGTGTAATGTTCTATGCTCCTTTCAACAGATCTGTCAGGGTACACCTGGAAAATCGTGTTCCAGATCAAAGATGAATTCCAAAACGGTGCCTTAGTTTCGACGGGGAGGGGAACTCGGTTTTCTTGTCTCTACCTTCCCTAGTTGGTTTCACCACCGGAAAACCCTGTAGTCACAAAAGAAGGCTCTGTTTTACATTCTGGGAAGACTTCTGCAGAAGATGTAGATAAGTTAAGCAAACAAAAGGTACATAATGGAGCTACTGACCCAACTCCAACAACAGAGCTCAGAAATGACAACTTCAGCAAGAAATAATTATAATCAGAGCTGAAATTAATGAAATCGAAACAAAAGAAACAATTGAAAAAATTGACAAAACTAAAAGTTGGTTCTTTGAAAAAATAAACAAAATCGACAGACCCTTAGC
>NW_025999941.1:18194504-18275991 GCF_001458135.2 Marmota marmota marmota
AGAGGATAGGAAAGGCAGCAGAACACAACAGACACTAGTATGGCAATATGTAAATCAATGGATGTGTAACTGATGTGATTCTGCAATCTGTATATGGGGTAAAAATGGGAGCTCATAACCCACTTGAATCAAAGTGTGAAATATGATATATCAAGAACTATGTAATGTTTTGAACAGCCAACAATAAAAAATTTTAGAAAAAAAGAAATGACAACTTCAAAACCAAATGGTCTGTGTCCAGCACCTCAGCCATCCGCCTGTACCACTCGGGGCAGATTATAGAGAATGCGGTTTCCTTGGCACACCATTCACTGAAATCCTGACCGATGCTTTTGTTTGAAATTAGGACCCTTTCATTGAGAAAATGGGCCGAGAGCTTGTCAACAGACTCCAGGGTACATGCAACAGAAAAGACCAAGGGTGTGTCTGCACATGTGCACAGACCAGGAGTTACACGGTACAGAAGCAGGCAAAATCCAAGGGCCATGCTGCTACCCTGCCTAAAAGAACACGTCTAGACCAGGCGCGGTGGTGCATGCCTGTCATACCAGGGGCTCAGGAGGCTGAGGCAGGAGAATCATAAGTTCAAAGCCAGCCTCAGCAACTAGTGAGGCCCTAAGCAACTCAGTGAGACCCTGTCTCTCAATAAAATACAAAATAGGGCTGGGGATGGGGCTCCGTGGTTGAGTGCCCCTGGGTTCAATTCCTGGTACAATTAAAAAAAAAAAAAAGAAACTAACTAAAAAACAAAACAAGACTAAAACACATCCAGGCTACTTCTGCAGGACAGAACACACTCCTTCCTTGACTTTCATTAAAAGGAAAAAAATGCTGTAAGAAGTATTGATAAATCCCATGAGAATTAGATGATAATAAAACTAGCAATAGCGCCCATGAGTTGATCACAGTGACATATATAGAAATGCATTTTCAGTAAATCTCCAAGAGCTCTTCTTTCAGCCCCAATTTATACATTTTGATAAAAAGGAAGCAAACAGAAGTGGGGTCAGGTAATGGGCAATTCTGGATATCGGCTGAGGTCACAGAGGCAGTAAGCAGGGGAGCCAGGCAGTCTGGTCAGACCACAGAGACGCCTCCATCCCTGCACCACCCACCTCCCAGAATTCCGGCTGTGACTAGGAGAAGGGAATCATGCACCATTAAAACTCATCTTTTAGAGGTCTTTAAGGCCATCACAGTGGCCCAGGGAGAAACACGGAAAGCTCCTTCTGGAAATTTTACCATCTGAACTTCCATAGAAGCAACTAAGGTTGCTCTGCGCACAGCTGTGTGATCCCCAGTGGCCACTCACAGAGAGCATTCAGGTAGCAAGAGGGATTGAAATTGGTTCCACAAATGATCAACACAATTGTTTTGTATATGGAAAACCTAGCCCTGTCTTTTTCAATTATATAATCACTAAATTGATGACTTCTTCATCTTCTTTTTAAAGAAATTTAGCGTTGAATCTTAAGCCATTCCTACCACGATGATCAGAGGACAAAGCATTAAACATCCTTAAAAACAAAAGCCTTGGCCAGGCGCAGTGGTGCACGCCTGTCATCCCTGCAGCTCGAGAGGCTGAGGCAGGAGGATGGTGAGTTCAAAGCCAGCCTCAGCAACTTAGAAAGCCCCTAAGCAATTCAGTGAGACCCTGTCTCTAAATAAAATACAAAATAGGGCTGGGGATGGGGCTCAGCGGTCGAGGGCCCCCGAGTTCAATCCCTGGTACCAAAAAAAAAAAAAAAAAACAGAACATGCAGTTTATGAAATCATGCAGGGTAATCAATCATGCGACATCAGCTGCAGGCAGGCAGGCAGGCAAGCAGAGGGTTTACCTAGTTCACTGTCCAGCTCCTCGGTGTGTACCCCTTCTTCTCCAAAGGAATAGCAGGAATGAGACAGAAAAGAGAGAAAGAAAAATTCAGACACCAACACCAAGACGGAAGCTCCCCACAGAAAATTAAAAAACAAAACAAAACAAAAAAATAACAGCAGCAACTCCATCACTTGATTGTGTCCTTACCTGCACCGTGGCTCATTTCATTGGCTTGGCCAGAAAGTGTGACCTCAACGTGAATCACAGAACAGTAAGAGCTGATATTGGCAAAATAATTACGCGGCTCATTTCCTCGCATGCCAAAATAGGGCTTGATTGGTTGTAAAAGATGAAATACACCTTTGCGGTCTCAACGTTCCTAAGTGGGAAGTCACTTATTACAGACCTTATTTGCCGCCAACAAAGCTGTGAGACTTTTCAATATGAGTCCTTTTAATCCTCCAATAATCCACTCATCAGTGAGGCAATTAAACGCACAATTAAATAATTACTTAACTTATAAGTAATACGGCTGCTTGAAAAGGGACGGGGAGGTGGCACTCAGAGAGCAGGGGGTACAATGAGTTCAGAGTCTTTCAAAGAGGAGAGAAAGATGAATTAAGTCATGATGAGAAACACACCCAGGAAGGGATGCTTGATGAATGCCCTGAAGGAGCGTGGGGAGGCAGAGTCTACCGGGTGGGGTGTTTCTTTCTAGAAAAGTCTGAAAAGTCAAATGATTCAGAAATAGTACAGGTGAAATGTTCTCACTGACTTCAGCAAGCAAAATGAGTAAAATCCTTTCCATTCCACACCTCCTCATGCTGACAATAAAACGCTTTATTACTGACATCACAGCAGAGCACACAAAAGTCCTTTCACACATAAAGTTGGCCCAACTGCAATGTAGGTGGCTGTCCCCTCTGCTGGAAGTTCCAAATGGGGACAACAGAGGTTGAGTCTATTCTCACTACTAGGGCATGCTCAGTGCCCAGGGGAGTTTCCTGGTACATGTTAGGTAACAAATATTTCTTGAATGAATGAATGAATGAATGAGTGGATCCATTATTAAGGAACAAACAGGAATTTAAACACCTTGTGGTGCACGCCTATAATCCCAGCAGCTCTGGAGGCTGAGTTCAAAGCCAGCCTCAGCAACTTAGCGAGGCCCTCAGCAACTCAGTGAGACCCTGTCTCTCAATAAAATACAAAATAGGGCTGGGGATGGGGCTCAGTGGTTGAGTGCCCCTGAGTTTAATCCCTGGTACCCCCCAACAAACAAAGAAACAAACAAAAAAATACCTTGTAAGCATTTGACTTAAGAAACTAGCCGGTTATCATCAGTGAGTTTCAACTGGTGATGAGTTATAAAAAAAAAAAAAAAAAATATCATTTGTGAACATGCCCATCTGGATATTATCCATCTTTGGGAGCATTCATTCATTTCTTTCAGTATAATTTACAAGGACCTACCATGTGCCAGTCATCATGGTGGGTGGCAGAGATATCACAATAAGCCGGAAAATGTGTCTACCCTTTGAGAAGAGGAGACAAAATTAAAACCAAAATTAAAACTATGGTAATATCTCTAGAGCGAGGGCCCGGGGTTGTGGCTCAGCGGTGGAGCACGTGTGTGGCATGTGTGAGGCACTGGGTTCGATCCTCAGTGTCACATATCAATCAATCAATTGATCAATCACTAAAAGATATGGTGTCCATCTACAACTTAAAAAAAAAAAAAGGTCTCTAGCATGAGATACACACAAGAGTGGACGGATCGTGGAGAGAGTCTCTGAGCTATGATCTGAAGGATATGCCAAATTTAGGTGGGAAATGCCTGGAACTGATGTGGCTATGAAAGCCAGACTTTCCGTCCGTTGCACTCACGGATACCCCTGAAGGGTGGAAGAGCATTCTGGCATAGAGTAGGTTCTGGATAACCATCTGTGACGAGAAGGAGCAGTCTGAGAACAGAAGTGCACACCTACCTACCAGGGGCAGGGACTTAGGACTGGTGGGGACAAGGGCAGAGAGCCTGGATGGAGCTGAACCACATGGGGCTCAGAGAAAGCAACCTGGGGACCAGGCACTCGCAGGGCAGACTGGGAGGCCACCGAACGAACATAGGGCCTGAGGGTGCTCAGGGACGGGGACAGCATCGGCACAGTTACATTTTCAAAACCTGCTCTGGGTTCAGCCTAAGAAAGAAAGGTGTGCTAGGAATGGCAGAGGAGGTGAAGAATTAGGGAATGGACTTCAGAAATACGTAGGGGAAGAGTGAATTTAGCTGGTTCACAGACTAGAAATGGGTGCAAAGAAAGGTGGCCACTCAATAGGACCCTTTCTTTCCCCTTTTTTTTTCTTTATTTGTGGTACTAGGGATTGAACCCAGGGGCATTCGACCCCAGAGTTCCACCCCCAGCTCTTTTTGAGACAGGATCTAACTTGTCCAGGATGACCACGGCTTTGACCTTGGGCTTCCCCTGCCTCAGCCCCCGGAATAGCAGGGATTACGGTGCACCACTGTGCCCGATCAGTAGGACTCTTTGGTATGCATGAATTTTCATTCAACTGAGATGGCGAACTCTTATGACAGGTCTCATGTGTGTGGGGAGGTGGGAGGGAGGCAAGATCATTAGTTTGGTTATAATCAGGCTGAGTCTGAAGTCTCTTTGAGACCACCAGTTGGCATTATCAATCAGGCAGATTAAAACCCTAGCCCCGAGCTCAAAGGCAAGGTTGGAGGTTTGTTTCTATGAGAACTAGCTGCAGAGAGCAAGGACCAAAGGAGTAATTAATACACCAAAGATCAAAATCCCACACTCAAAATGGAAAAACGTTAAACCTTCACCATGATTAAGTATGAAGGCATACCATAGCATGGCAGCTATACTGCAGAGAGTAGAAACATTTGTAACCAATAATGGTTACAAGTAATAACATATAAACAGCAAATATCTAAACAAGCACCCAAGGCAGCCTGATGTTCACTGGCAAGAGAAGAAGCAAAACAAAATTCATCATCCTCGGATGACGCAGTTGTAAGGTTTGTAGGCACAGACACACAAACATATCTATTTATAGTAGAAATAGAATATATAAAGTCTAATGCTGAAAGTGGAGTTGTGAAGCTAACTGCATGTGCTAGGGATACACACTTGGGCTAAAGGAAATTACATTAATTTATGAAATGGTAAGAATTCTAAGAGTTAAAAATTACCAATAACGAAACTGTTCAGGGACTCTTCTCAGTACTTTATTCCACTAATAGTTTTTTTTTTTTTTTCCTCAGTAAAAGCTCTTGCAGTCATTAAAATTATATTAAGAGGCATTTTCTACAATCCCACTGTAGCTACAATGCATTCTGTCATTAAAAACCCTACATAGAGTCGTAAATGGCCTTCAAAATCATCAGTCTTCAAATACAGATCAGCTGTGGTTCCATGAAGTTTCACAGTTGAACATGTCTTATGTTCTAATCTTTGAAAATTAGTCACTTAACTATTCTATACTAAACAGAATCTTTAAATAAGAAGGACATTCTATTGTCCCCAGAGCATGAAAAAAAAAATGATAACAGAACTGATCAGACTTGCACCACTCCTTCAGGAATGGAACTAAATAACAAAATAAGCAAGTCGCTCATGCCTAGGTTAGCAGGACATGCATTTCCATTTGAAGTCACTGAGATAAACCTGAATATAAAATTCCATGTTCATTCCAGGGAATCTGCAAACCATGTATAATGGGAAGATCTTGGAGCACAAGTTTTCGACAAGATGCATCCTTTAAAATACTGGCTTGCATTTTCAAACAAACCTCAGATTTATATACACAACAATTCTGCACTATAGAATGAATTAATAGTTCTGTTGTCTTACGGAAAAATATGTGCTGAATAATTATACTGCTAATGCAAATGCCAGAATTGAATAATGAGGAACAAAACCATTTCCCTTTCAAAAAGTCCACAACAAAAAGCAATTTTGGTAGAGCTCGTGAGACATTTCTGAGTACTGCTAAAAAGGGTACAAATTTGCTGTGTCTTAATTTTTTTTTCTTCATTTTGGAGAAGTAATTATAAACCCCAAAGTTTTGAAACAAACTTTTTCAATGAAAACTTTCACAGGCAGTTACTTTGATCCTAAGATGAGCAGTGAGATTGGAGGCTGTAAGTAACATCTCAGCCTCTTTCTCAGAGGACACACTTTGCAGACAGTATGGGTTCATCCTAAGTCACGTGGAAATGCCCAAGCATATCAAAATCTGCTCTCCTCCCCCCCCCCCCAAATTGGGGAAATAACAGAATTATCAAACAAGGAGCACCCACAGAGCTCCTGATTTTTTCCCCTAAGATTTTTGTAACATAGGGTGATGGTCCAGTAGCACCGCAGGTGTCTATATGCTCAGAGAATTTCTGAAGTCTTTACCAGGCCCCCTGAAGGCAGAGGAGGTATCTGCCAGCATAGGAGGTATCCAGTGCAGATACCTCATTGGGTACCTTTGTTTCTGGCTGAACTGAGGTTCTGTTTCCAGTGGAGATAAGACAGTACACCTCCTTTGTATATAAAGGATTGTTGTTTAAACAAAACAAAAAACAAACCTACTCAATTTCCTCCTGTTTTGGTAAACTCAGGGCATTTCCTAGAAATTGCATTAACTTATTAACCCAGGGCCTTATGCATGTTAAGCAAGAGTTATACCACTGAGCTATCAGCACTTTTTAAAGATGTTATTTTGTAACAGGGGCTTACTAAGTTGCCCAGACTGGTTTGGAACTTGCGATTCTCCTGCCTCTTGTCTCCTGAGTAGCTGGGGTTATAGGCACGTGCTACTGTCCTCAATTTCAAAACTGAATTACCTTTTCAAAGCTCGATATTAAAAACAGACTGAAGCTGGGAGTGGTGGCTGTAATCCCAGTGGCTTGGAGGCTGAGGCAGGAGGATTGCAAGTTCAAAGCCAGCCTCAGCAACTTAGTGAGATCCTAAGCAACTCAGTGAGACCCTGTCTCTAAATATAATACAAAGGGGACTGCGGATGTGGCTCAGTGGTTGAGCACCCTTGGGCTCAATCCCTGGTACCAAAAACAAACAAACCACACTGGACCTTTGGATCACTCTTTCAAGTCTGCTCTTGTGAACAGGCCCCCAATTCACCTGAGCCAAATCTTCTGAGAACTTACCATCATCTTCACACTCTTCTAGAGGCTTCTGCTGTTTGTTCAGGCACCGAGGGTCTAACCAAGACGTTGTTTTTGTGTTATGGCTGCAATTCACAAATGAAAGCAAAGAAATTCATTTTAAAATGGGGTTAAGAAAAAAGTCCAACGACAGAAGAAGTACCCACGCTTGACTATTTGCTCTTCAACCAAAACAAAGATCCTTTTCATCAGCAAACTCACACCAGAAGTTTGAAGTGATAAAATCATTCGGGGGAGAATCTCAAGGAGGCACTTTCCCTGCCTGAGCTCCAATCATTCAATTACTGCAAGCTGAAAATGTAATACCAGCTTCAGTTTGAAAAACGAGTTACCAATGGCTCGCCTTGGTAACTGTCTAGACTTACCCTATTAGCCTTCACATTTGCCAAAGAGCAATTTCTAATTTATTTTAAATGTGTCTCTGACTTAAATCTTGGATGCTGGAATTCACAGAGAAGTCTGCTACTTCACTCCTGAGCACCCCCACGACTGTGTGAAATGACCGCAATTCACACAAGGGGCTCAAACCCACGAGTACACATGAGTCGTGACAGCATCCTAAATCAGGTTCTCAAAACACGGAAGGCAACCCCTAATTAGCCATTGTAAATAGAACCTGGGCCACCCAGACAAAGTGTGGAGACGCTAAACATGCTGCCCCAGCACCTTCTGGAGGGTCCAAGCCCAGCCATGCATGATGTCTTTCAACAGTGATCAGGGCCTTCAACAGCTGAAAGGACAGACACATTCTCAAGGACACTGGCTTTCACTCATATTAGAGACCTCACCAGCTGGGTGTGGTGGCACAGGCCTGTAATCCCCCAGCAATGGGGAGGCTGAGGCAGGAGGAATTCAAAGTCAGCCTCAGCAATTTGGCAAGGGCCTAAGCAACTCAGAAAGACCCTGTCTCTAAGAAAAATATAAAAAGGGCTACGGATGGGGCTCAGTGGTTAAGGGACCCTGGGTTCAATCCCTGGTTCCCAAAAAAAAAAAAAAAAAAAAAAAAGTCACCAGCACAGTTGGAAGAAGTCTGCCTTTGTGTTTCCCAAAGCAGAGCAAGGAGCGTTCTGTTTGAGGACCCAGTATTGTGCAGCTAAGTGGTAGGACAAGTCTAATAGTTCTGGCTACAAACCACAAAAGAAAACAAGAAATTCAAAAATTTTCCTTTTCTTTTCTTTCTTTCTTTATTTTTTTTAAATGTTTAGGCAGCAATCTCAATTTTTTTTGAAGTTGGAAGTTTAGGCTATAGATCTGAAAGGATGGGGGGTGTCTAAGTATTGCTAGGATGTAGACATAAAATTAATACTCATATGACCTTTTATCTTGCAACTGTGGTGAACTGAAAGAATCTTTCTGAGTACAGTGTTCTATAATTCTCTTCCTAATCCTGCGATCCATAGAGAGGGTCAGTTTTGTTTCTTCCTTTGTAATCTCATTGGCTTTCCTTGGCTTATAAAACTGGCTAGAGGTTAGGTATGATTTTTAAATTTTTTTTATTTTTAGTTGTAGACAGACACAATACCTTTATTTTACTTATTTATTTGTATGTGGTGCTAAGGATAAACCCAGTGCCCCACACATGCTAGGCAAGCACTCTACCACTGAGCCCCAACCTGGGACCCTCTTCAGTATGATTTTGAATAAGAGTGATGAGTGCTGAAATCCTTGGCTTGTTCTTAAACATGCAGGAAGTATTTCTTCTTTCACTATTAAGTATAATGGTGACTATAGATTTTTCATATATGCTTTTAATCAAATCAAGAAAATTCCACTATTAATTTACTGATAAGTTTTCTTATGAATACTCAGTGTTGTAAATGTTTTTTCTGTGTTAATGTGATAATTTGATTTTTTTTCTTTAGACTATTAAAATATAGTGTGCGTTTTATTTCATTTCATTTTTACTGAGGATCACTTGGCTTTACACATGCTACTGACCCAGCCCTACATATTATAACAACTTCTACTGGTCATAGGAACAATGTGTCTTTTTTTGTTTGGTGGCGGCCAGGGGTAGAGGGTACCGCGGATTGAACTCAGGGGGCACTCAGCTACCTAGCCACATCCCCAGCCCTATTTTGTATTTTATTTAGAGACAGGGTCTCACTGAGTTGCTTGTTGCCTCACCATTGCTGAGGCTGGCTTTGAACTCACGATCCTCCTGCCTCAGCTTCCCGGGCTGCTGGGATTATAGGCTTGCACCACTACGCTGGGCAGGTACAACGTATCTTACTAAATATTGTTGGCTGATACTTGTTAAGGATTTTTGTACATATATATTTTTTTCCTACTTCTTTGTTGAGCTTTAGAGTCAGAGAAATAGCAGTTTCACAAAAATAATTAGGAAGGCTTCTTCCCCCTTCTCTTTTCTGGAAGAAACTGTGTAGAAATGTGGTTCATTTTTCTTTATAGGATTAGTGGAATTCTCCAAGGAAACAATCTGGGCCTAAGATTTCTTTTTCAGGAGTTTCAAAACTGCAGATTCACTTTTCTTCAGAGTTGGAGAGCTATTGGAATGACCTGTTTCATATTATTTTTGCTGCAGTGGTGTGCGCTTCTTGAGGAACGGCTCCATTTCATCTAAGTTGTTAAATGTATGTGGGTAGGTTTGTTGGTGGAACCCTCTTATTTATTGGATATCTTCAGGGTCTGAGTGGTCCTCTCTTTCCTTTCTAACATTAAGGATTTTTGTATCTCATTATTTGGAATTCCTTTTTTTTAAAATAAAAAAATTCCATGTTTAAATATATATTTTTAGTTATTGATGGACCTTTATTTTACTCATATATGCAGTGCTGCGAATCAAACCCAGTGCCTCACACATGCTAGGCCAGTGCTCTACCCCCTCAGCCACCGCCCCAGTCCTTGTTTGACATTCTTGCTAGAAATTCTGCTTTTGTAAATATTTTGAAGAATGAGTTGTTTGATTCCTTGATTTCCCCTTGGTTTTCTGTTTTCAATGGCATTGATTTCTCTCTATATTATGGCCTTTCATTTGCTTATTTTGATTTACTTTTCTTGTTCTAGGTTCCTGAGATAAGAGTATAGATTGTTGATTTTGCTCCTCATTTCTAATAGATGTGCTTACTGCTATAAATTTACCTCTCATCATTGGCTTAGCTTGTTTCTCTTGAGATTTCCTTTTTGACTCACGGGCTCTTTAGAAATATATTATTTCCTTCCAAAAACTTTGGAAAATTTCCTACTTTATCTGATATTAATATGGCAACTCTGTAAGACCCATTTTTCTCTTTTCTTTCAACACAAACTGTTAATACCCAGAATAAATGTTTATAGTCAGCCTATAATTGGGTAGTGTTTTTTAATCCACTTTGTGATTCTTTTAACTGATGTATTTAGTTTAATTAATATAAATATTCATGATGTTATGCCTTAAGTCTTCCACTTTGTTTTATTTTTCCAGGCTTCCTGTGGTTTAATTGACTTTGGAGTTCCACTTTTATTTATTTATAATATTCTAAGTACATTTTCTTTCTTTCTTTCTTTTTTTGGTTGTTGTTTTTCATTCCAGGGATTGAACCCAGGGGTTCTCAACCCCTGAGCCTCATCCCCAGCCCTTTTTTTAATTTTAGAGACAGGGTCTCAATGAGTTGATTAGGGGCTCACTAAGTTGCTGAGGCTGGCTTTGAACTTGTGATCCTCTTGCCTCAGCCTCCCAAGCCTCTGGGATTATAGGAATGCACCACTGTGCCCAGCTATATTTCTTTTTAAAACTCTTTAAATGGTTGCTTCAGGTTGGACATTATATGTACATTAGATTATATATAAATATTAACATATCTTACCATAATCTAAGTAATAAGATATACTATATTACACTATATGTACACACTTAGATATACATATACTTATATACATATTTAAGTGTATGTGTGTATATCTTATCACAATCTACTGTTATTATATTACCCTAGTTTGATTAAAGTATATAAATCTTTTCTCCACTATATTCCTTTTTCTGCCCTCATTTATAATAAAATTGTCTTGGGCTTGGGAACTACACCATTGGCTGATATCTCTGTGGTAGAGCTTGCCTACCATGCATAAGGTCCTGGGGACCACTCTCAACACCACAATCAACAATAATAAAATGTCTAAAATGGGTTTTTCTACATACATTTAGAAAAAAAATTAAGGAGTGTTACTTTTGCTGTAATCTTCAAATTTAATTAAGAAAATCCAAGAGTTGAAGAAAAATGTATCAAATTTACTTATATTTTTGATTTTTCCATTGTTAGTTCTTCTATTCCATGTTCCAAGAGTATTTTTTTTTAGAATTCTCTTTTGTTTTAGAAATATTCTTTAGCCACTCATGGAGAGCAGCCCACGGTGACAGGTCTTCATCTGAGGCGTGATTCCCTTCATTCTGTAGGATGTAGGATATTCCCACTAGGTGCAAAAGACTCTCTTTTCTTTTAGTATCTGAAAAATGTGTTCTACTTCTGTTGTGATGTGGATGTGAGGTGTCCCCCAAAAGCTCACATGTGAGACGGTGCAGGAAGGTCCAGAGGAGACATGACTGGGTGGTGAGAGCCTTAACCCAACCAGTGAATGGATCCCTGATGGGATTAACTGGGTGGTGGCTGGAGGCAGGTGGGTGTGGCTGGAGGAGGGGGCATTGGGGGCGTGGCTTTGGGGTCTCTATTTGTCTCTGGAGAGTGGAGTCTCCCTCTGCTTCCTGATCACCATGTGAGCTGCATCCCTCCACCACACTCTTCCTCCATGATGTCCTGCCTCCCCTTGAGCCCCGAGGAGTGGAGCCTGCTGTCTGTGGACGGAGACCTCTGAAACCCTGAGCCCCCAGATAAACTTTTCCTCCTCTACAATTATAAAAGTTGGGTCTTTCAATCAAAAGAGTGAAAAAGCAGACTAAAACACTAAACAGCTATCTTATTTTTCATATGAAAAGTTGTTAAGTCGTATAAAACAATAACATCAGTTAAGAGCAATTTCGATTTAATTTATATCTGCAGCTTCCCAGGGAGAGGGTAGGAGAATAAAGAGAGGGTGAGGTGGAGGTGGAAAGAATGGTATACGTTACTCTATAAAGTAGACTTCTCCATTTTCGGTATAGGCCATCTCCCAGTTTTGAGGCAGAGGACCTAAATTATCCTCTGCGGAAAGAGGTAGGTGCTGAGGGAACTTCTGAGAAGGGTCCGTGATGGGAGCAGCAACGAGGCTACTATCCACAGGCGCAAGAGCTGCTTCTTGGAGAGGGTGCTCGTCCTGGTCCCCAGAATCGGCTGTTGGGTCAGGTGGTGGGGAGAGAGAGAGAGAGAGAGAGTAAGCACGAACACACTCATCATCAGAACACAAGGTTGGGTTATGAGACACTGTGCACATCTCTCTTCTTAGCCCTCACCCTTCTCTGATCGATGGCCATTAACTACGATTTCTGTTTTGCTTTAACAAATGTTAGATAGCATTCGAGTGACCACTCCTGAGAGGTGTGGCTCAGTGTCGGACCCCAGGAGCATGTCACTAACAGATTTGAGGCCCTAAATTCGACACACACACATGCACACGCACATACCCATGTACACATACACCCCAACAGAATTTATTTTACTTATTAAGAAAGAGGAGCTGGGCGTGGTGGTGCACACCTGTCATCCCAGAGGCTTGAGAGGCTGAGGCAGGAGGATGGCAAGATCAAAGCCAGCCTCAGCAACTTAGTGAGGCTCTAAGCAACTCCGTGAGACCCTGTCTCTAAATAAAACATAAAAAGGGCCGAGAATGTGGCTCAGCGGTTAAGGGACCCTAACTAACTTCAACCCACAGTACCAAAAAAAAAGAAGAGGAGAAAAACATGGCAGATAATACATCACTCACCATCTCAGAAATGCCAGAGAAGAAGCCAATTAATAACTTAGACCCGAAAGACTCTTAAACCAAGAAGATCAAAACATGACTAAGACACACGCTCCTTCCGTGGGTACTATTTGGCTTGTGACTTGAAAAAAAAAAAAAAAGTTCATGCTGAAAACACACAGATCCGGTGGCTTTTTTATAAAAGTTATCTAAAACACTTTTTTGGGTAGCTGCTGGCAAAGATCACAGCTGACACATTAAGCTGGAACGTATATAAAAGTTTAGGATATGGAGACAGCTATACCAGTGAGTCAGAATGGAGCCTCTTTTAGAAAACCCAAGAGGCTGTTCCTGTGAAAACCAAGACAGCTTACCCCCTGCGGGGTGGCGTGTAGGTGGACTGCTGGGACATGGGTCTCCAAAGAAGGCTCTCAGTGCGTGAGTGTCCTTGCTTCTGATTAACTAGCCCTATCCAGGGTGATGTCATCCAAGTGTCCACAAACAGCACTGTGGACACTCTGGGGCTGAATTTTTATAGAAGCTGATGATAGGAAATGTCAATCTCCGTGGGCCTTGACGACATAATCATCAGGGGATGTAGCGATTTTCTATCTCCCGCGGTTATTCTCTGATAGACATTCCTGCTTTGATTGCAAAAGCAAACTGAAGAATAATAAAGGACTGCTTTCAAAGCTGTCTGTGATGAGGGCTCCCCAGGGGACCCCTGGGAACGAAGAGTCTCCAAAACAACCACACCTGCCCCAAATCCATGCCCTAGCCCACGTAGCCCAAGAAAACTGATATAAACCTATCAACCTCCTCCTGGCTCCAAGCTACACTCTTTTCAATTAGGAGTACTGTATCATTTTTTTTTTTTTTTGGTAGAATGGAAACAATACCTCTATTTTGTTTATTTTTGTGTGTGTGGTGCTGAGGATTGAACCCAGTGCCTCACCTGTGCTAGGCAAATGCTCTACCACTGAGCCACCACCCCAACCCTTTGTTTTGGCATTTGATGGTCAAGTTCAGGAACACATGCTGGATCCAGGGTGGACCAATGAAGGGGACATAGGGAAGTTCTGCCAGAACCGTCAGCCTCTGGATGCTGGGCTTATTTAACTGACAGGTTCTGAAGCTGGTGGCCACATTCCCATTGTAGGCAGTACCTACTGAAGAGTGAAACCCACTCGGAGGGGAGCAGAGATGAAAGGGAGAATGCTCTCTAAGATCCAGGATTGAGCCTTTGATCCACGTCTGGAGTCAAGGTTACCCCTGTCCTCTTCAACCGCCTGGTTCCCCCACCAAGTCACACCTTCCTGCCTGCACCAGTATGAATGGGTTTTACAACTTGCATGAAAAGAGTGCAGATTTAATAGGACAACTATAATTTGAATGAACAAGAAGGAAATTAGACCAAAACAGAAGAAACCTTTTGAGACTACTATCAACAACAAAATAAATCCAAAGCCTAGCAATGATGAAAAGACCCCACCCGTAATTCTGTAGAAGCCAACCTACACTCACTCATTTCTGATGTACCTTCTCCAGGGCACACTTTTCACCCTGAAGAGTACACAAGAATCCCCTGGAGAGCCTATGAAAGTGCATATTTCCGCCTCCCTACTCCAGAGAAGAGGTTTGGGATTTGTTTCCAAAATCGGCTTTTGTAAAGCATCCTGGTGATGGAGATTCAGGAGACACAAGCAGTATAGTCTGAGGAGAGGGATACAAAGAAGTCTCCAATGAATGTAATGGAATGTTACTTGTGTGCAAAGTTCTAACTTTGGCTGGGGCTTGAAGTTGTCATGTTCTGGAAGCCATGGCCAAAATTATGGCTTTTGCTGGTAAATGGATGGAAAGGGAGAATATCATGCTCAGTGAAATAAGCCAAACTCAGAAACTCAAAGGTAGGGGGCGGATGTAGGGGGGAGAGTGCTGGGGAGTGACATTGGTCAAATTATACTGTTATGCTGTGTGCATGTAGAGTATGTGACAACAAATCCCATCATTATGTGCAACTATAATGCACTTGTAAAAAATGTGGGGGAAAAAAAGAGAACAAAAAATCTCATTCTCTGATGGAAAATGGAAAGCACAAAAATAAGGTTCGAGTACACACAGGACAGACTCAAGAATCCATAACCTTGGGGCCGGGTTGTGGCTCAGTGGTAGAGCCCTTGTCTCTCATGCATGAGGCCCTGGGATGGATCCTCAGCACCACATAAAAATAAATGAATAAGATAAAGATATGGTGTCCATCTACAACTAATAAAAAAAAAAATCCATAGCCTAGGTAATGGCTTTGACTTTGATACATGCTTGGATTAAAAAAATCTTAGCCAGGTGCGGTGGCGCATGCCTGTCATCCCAGCAGCTCTGGAGGCTGAGGCAGGAGGATCGCAAGTTCAAAGCCAGCCTCAGCAAAAGGCAAGGCATTAAGCAACTCAGTGAGACCCTGTCTCTAAATAAAATACAAAATAGGGTGTGGATGCAGCTCGGTGGTCAAGTGCCCCTGAGTTCGATCTGTGGTAGCCGTCCCCCCGCAAAAAAATCTTTGATTCATGAAATATTTGGGAGCACCACTATCATTATCTAACCCAAGGTTGCCAATGAATGAATGCAAGGAGTCAGGCAGAATGGACGGTGGGAGGAGTCTAGATGGGACCCAGAAAGCCTGGGCTCACGTCCTATGGTGGTGTGACACGCACTCTCACTCAATGTCCTCACCCGCGAGCTGCAGAGGAGGTACTTGAGTGGCTTCTCTCTCAAGATAACCAGGAGGTTCACCAGATACATGTGAAAATGGTATGTAAACCATTAGGTGAACTTCAAATGCCATTGTTATTAATAGTAAATCAGGAGTTTCTAAGCATTTTCTTCTTTCTGTCTCCCTGCCTGGCCCCAGACTGTTGGAAGTGACTTTAAGAACACTCCTGAGGCTTATCTTAAACTTGTAGATAGTTTTAGATCTATGTGCCTCTTCCACTGCGCAAAAATCAGTCAAAATCTTTAAGGTCTGATAAGGTTAATTTAAAACACAAAAAAGCACACTGGATGTGCACACAGGTTCTGGAGGAGGACCCTCTGACACTCCCTCATTATAACATTAGAACACTGGGGAAACTACTTGACTTCCCTGGCGTGCACATAAAGAGCTTTGGAAAATGTCTGCCACATTGTACCAGAGAAACATTAGCTTTTTTTTTTTTTTAAATATTTTTTAATGATAGATGGACACAATTTGTTTATCTGCTTATCTTTATATGGTGCTGAGGATTGAACCCAGGGCCTCACACCTGCTAGGCGAGCACTCTACCACTGAGCCACAACCCCAGCCCAACATTAGCTCTTATACGTATTTATTTTAGTACTGAGGATTGAACCCAGGGGCACTGAACCCCTGAGCCCCATCCCCAGCCCTTTTTTATATTTTATTTAGAGACAGGGTCTCACTGAGTTGCTGAGGGCCTCGCTAAGTTGCTGAGGCTGGCTTTGAACTCACGATCCTCCTGCCTCGGCCTCTGGAGTCAATGGGACTACAGGCATGTACCACCGCGCCCAGCAGGAAACAGCAGCATGTTGTTTAAAATATCCTGATAGGTATCATTTTGAACAGGTCCACAGTATTTCTACACTTAGATATGATTCTCATACCTTTATCATCGCTGGCCCAACCAGAGCCAACACCCCATTATGCTAATGTCACCCTATGCACAAAACGGCTGGTAGATTGCTATTGAGAATTGTTCAGAATGCAAAATGCTTCGACCCACCTACTTTCACACACATGTATGATATGTAACTGGGGAGTATGAATTCTTCAAAGGAATCAGTATGAGGGGCTGGGGCTGGGGCTCAGTGGTAGGGGACTTGCCTAACATGGGGGAGGCACTGGGTTCAGTCCTCAGCACCACATAAAAATAAATAAAATAAAAGTAATCGTGCCAACTACAACTAAAAAAAAAATAAGAAAAGAAAAGAATTAGTATGAGTTTATGGTATGATACAATGTCAGCTGGTGTCACTTTTATTTTGTGAGGGACGTTCATTTAACACGCTCCCTACTATTGAGATGCACCGTCACAGGTATAGCTCAAAACTACTCCTCTTTCCATTTCTTTTTTTGGGGGGTGGGGTGGTCGGTGAGGGGTCAGGTGGGGGATGGGCTGCTAGGGACAGAAGCCAAGGCCTCTGCCATCCCTGCAAGGCCTACCCCCTACCACGGGGCCACACTGCAGTCTAGGTCCTGTCTAAATCATCCTATTGGCCTTCTTAGTGCCAAGACAGGCACCTGAAGAGCACCATGGAGTGTCACCTGGCTTTCTGTTTTGTGCAGAAATGAAGGATCAGACTGATTTTAGCAATCATGACCGAGGCCCACATTTTCTTTTTTATTTTGGTACCAGGGATTAAATTTAGGGGTGTTTAACTACGGATCCACATGCCCAGCCATTTCTTTTTTTTTTTTTGTCTTTTATTTAGAGACAGGGTCTCCTTGAGTTGCTTAGGGCCTCGCTAAGTTGCTGAGGCTGGTTTTGTACTTGAGATCCTCCTGCCTCAGCCTCCCAGGCCACTGGGATTACAGGCATGGGCCACTGGCCTGGCTCTACATTTCCTTTTTTACATGACAGGATTTCAAGTGAGGATTTTATGAGATCAGATGGTCTAAGGTGTGGCTTCTACAGACAGAAATGTGCAGTGGTTAGAGATGGGACATCTCAAGATTTATGGTCAACGACCTCAACTTTGTCCTTGCTTTCTACCAAGAAATCACCTTAGTACAAAAATGGAGGACAAATAAAAGTGTATAAGGGTGGCCTTATGCCCTAAAGGACACCACAGGCTTGTTTGGCAGAGCTGTTTCACTGTCCCCTATCCGTAAGGTCTTCTACTGCTGTGACTACAACTATGTTTTGGGTTATATCATGACTTGCAATTCTTATTTACTGAACTATCAAGACATTAAAGTATTATACGTTTTTAAAAGCAATGTAATATAACCTCTTTTCATTTTGTTGGTGGCTACTACATATGGATGAAATATTCCCAAAGGATGAAATCAGATGATTTTAATAAAGGTGTACAGAAAAGATGGTGAATTTTTCCGGGAGTGGGGTGCACACCTGTAATCCCAGCAACTCAGGAGGCTGAGGCAGGAGGATCGCCAGTTCAAGGCCACCCTCAGCAACTTAGGCAATAAGCAACTCAGTGACACCCTGACTCTAATAAAATATAAAAAAAGGGCTGGGGGTGCTGGGGTGGTGGCTCAGTGGTAGAGTGCTTGCCTTGCACATGTGAGGCACTGGGTTTGATCCTCAGCACCACATAAAAATAAATAAAATTTAAAATTATAGAAGGAAAAAAAAAAGGACTGGGGATGTGGCTCAGTGAGTTCAATCCCTGGTACCAAAAAAAAAAAAAAATGTTCTTCTAGACATTGCAATTGTAGGTCAGCCACTGGTCTATCACATTTTAAATGGAAAAAAAAAAAAAGAAATTTTTCACAGAAGTAAATTCTTAGAGCTAGTAGGAAAAACTTGGAAATGATACAATTCCCCTAGTCCCATCACAGATAAATGATTTAAGGCATTTTGTTCATAAATAGTCAACTATCAACAGACAAGCCATGACATCAGTACTTCAGTTGATCCAATACTTCTCACAAAAGGGGTGAGTTATCCTACTGCCATAGCAAAGTCATCAAAAACATTTTATGGGGGTTCAGTGGTGGAGCGCTTGCCCAGCACATATGGGGCAATGGGTTTGATCCTCAGCACCACATAAAAATAAATAAATGAAGGTATTGTGTCCATCTATAACTAAAAAAATATTGAAAAAAAAAATGATGGGCATCTTAACCAATTTAGACTTTTGAGCTCAGTTAATAAATGGCAAAATCTCAGAGAGATCCATGCCGGCTGTAGTAGTATTCAACAACAAAATACTTTTCCTGAACATTCTATCAGACTTGGTGACACGGGGGAAACACAAGGGTCGACTGGTCTATCCAAGCACTGGGGCTGAGTCTACCCAAGCAGTGACCAAGTATGGTGACAAGAGAAAGGCCACTGACGGAGGAAACCGTGGATGCCGACCACGGAAAACTTGTCCATAGCTACAGTTCTAACATATTAAAGAGAGAATTTAAATATAGGAAAAAATAGAAAAAAATGAAGTGGTTTTCTCTAAGTCACGTTATAGGCTGAAATTACTCAGGTGTTTAGGCAGTTGTTACATTTTGAGTTATTACATGAGGTCAAACTCTCACATAATGAAAAATGAGGTTGAGTAGCTATAGATCACTGCTCTAACCCAAGACCACATACCCCAGCATCCAAATGGTACCACCTGAGATGTGCGATACCTCAACTGCACAGCCCAAGCTTAGGCTCTGTCCTAGACAACCCCCCCATAACACACAGCACGGCTAAGCTTTAGGCACACAGCTCTGAGTACAGGTGTAAATATACAATGGATTCAGTCACATCTGCTACATGATACAGAATGCATACACAGGGGAGAACCCTAGAATATTTATTTTTCGTATTTTTCTTGCCCCCTTTAAGGTCCGCAGTAAAGTCTGCATAAGTTAGCTGAGCACAAGACATACTTCCAACACCTCTACTTAAAATAGTGTGAGAGAAGCGGATGCTGTCAGTTTAATGTCAGCTTAATGTCAACCGAATTCTCATATTTCGCTTCATGATGACAAAGATGTTTCAAGGCCAAATTAAACATCAATGAACAAAGTGTAAAAAATAAATAAATAAATAAATATATCCTCTTTTGGAGGTGGGGGGGGGCACACATTGGGGATTGACTCAGGGACACTCGACCACTGAGCCCCATCCCCAGCCCTATTTTGTATTTTATTTAGAGACAGGGTCTCACTGAGTTGCTTAGGGCCTCGTTTTTGCTGAGGCTGGCTTTTAACTTGTGATCCTCCTGCCTCAGCCTCCTGAGTCACTGGGATCACAGGCGTGAGCCAAGGTGCCCAGCCTAAATATATCCTCCTGAAGAGAGAAAGACCAGGCTGATATTTCTCAATTGCTGTGTCCACACCTTTATCCCTGGCTCGTTTCAGATAGTTGGGTGACGTTCAGATATTCCTGGGAACCGTGGTAAGTGGACGGAGGGATGGTCAGCCTCCTCCCCACGCACTGCATGGCTGGGATTGGAATCTGGGCAAGCTGCTGAAATGCTCTTGCGAAGAGCATCCTGGTCCTCCTTCCTGGGGAGAGCCTTCCCACCTCCACTCGCCTTGGCCACAACGGTTGCGAAGGGACCCCATGTGGCCTTTACCTGTAAAGCTACTGTTCATTTCAGGAACATCATCCTCCTCCTCGGTCTCCGCGGGGACTATGCCAGCATTTTGCATGTCATTGTAGGACTTGGTGCGCTTCGGGGTCGACTGCTTGGAGCCAGACTGAAGGCTTTGCAAGGCATCCGTTGTGATCACTTTCCCACTGACTGGCTGGCTGGGAGGTTTGGGTGTCCCATAATAGTTTCCTAGGTGATAGAGAGACACATTTGCATGTTTCAAAAAGAATACTTTTTTTTTTTTTGCAAGACTTCACATCCCGATCTCTCAGCGCATGAAATAAAATAAAAACCGGAAAATGAGAAACATTTCACTTCTGGGATGGGTTAGCAAAGACCGCCTTCCTTATCCAACTAGGTTAGGGTGATTGCAGGAGCAAGAGAGGAGAAGCCACACTGTTTAGGTGCAAAGAAAGAATCAATGAAAGCTAAAAACAAAGGAGGAGGGGCTGAATAGAAAAAAAAAACCAAAAAACAAAAAACCAAAAAAAACTTCCATCTTCATTACATTTGAATTTCAATTGGTCGTCTTTTGCTATATGGGCACCAGCATAATGCTTGAATCTGATTTAGAGTGAGCCTCACAGAAAATCAAAATTCATTACTGCCAGCACCCTTACAGACCTGAAAAGTTGAGGTCACCTCCCCTCTTCAAGAGGGAACCAGGGCACTGTTTGAAAAGAAGGGCAGTTGAGTACCACGTGGCGCCTCTTCAAGTGAATGGCAGGCCTGACCCTCGGGGGGCCTGCAGGGTGGGAACAAACCCTCGCCACCTTTTAACAGAAAAGTGTCAATCACGCCTCTAGAAACAGCCCATCTTCCCTTTACCCAACAAGTTTGGTTTATGGCTCACTACAGTGTGCCATGGCACCCTGACTGGTACATGAATTGGATTTTTGCTTTTTTTTTTTTAATTTTAATGAACAAACATTTTTAATTTCCAATAGAAATATCTAACGAGTAAGTTAGATTAGCAAAATCAAGTTCGCCTTTAAAATTGAAGAAAAACAGCAATATTTTAAAAAGGCTGACTGATCTTTAACAAAAAGCTTTAAACAACAGTTTTATACAACAAAAAAATTAAACAATGGAATAAATAATAGTGATGGTAGAAGTCATAAGAGTTTCTTTTTGAAAACTCCTATTTAATTCCAGAGGTTCAGGAGGCTGAGGCAGGAGGATCGCCATTTCAAAGCCAGTCCCTGCAACTTAGTGAGGTCCTAAGCAACTCAGCGAGACCCTGTCTCTAAATAAAATATTAAAAAGGGCTGGGGATGTGGCTCCGTGGTTGAGTGTCCCTGGGTTTAATCCCCAGTACCAAAACCAAAACCAAAACCAAAACACACACAAAAAAAGAAAATTCCCATTTCAAAGTAATACTACATCATCTACACGTCCATTAAATATGTAACAATGAATCCCATCACTATTATTATAACTATAATGCAGCAATAAAAAATATGAAAAAATTAAATCTCACTATATAAATCTCAAAAAAAGAACTCAAAAAGCAAATTGTGTTTGTTAAAGTTTTCTTAAAGAAAACATTAATTAAATAACAGACTGTTCCAATATGAACAAAATCATGAAGGTTCATGAACAATCAAAATTTGAAAAGCTGAGTTTATAATCGATGATATTTAGCAACTACATGATAAAAGACATCAACATTAGAATTCCACTGATCCATTCAACTTTTAAATCTTTCAAAATCAGGCCAGGAAGATAGACAATAATACTGAATCCTTCAATAAATCCTGACCAATATTTGTAATTTGATGTTTAGTAACATAGAAACATTACAGATACTAATAAAGCCTGTGTACGGTATTTGTTCCCAATGGCCCAATGCCATTAGCTAAACCAAGCACCTCAATACATAGACATTTTGTAAGCACTTAAAAAGGCAAAGAAAAAAAAAAGAAAGAAATAGAAAAAAGAACAAAAGACAAAAGTTGGTCTCCATGAGACCTAGAGATGAACATTTGTTTCTATCCAGCACTATCCTCATAAGACTGCTTTTTCCAGAAGGGGTTTAATAATATCTCTTTAAGATATTTTTGAATTATCAAATTGATGAATATATACACATTGACTTTGTTTGAGAGTGGTTTAACAGTCCATGTCAGCAAGGAAATTCTGAATATATACTTTTTTTTTTTTTTGTACCAGGAATTGAACTGGGACACTCAAATGCTGAGCCCCATCCCCAGCCCTATTTTATATTTTATTTAGAGACAGGGTCTCACTGAGTTGCTTAGGACCTCACTAAGTTGCTGAGGCTGGCTTTGAACTCGAGACACTCCTGCCTCAGCCTCCCGAGCTGCTGGGATTACAGGCGTGTGCCACCGCGTCCGGTTGAACATACACATTTTTAAAACCTAGTAGACTGAAAGGCGGCTATGTGTAAGTCTGAAGGATCCCAGGTAGGCATCTGGCAAGCACATTCGGGTCAATCTCTAGGACTTTTCTTTTTTTTAATAGAAAGTGATCTATCAATTTCTTCAAAAAAACTTCTTTAAGATCTCCAACTTGCAGGAACAGGAAGTAAGAAGAAAGCTTGAATAAAGGCACCCCTTATATGTTTTGAGGGGCCAACCCTCAGACAAGAAAAAATTGATGCACATATGAACTAAGAAATCCACTTCACCTTACAGTTAAAGGGATACAACCTTTTCATTCCCTGAAGACTATTTTATTGGTGTTTAGGAAAGCAACACCATTTACTATTGAGAAATCAACCTCCACAGTGAGTTAAAAAAAAAAAAGACAGAGAGAGAGATAAAGATAAAGCCTTACTGAATTTAATTCTCAATCCCTCCCATCACTGATATATCAAAACACCACATCATTTTTAGAGTGAGATGTTAAACTAAGGCTAATGTCTAAAAATAAGAACCTAGTGGAAAATGTAACCAAAGCATGGGACTCTTTACTCATAATTTTATAATTACCATTTTATAACCCTATCACTCAGTTTCAGTGACATTAAATTGAAGTCACATTCATAAAATTATAATCATTTAAAAAAAATCAATTAAGTCTTTGACATCTGCAGTGCACGACAGAAATAAATGCCTGGAAAATAAAGTTCTACCTAAATTTGACAAATATGTGTGGATTTCCAGTGGGCACCTGCCCTCAGTTTTCAAGTTCAAAGGCTTTCTTAAGTCAACAAATGATTGGCCTTTTCCTCAATGCGACCACACACACACACACACACACACACACACACACACACACAAAACACACTTGTTCAAAGCTCTTCCCTATTTCTAGAAATTAAGATTGGGTACAGAAATACTTATTATTAAGAGGAACTATATAAAATTTCCCTTCTGTAGCTGGGTATAGTGGCACACACCGGTAATCCCAGCAGGTTGGGAGGCAGGCACTGCTGGCCTTCATTAACAGGACCCAATTTTTGGCCTTGACCAAGCCAAACAAAATACTTTTCTGCAGGGGATCGCGGGTGTGTGCCGGGGGTTGAACCCAACATCATTTAACCACTGAGTTACATCCCCAGACCTTTTCATATTTTATTTTGAAATAAATAAGGTTACACTGAGTTGCTTAGGGCCTCCCTAAGTTACTGAGGCTGGCTTTGAAGTCATGATCCTCCTCAGCCTCCCAAGCTGCTGGGAATACAGGTGTGCACACTGCACACAGCCCCACTGGGCTTCTTTCAGCCTTCACATGCACACGGGGCCCCCTCTTCATCTCACAGTTCCTGCCCCCACCTCTCCCTATACCCATCTCCCTGTATCCACCCCATCCCCATCTGCTCATCCTCAGGGACAGCATCTCAGACCCCATAGTCTAGACCAAAGCTGTCCTTATTAGTTCTCACATGTTAACAGGGAAACACGAACGCTTCTTCTTCTCAATGCCCTTTGCTGTATTTATCAGAGTAGTTAATCAGTATCTGTCTTCACCCCTAGATGACCCGATCCACCAAGGCAGGGGCCACACCTGGTTGTGTGCCCCTCCAACACAGTACCAGGCACACAAGGTCACTCAGCAATTCTTTAGAGAACAATTAGAGATCGTGCATGGATTCTAGCCTGGGGTCTTTGTAAATACCTCTACTGTGGATCCAGTTCTTAACAACATTACTCAGAACAGTTTTTTCCAGTCCGTCAATTACATCTGAATGACTGCCATCTGCGTCCTGTTGATTTACTACCTGCTTGCTCAACATGCGATGCTATCATTCATAAAATTCTCTCACCTTCTCTTTACACTTTCTTTCCCTACCTGCCCCACCCTACGGAAATACAACCTGCACACACACAAGGATAATAAACCCAAGGCCTGTAATTATGTGTCTATCTTTGCCAGTGTCTTTAAATAGGAGACCAGGCAGGAGAACATGAGTTAACATTTATAACCATCTTAGAGAAAAAGACATCAATATTCCTATTTTCTGAAGAAGAATCTGAGATTCACACAATTTATAAACGATGCCTGACATTAACACAGAGATGGGGCTGGCGTGGTGGCTCAGTGGTAGAGCACTTGCCTAGTCCGTGGGAGGCACTGGGTTCGATTCTCAGCACCAGATATAAATAAATAAAGTTCACTGACAACTAAAAAAAAAAAAAAAATTAAAGGAAAAAAAAAGAGCTGTGTCTGCCTCCAGTGTCTATGTCCAGAAATCCCGGGGCATCTCCGGGCAGGAGAATTCAGTGAAACTTCTCTGGCTCCAGCCTCCCTGTCTTTATATGCACAGGAACAGCCAATGACAGCACAGATTTCATTTGGTTACTTTCATTATCAACAGGGAACATTCCACGGCAGAGTTTGCCAACAGAGCTTATCGCAACAGACGGCTCCCAGGGCCTGCCAAAGACCAGGACTCCAGATGGTCTCATTTTCCTCAATGACAAACAAGAACTCTCTTCACCCCTGCTTTATCTTTGGGTCCCCCAAAAGTATCCCGTTGGCAGCTGCTTTTCTACAGACCTTCTAGGAAGCAAAACAATAACATTATTGAATGCTGACATCCCCCTTCCTAATTAGCATGCAGAAATATGCAACCCATAACTCCAATTTGAAATGTCACCCTGGTGCTGCACTGCGCTACACTGCTACGGCTAAGGGAAAACCAACGCTCCGAGTATATAATCAGCCCCTTCTACCCGGAGGCATTTGTAAAACAGGCATGTTTGAGTCCACCCCCACTAAAGAGGCAGTCCCTTGTAAACTCTCTCCGAGAGAAGTGCCAAGGGCTAGATGAGGCAGTGACTTGTCTTGCCAAGTGAAAATGTCAAACAGAAAAAAGTAAAAAGAAAGAAAAATAAGATGGGTCAGTTGATTTATTTCAAGCATCATATCGGATAAATTAGTTCAGGGCAAAATTACGAAAGGCATTTATTATTATTTATTTGGGGGGGTTACCAGGATTGAACTCAGGGGCACTTGACCACTGAGCCCCATCCCCAGCCTTATTTTTGTATTTTATTTAGAGACAGGGTCTCACTTTGGAGCCATTGCACTTGGCAGGCCAAGCCATTTATTCTAATCTTGTCTGCCTTGCCTTGTTTCTGCCCAGTGACAGAATGAGGAGGTGGTTCAAAGTGCCAAGCAGAGCTCAGTGATAAACTCAGAACTTTTATGGATCAGCACCTGCTAACCAGGGAAAATACTCAGTTTTGGTTTTGGGGGATTGGCTTACTTCCTTTAGTGTGATATTAATGAAGGGGGGTGGCATAGGGAGAATGGAGGAACTTTGGATTGAGGGAGAGGGCATGGGGCAGGAAAGATGGTGGAATGAGTCGGACATCATTACCCTAGGTATGTGTATGAGTGCACATGTGGGGTGACTCTCTATCATATACACCTAGGGAACTGAAATGATGTGCTGTGTATGTGCAATGAATTGAAATGCATTCTGCTATCATGTATAACTAAGAAGAGCAAATTAAGAAAATGGAAAAAAATAAAAAGGCAGCAGCACTTCTATGCTTTGTGAAGGATGATGGTCGGTTCCTTATAGAGATGGAAGGTTCTCCATTCCGTGAGGTGTATAGGCAGCAGGTTCCATGATGGAGCTCCTGCTGTCTCCCCAAGCCTAACCGGGGCACAGTGCTTCTTCTCTTCATAAATGGATCCACTGTCGACCCAGTTACAGAAGACTGAGATTCAAAGTTATCTTGGGAGAAATCTCCAACACCTGCGTCTTCTACCTCCTCCTCATGATAACCAACACCAATCCTGCTGTTTAATGACATAAATACCTCCAGACTCAGTCAGGCCTTCAGCATCAGCACCGACCAAAGTGAATTGCAACGAGGGTAGCTGGACAACATGCACTGGGTGGGGGGGGGGTCTGTTTATAGTTTTATTTGCTGCACATGGCAACCTGCAGCTCATCCAGCTGTTCTCTTCCCAATTGCTATTTCCCCCAAGGGATGCTTCTAATTCCACAGATATTGAATGTGCCCATATAAGGGTCTCCTTTAAAGGTCTTAACACAGGCTGGGTGCGGTGGTGCAGGCCTGTAATCCCTGCAGCTCCGGAGGCTGAGGCAGGAGGATCTTGAGTTCAAAGCCAGCCTCAAGCAACTCAGTGAGACCCTGTCTCTAAATAAAACACAAAATAGGGCTGGGGATGGGGCTCAGTGGTCAAGTGCCCCTGGGTTCAATACCTGGTTACCCCCCTCCCCCATAAGATCTTAACATTCTTCCAACTGCATATTTGTTTGATGATTGAATCGTGTGTCTTGTCCATTGGACAGTGAGAGCCATAGCAACAGTGACCACATCTGCTTCTGCCTCACATCTTCCCTTTAATGAATATGCCAATCATTACACAAACTAGTCATGAAGGCTACAAAAGGAGTATCCATTTGGGGGCTACAAGGAAATCACCAGCCTTGCCTGTGACAGGACCTGGGCAAAGGTAAGAGACCAGGCTTTGTCCTCCATTCCCTTTAGTCCTTAGCCAGTCTTTCTGGACCTCAGCTTGGTCATTTGAAGAAAAGAGCTCTATTGCATTTCCAGCTCTCGGATCCGACCGCCCTGCCAATCTAAAACTCAGGCAAATATTGGGCCTGAAAGAAAATCTGAAGATTATCAAGCTTTAGGGATTTATCGGTTGTCCCTTTATTGTATTGCAGGTCACAAAAGGGTTCCACCTAAGATCACTGCTCCTCTGTGATAAGGTGCTCTGGGAGAATTCAAAATCATGCTTTTGCAAAAGGGCTTGGCTCAGCAGGTGGTACACGCCTGTAACCCCAGCACTCAGGAGGATGCCAACTTGAGGCCAGTCTCAGCAACTTCAGCTGCCACCAGCAAAGTGTGGTCACTTAAATTTAAACGAGCTTATATTGAATTTATTTTAAAAGTCAGCGACTCAGTCCCAGGAGGCCCATGGGGCTAGAGAACACTGAACAGACCTCTCACTACACAGCTCTGCTCGGAAGGAAGCAGGACATGGGTGCCTCCATACCCTTTCCAGAACCTTCTCTGGGTTCATCGATCAAGCTCACTCTCTGGATTCAGGTCTTGTGGTGTACACTGACTACTTAAAGGTCATCTCTGAGAAGCTCGCTTGACACTCCAGGAGCGCTGGCTCCTCCCATCAGAGGGGCTCTTCACTTTTCTTAAAATTGTTTACATTTATTTATTTCATTTGTTTATTTTTTAGGAATACCAGGGATTGAACTCAGGGGCACTCAACCACGGAGCCACATCCCAGCCCTAGTTTGCATTGTATTTAGGGACAGGGTCTTTCTACCTTGCTTAGAGTCCCAGCAAGTTGCTGAGGCTGGCTTTGAACTTGCCATCCTCCTGCCTCAGCCTCCCGAGCTTCTGGGTTTCCAGGTCTACCTTGGGTTTACCATACTAACTTAGCAAAAATACTAGCATCCCTAGGACTTATCCTGCTCCTCTGTAAAATGAGTATAAACAAGACCCTCTTCACAGACTTGTTTTTGAAATGTTAAATGAGTTGATACATCTAATATACTTTTTCCCTCAGAGACAGGATCTCTCTATGTTGCCCAGGCTACTCTCAAACCTATAGGCTCGACTGATCCTCCCACCTCAGCCTTCCCATTACAGGCACACATAACGCCCAGCTCAAACACATGATGTACTCTGAAAAGAACCCAGCATATCATATGCGCTTCACAAACCTTAGCAAAACTAAATAAATGAAAAGCATAAACACCCTCCAATGCAGAGCTACTTTGGTCTTCTGCTCTGTACATTATATCCCTGGCCTCAGGACAAAATAAATGCTCAATAAATACTCATCAAAATGAATTGCACATGCATGAAAGGGCTTTCCAACTGCACTGTCATGGCAGGAGGATTTGCATGAGCTTAGGGGTTTGAGAACAATTCAGAGAACATAGCAAAGCCAACCTGGACAACATAGTGTCAAAACAAACAAAGAGCACTCCCAGAAACAAACCCTATAGTTCTATTCATAATAGTATATGTAGATATTTCTACAAGGATGCTCGCTGCACCTTTGTTTTTAACAATATCACACACAAAAAGGAGGGGACTCATGGGTTGAGGGACATCCTAAATATTTTCAGAGGATTAGTTAAATAAATTACGTATATTTATATACAGGACACGGTGAAGTACTTGTAAAGAATAAGGTGGAACTGTATGAGGTACAGTGGAAAGATCTCCCAAGTATGTTAAGTGCAAAGGGCAAGAAAAGAGTAAAATAAACAAGAACCCATATGGCTATGCCATTTAGAGTAAGTTTTCGAACGCTTGCACTAGATACTTTAACAATGGTTACCTACAAGTCGGAGAGCAAGCAACTTGAATTTGTGTATTTTTAAGTTCTTTATTGCAGGAATTGTTCCATCATTGTGCTAGTCAGCTCTCTGTTACTATAACAAAATCACTGAGGAAATCCACTTAAATAGAAGAAATATATTTGGCTCATAGTCTCAGAGGTTCTAGTCCATGACCTGCTGACCTTTTTGCTTTGGTCCTGTGGTATGGCCACATATCATGGTGGGGAGCACATAATAGAGCCATTCCTTGCCCTCATGTGGCTGGGAAGCAGAGAAAAGAGAGAGGAGGAGCCCAGGTCCTGATATCCCATGCAAGTGCAATTCATACATGTGCAATTCATTTGAATAGGTATTTAATGAGCATTCATTTTGTCCAACCCCCATAGGACTGAAAGACTTCTAACCAGGTCCCATCTCTCAGGGGTTCGACCATCTCCCAATAGCATCAGGGACTAAGTCAGTAACACTTATCAGAACCACAGCTACCAAGAACTCTTATTACTTAAAAATGTCAAAGTGTCTTGCTTGAAAGAGTGTCATGGTATCAGACTTTTCCTCTGTGGCATTTGTAGAGACTGAAAGAAAAAAAAAAATCAAGCCAGTAAAAAAGATGGTTGGTATCTGGGAAGTCAATAAAGATGTTTTACTGGCAAATCCGCGGGTTGACCGACTGGAACAGGGGGCGGGAATCGGCTGCAGTAGGAATTTCAGAGCAGTCGAGTGTGTGTAAATATCAGGGCTAATGCTGATTGAGAGCTTATGTGTGTCAGACACTCGGATAAGCCCTTTCCAATTACTGTCTCATTTAGTCCTACCTGTGAGAGAGCAGGATGATTGTCCTTATTTCACTGGAAGGAAAAAGGAGACAGGGAGTTTTAAGCGGCTTGCTGGAGGGCACACAGCTCAAAGGCAAAGGTGCTGACCCTGACGATCAAATTCAGGTAGTGAGACCATGGAGCCTGCCACGTTAGCTGCTGTCCAGGGACTGGTCCAGGGGAGGCCAAGACAGAAGCAGCTCTGAGAAGATTTCTCCAAAACTATGCCTGGGACGGTCACTAGAGTTTCACACAAACTTCCACTTTGCTGTCCACTATTAAGAGTCAACACAGGGTTGGGGTTGGGGTTCAGTGGTAGAGCACTTGCCTAGCATGTGTGAGGCACTGGGTTTGAATCTCAGCACCACATATAAATAAATAAAATAAAGGTCCGTCAACAACTAATAAAAACATTTTTTTAAAAAAGTCAATATAACAGTTGGGGGGTGGTGGTGCACACCTGTAATCCCAGAGTCTCAGGGGATACTGAGGCAGGAGGAGCAGAAGTTCAAAGCTGGCCTCAGCAACTTAGAGAGGCCCTAAGTAACTCTGCGAGAACTGTCTCTATAATAAGATTTTTAAATAGAGTCAATATAACAGATATTAGTGTGTTCCAAGAAATTATGAGCCATCTTCTATGGTAAAAAGGTCAGAGAACCCAGTATATTCAAATGGTCAAAAGTGGGATGGATTAATCTGAGGTTCAATTTCAACTCCAGAATCACCAACCAGCATTCACAGAAATGCGGTCTTTTATTTAAGTCCATCAGAGATTTTCTGAAAAAACTATTTACTTCCCCATGGCTACCCACCAGGAAGTCAGGCGGAAGTACTAATGGGTTTTTTGTTAAACTCAGACTATTCTTCTTGGGATTTTCCAGGAAAAAGTGTAGGATGTGAGAGACAAGTTGAACTCAGCATGGTTCCTGATCTGGTGTGCTGGTCTGCTGTACAACCCTGCAAAAGTGATTTAATAAAACTGGCCTCAGACTCCATGCAAAACTTCAGTGATGACAATTCCCTGTCGCAAGGGTGACACTCCATGAGAAAAAGAACCTACTCCACCAATATACAATGTCACAGGAACTTCTGAATAAAGGGAGTCTATTCTTTTGCCAAATGAAACTGTTGTCCACATCTCAAGCCCTCCCCCTTTCCCACCCATACACTTCCGTTGTCCTCTCCAAAAATGCAAATGACCACTTTGCATATCTGGGACTGGGGCTTCTCACAATGGCATAATCAATGATTGCAGATAAGGATGATTCACTGTGCTAACCAAAGAGGATTCACACCTGCTGTCCTGTGGTCACCGAATTTTTAACTAGTTTCCCATGGACAAATAGCTCCCTGTATGTCCCCTTAGCTACCCCCGTGTCCTCACAGGACACATGGGCCTTAATCATTTGCAGATCTCCACCCAGGCTACCAGCTACATAATCACATGCCCTTCTAGGGAAGTAAGCAAGTGGATAATGAGCAATATAATATTCCCAGGTTGATAATTAGCATTTTGATTTACACCTAAACACCATTCAAAGTATATCTACAACTAGAAATGAGCAACAGTTACAAAGGAATCCTCCTTTTCCCTCCAAAAAATATCAGGCAGAAACTGCGTCCCTAAGATGCATGATCATTACTGGATTTTCAGTTACCACCTATAATAGAGGCTTTTAGCACATCAAAGCTATAATGTTTCCAATAAAATAATAATTTGGCTTTCTATTTACCCTTTGTTTTTAAGTATAATTTTAAACGCCCTTATGATTATCTGATAAATCTAAATTTTAAGAGTTCTCTATAAAGAGAGACATATAACTACGACAGAATTAATAATTCTAGTTAGAAGCTAGATCTAGTAAGTCATGATCTAGTTAAAGGCATCGTACTTCTGTCATTAAAAAATAACACTCCAAAAAAATCAGGCTAGGTATTGTTTTCAGAAAATGTACCATTTTGAAGATATGCAAAGAACCAACAAGAAAAAAAATAATTCCTTTTTTTGGGGTGGCAGGTATCAGGGACTGAACCCAGGGGTGCTTAACCACTGAGCCCCATCCCCAGCCCTTTTTCATATTTTATTTAGAGACAGGGTCTCACTGAGTTGCTTAGGGCCTTGCTAAATTACTGAGGCGGGTTTTGAACTCGTGATCCTCCTGCCTAACCTCCAGAGCCGGTGTGATTACAGGCATGTGCCACCACAACTCCTGGCTAGAAAAAAAGAATTCTTAGCATCAGTAATCATCAGAAATGCAAGTCAAAACCACAATATCGCCTCACTCTTGTTAGAATGGCAGCTATTAAAAAAAAAAAAGACTAAAACAAATACTAGCAAAGATGAAGAGAAAGGAGGATTCTTGTATATTGAATGTAAATTGGCCCATTATAAAAATAATTTTAAAAAAGCAGTATAGAGGTTCCCTTAAAAAACTAGAGATAGAACTACCATATAATTCAGCAATTCCACCATGGAATCTATATCGAAAGGAAAACAAATCACTATGTTGAAGATATATCTTCATTCTCACATTTGTTGCTATTTACAATAGCCAGGATGTGGAATCCACCTGTATGTCCACGGACAGAGGAATAGATAAAGGAAATGAGGTGTATCTATACATCTACACAACTGAATATTATTCAGCCATAAAAAAGAATAAAATCCTGTCATTGGTGGCAATATGGATGAACAGAGAGGACATTAAGTAAAATAAGTCAGGCCCAGAAAGACAACTACTTCATGTTCCCACCTGTCTGTGGATGCTAAAAATGATAATCTCAAGGAAATGGATAGAAAGGCTACATTACCTAGATGGTGAGAAGGGTGTTGAGGAGGGGCCCATGGACGGGGTGGTTTATTTCCACAGGGCTGCAGTTGGATAACAGGAATAACTTCAATGTGTTCAATTCTATAAAGGGTATGTGTGGCTGACAGGAATTACTTCTAAATTTCAATATACTAGGAAAGAGGGTTTTTAATATTCCCAATGCAAAGTAATGATAAACTGAGGATTAATGGAGGTGACGGAAATGCCAGCTGCCCTGATCTGACCATTACACATTGTAGACACATTTCAAAATGTCACACTGTGCCCCATAAACAACCACAATTACTATGTGTAAATTAAAATTATTTTTAAAAAAAGAATCAACTTATAAAAGTATCCATTTATGAAGATCCAGTTAAATAAATCATAATCCAACCCAAATAAATAAATAAAAGAGAAGGAAAATGTAACTTTTCCCTAACAGTTGGCTCCGCCCTAGCACTTCCTCCCGCCGTAGACCCTCGTCCTATAGGGTTTGGCATGTGGAATGATAGCTGTCCACGTTAGGAAGTACAACAGTACAAAGACTGCAAATGAGACATGCCTCGGAAGGTTATCCAGAGGAAGCTAGTTAAATAAACTATGATGTGCCCTTACAAAGAAATCAGCCATTTAAAAAAGAAGATAACAAGAAGTGCCCTACTGCTGAATTGCAAACATCTACCAGGACACGGCGCTAAACCAAAAGAGCAAGGTTCTGAACAGCAGGTCTTGTCAACTGCCTTCTGCACAAAATGGGAGAAATAAGAACACACACAGAGCCAGGCACAGTGGTGCATGCCTGTAATCCCAGCAGCTCGGGAGGCTGAGGCAGGAGGAACATGGGTTCAAAGCCAGCCTCAGCAACTTAGCATGGTACATACAACTCAGGGAGACCCTGTCTCTAAATAAAATACAAAAAAGGGCTGGGGATGGGGCTCAGTGATTAAGAGCCCCTGGTTTCAATCCTTGGAACTCCCTCCCAAAACACAAACACACACAAGTGTATATACACACATGCAGATACATGTTTCAATTAATAGTAAGAAGCTTCAGAAACTACTGTTATTAGTAACACTGTTGGTAACACTGAGTTGGAGATTAGACAGTTGAAAGATAGGCCTTTGAAGGAGATTCCTTACTAAATATTTTTAAAATACTTTGCTTTTTGAACTATGTGAATGTATATTCTATTTTAAAACACTAAAACCACTTGGGCACGGTGGCAGACGCCTATAATCCCAGCAGATTGGGAGACTGAGGCAGGAGGATCACGAGTTCAAAGCCAGCCTCAGCAACTTAGTGAGACTTAGCAACTCAGTGAGACCCTGTCTCTAAATAAAATACAGAACAGAGCTGGGATGTGGCTCAGTGGTTGAGCAACCCTGGGTTCAATCCCTGGTACCAAAAAAAAAAAAAAAAAAAAAATCAAAACTAATTCATGGTAAACATGGTATTTCATTCCTTCAAGACTAAAACACCATCTATCAGGTTACATATTGTGAATCTCTGTTTCTTCCTCCTGTTCTTTAGAATACCATGCCATGCCCTTATTAAAACACAGAACACACAAGCTTAATCGACTAACTAAAAGAGAAAACTTAGAGAAAAAGCACACTATTTGTATTAATGATATTAGGGTGAATCGAAATCACTTATTATTTGTTTACAACTCCTCTGTCTATAAAACAATTTTTGCCTGGATGACTTGGGACAAAGCCCCTGGCACCTCAGGGTGCCCAGGAGAGACAGGTTCTCCTGCAACCACAGAGCATCTCACCTTCATAGGTGCCAACTTCCAGAAGAGTCCCGCTCTGCTCGAGATCCAAGAACTCCTTCACAGTCAGGAAGCTGTAATCCACGCCAGGCACTTCTCCTTCCCGGGGAGATCGGGTGGTGCCTGCAGACAGAAAAGACATCAGTCAACCAGAACAGGAAGTTCCACATCCAGGTGCAATCGAGCCAACCTGTTCAGGCAGCCAGAGCACCTAGAACTTGGCTGACTTCTCTGTCCAGACATCGACCAGGTCAAGGCTTCAAAAAGAGCATCCTCACTTTACCATTTTGTAGGATGCACTGAATGGAGGAGGTGATCTGTGTGGGTTGCACAGACGGCAGCCACCATCGGCAGCTCTTAGGACTCCAGCAAATACTAAAAATTATCCACTCTTAAGCTTGGCTCCTCGGGGGTTTATATTTTTATCACGCGCCTCAAAACCCCTGTGCTCCTCAATACATCCGGCAAGTTCCAGTGTAATAAGCCCTTTGAAGAAAATGACACCCACTGCATAAACACATCACCAGAGAAATGCGATTGCACAAGATCTGCGGTTGGACAACTCCCAGGGATTAAAATGCTGCTGCTCCTCATGTAATTAATACGTTGGGTGAAAAGAGGCCACCCATGAGTCTGGCTAGAGAAAGGGGACTTTTGCATGTGGGAGAACAATTCTCTCCCTGAATTATTCTGGCCACACTCTCAACGGCTAAAAAAAAAAAAAGCAACCATTTAGGAAATGATAGAGAACCCTGGAAGTACTTGAGTCACCTAGTACAAGGGCTGGGCTGTGGATCCAGCCTTGACCCAAAGTGTGGGGGGCAAGGAGCAGAGGGGGTTGACACATCCCCCAAGGAGAACAAAAATAAACGAAGAAGCATGCATGCAGTGTCTACTAGGAGTCGGCGTCAAATACTGTCAAACAGAAAAAAAAAAAAGTGACTTCTTCTCCTACCTCTTAAATTAGGAGAAAATCAGCGCAACTCACTTTTGCAAGACATCATCATCCATGGTGGGGATTATAGGTTTTTCCTATGAAAATAAGTAGGGATTTCCCCTTATTCCTAGGATTCTCTCTCTTTCCCTTTAAAGTGTTTAAATAACTAACTATATGTATCCCAGGGCTCTAATGTTCCTGGGACCATCCATCTTTGACCTCCTGCCTACATAATGACCACGTCCACACATCTACCTTGTATATCCCTAATTCCCAGAAGTAAAAAACCTCAAGAATTATCACGCCAGGTGCAGGGGTGCACCCCTGTGAAAATCCTGTGGCTCAGGAGGTTGAGGAAGGAGGATCATGAGTTCAAAGCCAGCCTCAGCAACTTAGCGAGGCCCTAAGCGACTCAGCAAGACTCTGCTTCTAAAAAAATATATATATTAAAATGGGCTGGGGATGAGGCTCAGTGGGTAAGCACCCCTGGGTTCAATCCCTGGTACTCCACCCCACCAATGTACCCAATTTGAAAACATCTGAAATCGGAGTGTCTTAAATAGCTGTGAGTTATTCAGAGAATGGTCCTATTTCCAATGGTGGCTTCTCACATTAAGCACATGGGGGCTTTCTGGTACGAGGCTTGCTTGGGAAGTGTGCAGAAGTCTACTCCGATACTCCGTCCTAACTTATTTCCATCCTTGGCACCCTGGTGGATGAGAGGTCATTCATGGCTTTTAAAATTCCATCTCAGGTGTCAGACGCACAGCAGGTGCTGGGTACATAAAGAGGGTATCCTAGACTTCAACAGACCTGGGGGTCTGGGTGGGAAGGGCAGGTTCACGGTCTGGCTCCCCAGGTGACGGTTTTGGACAAGATCCTGAGCTTCTGTTCCTCCCGGCATCCTCTGCTGAGAAACGGGGCTAACAATAGTGGCACCACAGGTACTAAGTGAAATAATCCTTTGAGAGAGCTGAGTTCAATCATTGTTAGTAGAGAGTTTTACTTTATGTTACTGTTGGAATGAAGGGAGTTCATCGACTCTTAAGCTTAAAAATCCCACTGTCACAACCTGATGTTGTCCACGTGTCTGTATGTAGATGTGTGGATAGCCATCATCACGTTTCAATCATTTAATAAATATTTGCTGAGGACCCCCCCCATGAATGCCAAGCACTAATTGAGGCACTGGGTAAACAATGGTCAACAAGACGAAGTCCCTACCTTACTGAAACTTATATCTGAATTTGAGAGAAAAATAAATAGGTATGGGAAGACAGACAGACAGCACACAATTTCAGGAGGCACTAATGCTTCTGCTTTCTACGTCAGAAGGGACCTCAGAGCCACGTGGGCATTTGGGCTGGAGTGCCTTGTGGGGGTGGGGAAGTGAGGGTCCAGGAAGCAAGTTGAGATAGGTGAGCAGGAAAGGCCTGTCTCCTGCAAGGAAAGCCCCCCAGGCTGAGGGTCTGCGAAAGGCTTTGATGTGGAAACAGCTGAGTCACGTTGGGGAACGACACAGGGACAGGTACATCTGCCAGTGAGACTCCACGTCATGGACAACCCCAAGAATGGGATCCTGATTAGAATAAGTCATACTCTATGTATGCACAACACGTCAGAATACACTCTACTGATGGGCACGGTCGCGAAGGCCTGTCATCCCAGCAGCTCAGAGGCTGAGGCAGGAGGATTGTGAGTTCAAAGCCAGCCTCTGTCACTTAGTGAGGCCCTAAGCAACTCAGTGAGACCCTGTCTCTAAATAAAATACAAAATAGGGTTGGGGATGGGGCTCAGTGCTTAAAGTTCCACTGAGTTCAATCCTTAGTAAAAACAAACAAACAAACAAAAATCCAAAAAACTTCTTCTGTCATGTATATCTCAAAAGAACAACAACAACAACAACAACAACAAAAAAAACCAAAAAACTGGTGCACTCGTAGCAGTGAGATGGAAGAGGCTGGAAGTGAAAGCCAGATGAATCAGGCCACAGCAAAGAATTCATATCTCACTCTAAGGGTGACAGCAAGTCACCAGAGGGTTTTGAGCAAGGTGATGCCTTAATTCAATACCTATTTTTTTTAAAAGATCTTTGACTTTGCATAGAGCATGCAGGGTAGGAGGTGAGTAAGAAGAGAAGCAGGGAGACCAGTTTGGTGGCTGTCCCAGTGACCCAGAGAAGACAATCAGGTGTGGACTAATGCAGGTGCTGAGACACAATCAGATATCTACAACAGAATGCATTTTATTTATTTGTTCATTTATTTATTGTTTCCAGGGATGAACCCAGGGGTGCTTAACCACTGAGCCCCAGCCCCAGCCCATTTTATATTTTATTTAGAGACAGGGTCTCACTGAGTTGCTTAGGGCCTCACTAAGTTGCTGAGGTTGGCTTTGAACTCCCGATCCTCCTGCCTCAGCCTCCGGGGCCACAGGGATCACTGGTGTGTGCCAGCAAGCCAGGATAGACCTAACTCTTTGAAGCTAGGAACAGGAAGAGGATCCCCAAAGGAGATAGCAGCAGCAGCAGCAGCAGTAGGGTGTCAGCTCCTGCAGCCAAGTGCAAAAGCTGTTCAGCCGGCTCCTTGTAAAACACCAGCAGTCTACATCCTACTTGGAAATTCCAGAGCAGCATAAGCAGAGAAATTCTGTGACATGCTGTGGCGGGATCTGTCTTAAATCTGTTCCGAGATGGCCACTCTCCCAAACAGCCTCCGTGTCAAAATTCCAATCATTTATTCCACCCACTCCAAGAAGATGGGGAGAAAATGAAACCCAACCAATTGTTGGGTTGGGTCCATCTTCCTAGACCAGACCAGTGTTTTCCTGCCTGCTCTGTAGCCATCTTATCTCTGGCCATTTGTCTTCAACCAGTTTTCACACCCAATTGGTCAGATGTCCTTTAAAGACAATAGTCACCCCTGGGTCTCTGTTTCCTGAAAGGATCTGAAATAACCAAGAACTTCAAAAATGCTACATCTTAAAAGGGACACCCCTTTCCCCTGTAAATAAATATGCTTCTGATGGCCTCCGAGAGGCAGAGGAGGGAGGAGGCTGGGGGTGAACCTCCACAAACCCTGCAGGGCTTATTACCCACACAAAACCTGTGCAAGTTGTGTGCTGGCAGGAGGTCTCCTCCAGGGTACTCTGAGCCGCAGGCTGGGCCTGGGCCAGCCTTACCAGCTCCATTCAGCCCTGCTGGGTGGGAAAGGACCAGGCAGGCCCCGCCTCCTCCTTTCTTGTAGCAGAATGACAGGCGGCCTGCTGGACACACGCCTGACAGATGGTATTTCAAAGGGTTTTCAGGAGCCATCTGGGGTGGGTACAATTATTACAAACCTCACTTCTAACAAAGCCAGAAGGGGTTACTTCCTGACAGAAGAAAAGTAAAAACAAATTCTATCATGTTTCCCAGGGATGACACATTAAAAAAAAAAAAAAAAAAAGGGACCAGGCTGACAAACCAGGGTTTTTCTGTAGCCTACAATACTGCCTTCTGCTCCCGTCTAGCTGGAGATGGGGCCAGCAATATCAGGGGCTTTGGCCTCACAGGGTTCCTCCTCTTAAGCAAGAAAAGAGAAAGGGAGTATGTTTGTTTACTTAGGTCCCAGGCGAGCCCTTAATCAATACTATTGCACTAAATCTTCCCCAGAAAACAGAGGGGAGGATGAATATTATATTCATCTTATTCATGCAGAGGCTGAGGCTTGGAGAGGGAAAGGAACCTGCCCCGGGTCACGTGACCAGTTGGGCAGAGTCCTGGTCTGGGTGCAGACAGCATGATGTCATCCTCATTCTAGACCCTTCTGGTCAATAGAGTGAGCGCTGGGCCACTAGGGAAATGGCCCATGGCTGTGCTAACATGGTAGCCTGTGCTCCTATGTGGTTGCTGCAAAGTGGCTACCGAGACGAGGAACTGATTTTAAAACTTTATTTAATGTTATTTACCTTGAATTTAAATTGCTACATGTGGCTAATGGCAACCAGATTGGACAGTTTCGCTCTAAAGCAGGATAATATTTAGGTTGCCTATTTTACACTGTGTTCAGTACAATGCCCCAAAGCACTCCTAGTGCTCCAAATAACAAGAAACAGACACTGTAAGGCATCTTGAACTGCTATAAGGAAACCTCCCTTTTAAAACCTCTTCCATGCTTTGAAAAATGATCTAGCCAAACCCCTTCTGTTTGGTCCTAAAAAATTCAATTTGATTCCTAGTGGCTGTGTCCTCTTGGAAAAACATTCTTAGATATTTGTGGCAGTGTGGTTTGTAAGAAACAAAGCAACATAAAATAAGACCTAAATGAAAGCAGCTCTACTCAAGAAAAATAAATAAATAAAGGAAAAAATTTAAAAAAAAAACAAACAACCAAAAACACCCTTCATGCTGAGCGCACTGGCACATGCCTATCATCCCAGTGACTCAGGAGGCTGAGGCAGGAGGGTCGCAAGTTCAAAGCCAGACTCAGCAACTTAGCAATACGCTGTCTCAAAATAAGACACAGAAAGAGCCAGGGATGTGGCTCAGTGATTAAGCAGCCCTGGGCTCAATCCCTGGTCCAAAAAAAAAAAAAAAACAAAAACGTCACAATTTTTAAAAAATCCTCATGAATGCATGGATTGAATGCAATATGCCCAGTGTATCTTCCTCAGAAGCTACATAAGAGTAAATGGTTAATAAAAAAAAATGGTTAGACCTGTACACAGTTGAGAAAAGGAATGTCATAACATGCATTGAAGTGATAAAAATAAGTTGCAGCAAAAAATACACACTATCATTGCATTTCAATTAAGAGAGAGTCCAAACCTTACGTACTCTGCCTGTTCAATGGGTGGAATAACACCAGCCCTTTAACCCCAGGAACCTCAGGAGAGTAGTTTTTGAAATGGGAAGCGATGAAACAATCATGTCCTTCTTACACACCTCCCACATGCTGAATCATGCCCTGAACATGGAGTTGTTCTGGCATTTTATAAAATGAATACGATAATTATTTAAGAAATAAATTTTAAGACCCGGTTCTTGGGCGTTCTACCCAAATATCTTCAATATTAACAGTGTTCACAGAAAGATGCAAAAGAATTATAGGCTCCAGCTGAATCACTCAGACAATATGTTCCAAGGATTCCATCTCATAGGAGACCAACATCAAGGCCAATACCACTTGCCTTCAGCTGTGAATAGGAATACAGACAAATAAGTGGAGGGGAAGGCAGGAATATTTTTCTGTCTGCTTTTACTTTTAAACCTCAAGCTGTTCTGTCATTAGACAGGACCCTTTTTACATGTTAAAGTAACTACAAGATTCCTACAGAATAGCGAACATTATCAACCCTTTCCGCCACCAGATCATGACTTACCTAATTAACTTGAGCTCTGTCCTACTGAACATCTCAGTAGGAATCAGCAATTCCCCCAAAGTTCACTCAGTCAAGCTGGAGTGGCCATTTGCTGCTTATGAATATTTTATGGTTCGTAAACTTTTAGTATACTTGTCTTCAGTGACCCTTGCTGAGGATATCAGAAAGTGACCTTCCTTATCATCAGATTCCACAAACCGTGGCCAAAGAAAGGAAACAGGACAGGGAGCTCATGCACAATCTCTTCTGATTCTAGAAAATTCCCTTGAATTTATCTATCTAGCTGAGGCGCCCAAAATAAAATGTTAGCACTCAAACACCGATAAGCCATTTCCTCCTGGTTAATGTCCCCAACACCATCAGGTTTCAGGACCAGCCATCTAAGCTGTGATTTCACTCAGCGACTTGTCCAAATGTTCTCAGGGCCAGACTGTTTATAGGGGCTTCGTCATCCACCCAGATTAAACTGTTCCTACTCAAAGATAGCACGGGCTGTTAAATTAATCTGGGCCCCGCTTATTACAACCTAACAAGACTTCCAAAATTAGTCACTTCAATTGCCTCCATGTTAAACAGGGCATCCCTATGTCACATCCCCATGGCACAATCCTGGCATTTGTTAGGTATTGAGGGTACCCACCAGGTATCCAGGACAACCTCACATTATTCATTCTTTAGCTGATGGAGATGGAACATAGAATAGTGTTTTGTCCCCCCAAATTCACATGGTTGCCTACTTCTCTAGCAATCTGAGGATCAGCAGCACTATTTGATCAACAATTTCTATTCCAACCAAAATACTTTCCAAACAATTGAAATATATTCACGGAAAAAGGAAATAATTGTGGCACACGCCTGTAATCTCAGTGGCTTGGGAGGCTGAGGCAGGAGGATTGTGGGTTCAAAGGCAGCCTCAGCAATGGGGAGGCGCTAAGCTACTCAGAGAGACCCTGTCTCTAAATAAAATACAAAATAGGGCTGGGGATGTGGCTCAGTGGTTGAGTGCCCCTGAGTTTAATCCCTGGTACTAAAAAAAAAGAAAAGACTCACTTGAATTGCCCATGCATCCTTTTCCTGAGACCAGCTACCCTGGGTTATGATTATGGACGTGTTGTCTTGTAAGGAGATCCACAGCATGGTGAATCACATGGAGATAAAAAAAAGAAGGAATATATTTACCTATGGCAAGCAAAAGGCTCCCAGTAATGAGCAGAGGGTTCAGCGAGTTCAACCCCAATGCAAGATGTTGGTGTTAGAAGCAGCCTAGCCCAGCTGTGCCACTAAACTACGTGGCTGACACTGGACAATTCCTTTTCATGCCCTCAATGCCCTCATCCATGAAACAGAAAGGGTACCCCCTGATCTGACTGATCTGCAGGATGGTGAGGAGCTCCATATCAATTTATGTACAAGGACACAGATCCTCAGCAAATTGAAAGCTTTTAAAAATTTCATTCAGATCAGACGCAGTGGCCCAGCAGCTCGGGAGACTGAGGCAGGAGGATTGTGAGTTCCAAGCCAGCCTCAGGAAAAGCGAGGCACTAAGCAGTTCAGTGAGACCCTGTCTCTAAATAAAATACAGATTAGGATTGGGGAGGTGGCTCAGTGGTAGAGTGTCCCTGAGTTCAATCCCCAGTATCCCCCAAAATTTTATTCACACACACAAAAAGGAACTGAATCTAGGCCCACCTTTATATTTTACATGCATTATCTAATTGAACCTTTGCAACAACCCCATAGAATAAGGAATATTATGTCACAGATAAGAAAATGAGGTCGGGGGGATAGGGAGGATGTGACTTGTCCAAAATGCCACAGCTAGTAAATGGCAGATAGGAATCCAGGTTTTTATTGCAGAGAGCAGTGAAAAACTGAGAAGAGAGACTAATGTGGGGGTGGGGCGAGGCTGGGGTCAAGCTGGAAGAGGGAGGAGCCAATAACTGTCCTCCGCAAAGAAAGGTGAGGCAGACTGGGTTGTGGAGGTGAGGGTGGGAGACAGGGAGCTGATAAAGACCTCCCAGGATGCCCAGGAGCCATGGCCTGTCCACCCCGCCCCATAATCAGGGCACCTGGACCAGAATCCAACAGGAAACCCGAGTAAGAACTTGAACCAGACTGTTCATCCTCCTCTGCTTTACGAGGGAAAGACAACTTTGACATGTGTAAACCCACGGAAACCTTGCCTTCACTAAAAAGAGCAAAGCAGAATTCTCAAACTGCCATTCTTCATTCCAAAATGCATTAAAGGCATTTGGGAAAAAAAAAAGGATCCTTATCTTCAGCATCAGCAACATGCTTATCAAAACTCAGCGTCTGAGGATTATCTTGCCACATTTTCTTTCTGAGAGGAATTCATCAGTAATGCCGTGTCCTAGCGCTAAAGGTGGTCTCCGGTTACTGAGGATTAGACCAGACAGAATGTCTCCATTATGACAGGTGATACTCTTACTCTCTCTGAATTAATTACAGCCATTGTTTGTAAAAAAAATGGACTCATTGCCAACCATCTCAACCAGATAGTTTTCAAAAGTGTGAGATAGAAAATGATCATTTTGTGGAAGAGATGTGATTAACTAAGAAATTCAAGTTTTAATAAATTAGGTGACTGTGCACCCCCAATGCTGAATGCTTCATATTGCCAATATTTGGAAGCCTTCTTTCTTAGTTTAAAACAGACCACAAAAAAAAAAAAAAAATCAGGAGTGAGTGCTAATGGGCATATGGTTTCCTTTGGGTGTAATGAAAATATTCTATAATTAAGTTGTCATAATGGTTGCATAGTTCTATGAATAAAAACCAATGAATTGCCCACTTTAAAAGGATGAGTTTTATGGTAAGAATGTAAGTTTGTATACCAATAAAGCTGTTAAAAATATTACACTACAGCCAGGCACAGTGGCGCATGCCTAAAATCTCAGCTACTCAGGAGGCAGAGGCAGGTGGCAAGTTCAAAGTCATTTTTTTTTTTAGTTGTCAAGATCTTTATTTTGTATTTATTTATACGTGCTGCTAGGAATTGAACCCAGTACCTCATATATGTTAGGCAAATGCTCTACCACTAAGCTACAACCCCAGCCCTCAAAGTCATCATATTATCCACTTAGTGAGACATTGTCTCAAAATAAAAAATAAAAAGGGCTGGGATGTAGCTAGCTCAGTGGTAGTGTGCTCTTGGGTACAACCCAAAGTACTGAAGAAAATTCCCTCCTCTCTCCCCCATATATTTTTTTTGTGTGTATATAAAATATATATCATTATATGTTATATAATTATATACAAAAATATAAAATAATGTATGATCTGTATATCTAAGATATATGTATATGGAGAGATAACATTATATGTTATACATACATATACACCCATAGTATATACTCATACATATGTAATTATGCATATATATATATAATATCCACATGTATGTATATATGTATGTATATGTGTGTATGTATGTATATATATAAATATATGTGTATATATGTATCTATATCTATGTAGACAGCACACTATTTAGATATATAATATGTAAATTATATATAATATATAATATGTAAATTCTAGTCTCTGCTCTCATGGACAGGAAAATTTAGTAGAGTCATTGCTCCATGTCCATAAAAAAAAAAAAAATAACACATGGTAAAACTCACACAATTTAACAACTGATTCCATTAGTCCTCCCATTATGGGAACCCAGAGGAAGGGTGAGATCAGAAATCACTATGTCATATCTTTTTTTCTGAAATTGGCAGCCATTGAGAGTTGCAGAAGTGCACTCGTCTAGAGAAACCGGTGTAGCATCTAAAGGTGGACTTGGTGAGTTAAAAGCCCAGCCCTGGTACTTAACAAGTTCAACACAGTTGGCCTTGGATCCCCCCCATCTCTAGAATGTGAATAATAATGCAAGCCTCATAGGGTGGAGGGAGGATTCTAAAAGACTTGAGATGTGAAATGCTGAGCCTGGTGGTAATGTGCCTTCAGGAAACAATAGCCCTAGCAATAGCAGCAGCACCCCATCCTCTGTGCTGTTAAAGGGAAATTGTTATGGAAAAGTGAACAGAGCTAAGGGCTGGAAGCTCAGTGGTAGAGGGCTGGCCAGCAACCCTGGTTCAATCCTCAGAAATGCATGGGTTTAAGAAAAACAAATAAAATAGCCAGGCATGATGGTATATACCAGAAATGCCAGCAGCTAGGCAGGCTGAGACAGGAGGATCCAAAATTCAAAGCCAGCCTCAGCAACTTAGGGAGGTTCTAAGCAACTCAGTGAGACCCTGTCTCTAAATAAAATAATGAAAAGGGCTGGAGATGGGGCTCAGTGGTTAAGCACCTGAGTGGTTAAGCTACTGATCAGCTCTTATACTGCTTAACACGAAATGCAGGTTTTCTACCCATAATGCCAAATTTAATTCTTCAAACCGGACATATTTTCCTACCTTAACACAATATTCTACCTTTAGTGACATTTTCCAAAGCCTTTCACATGAATATATACAAACTCCTGATCACAATTCTTCAGAATCTTTTGATAAGAAATGACAAAGTCCTCAGTCTACATACAGTATCCCTGTAGTCAAGTGTTGGTCATCTGACAATAAGCACAAGCCTAGCATTGATTCACTAAGAAAATGACCTATTTAGTGGGACAAAACGTCCACATTTGAAAACTTAAATACCCCTAACTCCATGTCAACCACATCATTCTTCATGTGATCATCTCCCTCATTGAATGAATGTAACACTTATTTATTGAAACAATACTATTTAGCCCCACACAAGACAACAATGTAAGTTTAGCACCAAGACTCAGCAATTATATAAGAGAAATTCAAGATGGATAGGAGTAATAAAGGTATTTATGTTGATTAATAAATACCTGGGTTCTCAATTTACTTAGGCATGATAGTTTCTGACTTTTCTTAGGTGTACGGTCAAATATTCATGAATGTGTAAATTTATTTTGTTCCCCATCAATTATGGACATGGCTATGTAAAAGTAAACAAAAGGGAATGTTATGTATCGTGAGATACAGCACATTGATGGGTACAAATTAAGCCTAGGACAAGCTGGACTTGGGAGGCTGAGGCAGGAGGATCTGAGTTCAAAGCCACCCTCAGCAATTTAGTGAGGCCCTAAGCAACTCAGGGAGACCCTGTCTCATTAAATACAAAATAGGGCTGGGGATGTGGCTCAGTGGTCGAGTGCCCCAGAGTTCAATCCCCAGTACCAAAAAAAAGAAAAAGAAAAAAAAACTTAAGCCTAGGCAAAAACAAAAGGTGCCCTACTGTACTAACCTATGGCCTTTATAGCAAAAATGAAAACATAGTCGGACCGGTAAGATTTCTACCCAGACAGAGCACAGTGTGGAAGATTGGGGTACCAAGTGAATAGCATTAAACCTCAAGTCTCCTTTCCATTTTACAACATGGGGTTTTCCCTCTTTTTCATCCCAGTGTGACTTTAAATAGCTTTACACATGGCACCCAAAGTGCCAACATTCAACAAGCATCTTGTGAGCAAACACTGAGAAACATGAACTTGAACTTGAACATTCCTTAAGGGCAGATTCCTAGGCCTCTGAATTCAGTCGCGGGACTGCTGTTGTTGGTAACTCATGCTTTCTCCATAAATGAGGGCATTTGCAGATTCCTGGAAAAAATGAATTATAGTCTTGACCCCCTGCGAGCTATCATTACCTTATATAATACTTCCTAATTATCTCTGCAACCATCCACTACAATTCAAAAACCAATGGACTTGGAGTGAATGCAAAATGATAGCGATTAACTGTTACAGCGCTCATTTCAATCAGTTCATTTTTCAATGAGCAATTACATTCTCACACTATGTAGTTACACTCTTGCCATAACTAGAGCTCATTTCATGGTATAGACCACGCTTTCCAGATAGATGAGTCACATAAATTATTATTTTTCATCCTGACTGTTAAAGGTTGGGAACATAGCTCAGTAGTAGAGCAGTTGTGTAGCATGTAAAATGCCCTCAGTTCAATCCCCAGCACTACCAAATAAGTAAGAAAGAAAAAGAGAAATCTGAGACTGTTAAGCCAAGTTAGGTGGCTTTAAAAGATGAAATTTTCTTGTGAAAAATGAATTACTAGCTGGGCTTGGTGGTGCACACCTATAATCCCAGTAGCTCCAGAGGCTGAGGCAGGAGGATCTCGAGTTCAAAGCCAGCCTCAGCAAAAGAGAGGTGCTGAGCAATTCAACGATACAAAACAGGGCTTGGGATGTGGCTCAGTGGCTGAGTGCCCCTGAGTTCAATCCCTGCTACCCCACCCCATGAATTACTAATGCTTCTAAATATTTGGAAACATACATACTGAGGAACAGAAATCAGCACTCATATGACTAACTAAAATTCCAGGCTCCACCCACACTTTTTTTGGGGGGGGGGGCTACTGTGGATGGAACCCAGAGGTGCTTTGTTACTCAGCTATATCCTCAGCCCTTTTTATTTTTTATTTTAGACAGGATCTTACTAAGTTGTTTAAGGCCCTGCTAAGTTGCTGAGGCTGGCCTTAAACTTTCGATTCTCACGCTTCAGCCGCCTGAGTTGCTGAGATTACAGGTGTGTACCACCATGCCTGGCCCCACCAGCTTTTAAACAAAATATTCTTATTACAGTATTATCTGAAATATCAAATAAGATCAAGCAGAAACCTTTACTATTGAAAGTCACTTGGAATAATTACTACACATGAACAATAAATTATTCTATGGATTTTAATAGAAATTGACCCTTTTTAAACAAGTCTGATTTCAGAGATATCTCTGACTTATTTCAGAGAGTGCTCTGCCTAACCCAAGAACACAAATTACACCTCATCTATGCAAACTGGACCTCATGTGAGTTCTGAGGGAAAAAAAAATCTGATCAATAATCAAATCAATGAATCTTTTTTAGAAACAAGAATTTCAAAGTCAATTTGTTAAAAAATAATGATACCTTTGCTCTCACAAACAACCTACTCTTAATTAATTATTTATTTTGGGGGGGTGCTGGGGATTGAACCCAGGGGCACTCAACCACTGAGCCCCATCCCCAGCCCTATTTTGTATTTTATTTAGAGACAGGGTCTCACTGAGTTGCTCAGGGCCTCGCTTATGCTGAGGCTGGCTTTGAACTCTCGATCCTCCTGCTTCAGCCTCCCAAGCCACAGGGATTACAGGTGTGCACCACTGCGCCTGGCCAATCTACTCTTAGAAAGAAAAAAACCCTGATGGATTTTGTTTGTGCTTATTTCACATCCATTAATTAAACATCGAATCACCCAGTGCTTTCTGGTTCTCACTCTTGCATTCCATCTAATTGGGCACCATGTCCACAGCACCTGCTCATCAAGGGCAAAGACGGGTGAAACAATTGTCCTTCTCCACGTGGCCGCAGATTGTGACGGCCATTAGCTCCCCGTCAGCAGGTACAGAGCTGGCGAGGTGGTGGACGCCCCCGGAGCTCCCTCAGACACTGCTCTCCTAACCTACTTACCCAGCAGTCCCACCCTTGTCTTCGGGGAAAGCCACATCTTTTTCCCAGAGAATAAAGCATCAAAGATCTTAATGAATCTAGAAACAACTGTGCTTGTCATTCACGAGATTGTTTTTTATAAACAACAACCAAAAAAAAAAAAAAAAACCCCAAAAAGTGGTATTGAAGTGAGCCAACTGGGAAATCCAAAAAGTTCCTTCTAATCTGAAAATGGAATACAAGTTATATCTGAAAGGAGTAATGAGAAATTCAAGTCGGAAATTCTGAATGCTAATCACTTTAGGATGTTGCATAATGTTGCATAAGAAATCACTGTGTTGATCTACATGGGCAAAACAGGAACCAAGACGTGCAGTGGTCTTCCTAATGCTTAAATGAATAGCAAGTAATGTTGACTGACATTCATACCAAAATAAGGCACCGGAAAATAAGAAGTTCAGAAAAGAGGATCCAACCCCCGTGTTGTGCAGAAGGGGTCTCTTATTTCTTGTTTCACATGCGGAAAGTGCATGTGGGAGAGAAGGCAGAAGCTACAAATCAGCACAAAGAGGACAAATGTCCCCACCATTCAAAAATAAACACTGTCGACACTTCAGGACCCAAGTTCCGGGGGGGGGGGCACTCCCATAGCCAGTGATGATTTCCAGGAATCCTCAGCTAAATTCTCTGCCACCAGAATTGTCTCTCACTGTGTCGACTTGTCAGCTTTTCACTGCTGTGACCAAAATATTCAACAACAACAAGGAGGAAGTTGTTTGGGCTCCCGGAGGATCAATACATGGTCAGCCAGTTCCATAGCTTTAGGTCCATGGTGAGGCAGAACATCATGGCGGAAGGGTGTGTGTTTGGGGGGGAGGTTGCAATTTAGAACAAGGTGCTAAGGATCCATTCATGGTGGTCAGGAAGCAGAGGGAGAAAGGAGAAGGGGCCGTGGGGAAGATGCACCTTTCCTGGGGACATCCCCAATGACCCACCTGCTCCTGGTAAGTGCCAGGTGCCTACAGTTAGCGTCCAGTCAGTCCATTCCGGCTAGGCTGGGCTGACTAGGTTAGGCTCTCCTAATCTTAAACATTTCACCTCTGAATATTCCTTTTGGGGGACACCTCACATCCAAACCATCACACCCGCCAAGGCAGGCTTTGTTGAAATCAACACGGAACAATGTGGTCCAGCCCTTCACGGGTTGTGTTTCCCTCAATCATATTAGCACCCTGCTACTCAGGTTCAAGCTCCCCAAATGCTAAAAACGAGAGTGAGACTACGTGACAAAGTTTGTTAGAGAAAGGAGCACCGGTGGAGGTGCGATTCAGAAATCTGGTGGTGCGCCAGGGGTAAAGGGATTAGAATAAGGGAAATTATCAAAGCAAGTGTTTGCCCCAGATTTCAAGGCCTGGGTCCTAAAACAATCGAAAAAGCATCATCGTCATCATCATCACCATCATCATCATCATCGTGATAATAATAACAGCAGCAGGTGTTCAGCTGTGAGGTCACTAGTATCACCACCACCACAAAACATTTATTAGGATTCTCAGGCACTCTGAAAGTACTTCACCTCTTTCTTCCCTGGAAACCTCATCACAACCAGGAGCACAGAATTAACACACCCACTAGAAAACTGAGAATTTGGAAAGGATGTATTGCTTGCTATATCCTTAAAGCAGACCAGCTGGGATTAAAACCCAGATCTGCAGATCCTGGAGTCTAAGCTCTAAAGTTTTGTGACACACGGCGTCATGTCTCATTCTCTGTCAGCCATGATGGTCTCCCTGGTTCTCCATCACTCCCCGAGGAGCGTCCTGTCACAGGGCCTTTGCACTTCTAGTCACACATCCCAACCACATTCTTATGCCCAAGTAGCCAGTCCTTCACAAAACAGCCTCCTGTATTTACTGAGAAGTTAATCTTCATATGGAGTTCCTTAACACCTTACTCTAATTGCAACCTCCTCTCTATCTCCCCCAACCCCTGGACTATCTGTCTCATTTATCTTGCTCCATAGCACACACCGCCTTCCGCGCTGGAGTCTTAAGCAACCCCTCAGCTGCAAATCTAGGTCCACAAGGTGTATTCTAAGGATTCCCCTCCAACAGTGGACAACTGAGGGCCATGGGAAGCAGGAGGCATGGGGAAGGGACTCCCCACTTGCTGCTTGGTGCTGATCTGGTTGCCAAGTCCCCACCAGAGGTTCTTCACCTAACAGCAGCAGCTGGCTCGGTCTGCAACTCTTCCAAATCCCCCTGCATTGGGAGGGGTGCCAGAGTCGCCTCCTCCACCTCTGAGCTCTCAGCCCCCACCTGGGTCCCTTCTCTCAAACAACTCCAACCTCCACCTTGGCTCCTTCACCCTGAGAGTGCAAACTGCTTTTGGAAGTTATTTCTTTGTGTGAACGCCGAGATGTCTTTCTTTCTCAGACCTCCAACACCAACTCCCTAGAGTACATTCCCTCCGTTGCCATACTATGATTTCTGTTGTCCTGAGTGGATAGTGGGTGACATACAGTAGTCCCTCCCCTTATCTATCATTTGCATTTCATGGTTTCAGTTATCTATGATCAACTCAAGTACAAAAATATTACATGGAGTCAGGAAGAGTGGTGTAGGCCTGTCATCCCAGCAGCTCAGGAGGCTGAGGCAGGGGAATAACAAGTTCAAAGCCAGCCTCAGCAAAAGCGAGGTCCTAAGCAACTCAGCAAGACCCTGTCTCTAAGTAAAATCATAAAAGGGCTGGGATATAGCGCCTGGGTTCAATCCTCAGTACAAAAAAAAAAAAAATTACATGGAAAAATCTAGAACATAAATTTTAAATTGTGTACAGTGCTGATGATATCTCATGCTGTCCTGATCTGCTGCCTGGGATACAAATCACCCCTTTGTCCAGTGTGACCACACTGTATCCAGTACCTGCCCATCAGTCACTTAGTGGTCACTGTGCTTATCAGGACAACTGTCACGGTTTTCAGAACACACTGCATGCATTCAATTAAATCTTATTTTACTTCATAATGGCCCCAATGTGCAACAGCAGTGATTCTAGCAATTCAGATGCACCAAAGAAAAGCAGTCAAGGTGCAAGTTCTCAACAAAAGAAAGATAAAGCACACTTACTGATTGATCAGCTCCACAGCGAGAACGAATCTTCTATCCATGACGGGGAGAAAGGGAAAGAATGCATACCAGCTTGGTTGTCATCTCTAACTGCAAAATTATAGTTACAGCGTGCAATGTGCTTAGTTAAGATGGAAAAGGCTCCAACCCAGGAACATGGGCCCGGTACAATAAGGCATCCTGAGAGAGAAGGCCACATTCACTAACTTCCATGACAGTATATTGTGATACTTGTTCCTTTTATCATTGTTGTTGATCATCTTTTACTGTGCCTAAGTTGGCCATGTACACAATAAGGAAAAAAATCACAGTGTACACATGGGGTTTACTACTCTCTGTGGCTTCACTCATCCAGTGGGGTTCATGGGACATATCTGCTGTGGAGGGCGGACAGCTGTACAGAGGGTATTATAACTTTAGACTTTGAGCAACAATTAGAAAATAATCTTTCTACACTACTTTTTTTTTACACTGGGGATTGAATCCAGGGACCCTCAACCTACTGAGCCACATCCCCAGCTCTTTTTAATATTTTTTTTAGAGACAGGGTCTCGCTTAGGGCTTTGCTAAGTTGCTGAGGCTGGCTTTAAACTCGTGATCCTCCTGCCTCAGCCTCCTGAGCTGCTGGGATTACAGGTGTGCACCTCTGTGCCCAGCTCTGCACTACTGTTTTTTTTTAATATTTTTTTTTTAGTAGCAGGTGGGTACGATACCTTTTATTTATTTATTTTTATATGGTGCTGAGGATCAAACCTAGTTCCTCACACTTGCTATGCAAGCGCTCCACCGCGGAGCCACAACCCCAGCCCTCCTCACTACTACTTTTAAGCTCTAGGAGAACAAAGGGGTTTGTCTGCCTTGTAGCTGTTGAATTCTGAGCTCTTGGAATACTCTGTGGCCCTGGTTACATGATGGATAGACATGAGTGGAATGATTAATCCACCTGGTCAGCAACTTCAAACTAACCAGAAGCCACTGTCTAGATTTCATACCTCAAGACCACTTGGTCCCCAAAGCTTTCCGTGTCTCTGTCTAACGAAAGTCTCCCTAAATCTCCTTTACAGAACATTGCATTTTTATAACACTTTTCACAATCTGTCATTAGTTTATTTATCTGTATGTTCATTATTCATCATGACATTAATACCATAAGGACTAGGGTTGCGTCTGTTCTCTTAGGTCCTCAGTGACTACCACAAGCTGGGCACACAGTAGTTGTACAATTATCTCGGAAAATAAAGGTACATGGGGGCTTAAAGAACTTCACAAGAGAAGAAGCTCTTTGAGTGTTTTACAGCTTTCCCAGAAAGAAAAGTTAGGAGACACAGATTAACAGGGATGTCAGAAAGACCCCTGCATCCTCAATCTTCCATGTGACTTGTTACCCCGAGTACGTACTCTGTTACGTACGAATTTGATCTGACAGAATTATGAGGCGTTTGTGAATTAAAATACTTCATAAACATCAATTTCGTGGAAGATCAAAACCTGTGTCGAAATTCTCCCCGATTTCAATAAACGTTTACCAAACACCAATGAGACAGTTGAAGATGGGAGGACACAGAAAAATGAAATTAAATAAGCAAAACCAAAGTCCTGTCCAGAATGGAGTGTATGTTCTCGTGGGTGGGAATGCACAACAAATTAGTTTAAATACATGGGTAGTTTGTCACCTGCTGATCAGAAGAATGGCATTGCGCGTAGCCTTAGCATTCAGGCTGCTAGACTGCATATGGTCAGGAAATGCCTCACGGACAAGGTAAAACGGGCCTAAGGGAAACCAGGGCAGGAGGCATATGGACCCGGAAGAATTAATGATGGGGCCCAGGGTCCCTCTTCATGGAGCCTCAGAGCCCCGTGTACGCACAGTACAGTTGCCTTTCATAAAAGCTGGCCCTCCTGTGATTTTTAGAGAATGTTCCTAATGGGGCTGGGGCTGGGGCTGGGGCTCCGTGATAGAGCACTTGCCTAGCATGTATGAGGCATTGGGTTCGATCCTCAGCACCACATAAAAATAATTACATAAAATAAAGGCATGCTGTCCATCCACAACTAAAAAATATAAATAAGAAAGCAAAAAGGGAGCGAGGGATGGAGTGAGGGAGAAAGAAAGAAAACCTGGAAAAATGTTCTAGGCACAGCACATAATACCTCATGAAAACGTGCAGAAGCAGGAAGGAGTGTGGGGTGTCAACTACAGCAAGGAGCAGCAGAGCGATCACTAGGGCACTAGGGCAGAGCTAAGGGGACCCTAAAGCACAGGGAGCTAGAAGTTGGCACAGCCACTTGGGTTCTCAGGAGTACAGGGGGGAAGCCACCGGAGGGTTTTCAGCACAGGAGTGTCCACAGTCACAGTCAGACTCTGAAGCAATCACTCTGTCTGCTGACCTGAGAACAAACTCCACAATGACTAGAGTACAAAGAAAAAACAGGGTGAAGAGGCTGTTATTGTAGGCAAACCTGCAGACTGTGGTAGGAATTTGTGGTGCGGATTCTTCCCTGTAAGAATTCTTCTCCACTTCAATCTGTGATGGCCTTAGTGGCTTGCTTGATGGACAGAACATGCAACGGAGAAGTGGCTGTTATTTCCAAGGCTAAGTGGAGGAATCCTTGGTAACTTCTGCTCTGGCCTCTTGGTACATTGGCTTTGGGGAGAGAACCGCCATGTTGGGAGGAAGCTGAAGAAACCTATGTGGAGGAGGAGCTCAGGCTCCCCGCCAACAGCCAGCACAACTCTGCAGCAAACTGAGCCGGCCACCTTAGAAGTGGACCTGCTAGGTCCAGGGAGAATACAATACCTACTCTTTTTAAAAAAATATTTATAGTTATAGACAGACAAAATACCTTTATTTATTTATTTATTTTTTATGTGGTGCTGAGAATCAAATCTAGTGCCTTACAGGTGATTGGCAAGTGCTCTACCACTGAGCCACAACTGCAGTCCACACCACCTACTCTTGGTGATAACATACAAGCCTCCCCACAGAGCCCTAGTCAAACTGCAGATTCATGTACAAAATAAATACATGCTATTGTTTTAAGACATGGTGTTTCGAAATGATCTGTGGCACCAGCAAGAGACAATCAAAAACAGGATTTGTGATGACTCTGCCAGTCATAAGGGAGAAGATACGTTCCAGGGCACTCACCGGGAGACCCTGTATTAACATGGTGCAGACTTTGGGGTTTTGCATTTTTTATCTGAATGCTGCTCTATCACTTTACCAGTGGGTCTGGCACATCAATTGATTTTTCTGAACTTCCTTTACCTCACCTCTCAATGGTAGTATTAACAGGGCCTTGTTGCTTGAGATGGTGTGAGGTTCTGGTAATGATTTATTTATAATGCTTTGCCCAATGCCTGACATACAATGAATAGTCAAAAAAAAAAAAATTGAACCATTGATAGATTTTTTTTAACTTTTAAAAATGGCACCTGTGTACGGAAGAATAGAAGTTTATTGGATTAGACAAAAGGGAATGAAGGGAAGGGAGGGGGATGGGAAAGGGAAAGACAGTGGAGTGAATGGGACAGAACTTTCCTGTGTTCATAGGTGAACACATGATCAGGGAAACTCCACATCATGTCCAACCACAAGAATGGGAAGTTATATCCATGTATGTGTAAATATGTTACAATACACTCTACCGTCCTGTATATCTAAAGAGAACAAATAAAAAAATTTTTCAAACTTTAAAATGCACCTGGTACCATGGAGCCTTCTCCACACTGAAGCTTCTGGGGCAAAATTCCCTGATTCCCCATATATTAAGAGCCCTGATACAAAAGGAGACAGTCCTAGGGAAATCAAGAAGCACAGCTGACAACCTGTCTTTGACAAATTAATGGTATTTATTAAGATGTTGCATGATTATCTGCCAAACTGTCAGGAGCCTCTAGTGACAGGTGAACCAAAGCAGCCCACAGAAGGACTAAGTTGGTCAACTCTGGGAATAAAACCTTCCTAATGTTAACACCAACACACCTATTTTGGCAAAGATTTCAGCCAACTCAGTGGAGAACCAACTATTATGACACACATTTATGAAATTCTGCAAATTCAGAAAGAACAGGTCATGATTGTATCAATCCATCTGTAATCTCACTGCTGATTAGTGCAAACCCCATTGGAAAAGTCCAGATGTGGGACATACCACCTACCACAGAGAGGGGAGGACACCCCAGACAGAAGATCTCTTTACCACTTTATTAACCTGAGCCTGATAACGGATCACTGTTCCGGCTACTCACATCCCATTTCCACTTTATTACGGAGATTACACTGAATAGAGAGCGGATTTTAACAATAAAAATCGTTCTGTGGCCTTTAGCCAGAAGTAATAAAATTCTGACCTCACAGCTACAGCAGAGCAGAGAAAGCCACTGTCACAGATCTCTACAACAAACAGCCAGCCGTGGAGATATGTTGCTGAAAGGACTTGGAGAGAGTGTTGCTTTCCAAATCTCAATAGCCCGCCATTTAGGAGCAAGGAAAACAGATATTCAGAATTTAATAAATATTTAAATAGGTATGCCCACATACCATTAGTTTGTGAAATATACATTTCAGAAAAATATTAACTTGAGGTCTGTATTACTTACTGAACAAATGTACAGTAGATGAATATTCATGAACAATGCAAATTCACTACTTTATTATAGATATGCATACCTGAGTTCCTGAGTGGTTAGGTCTCCTATAAGGTGGTTGTTAGATTATGAAAAGTATTATACTCCTTACCATATGTTAAGGAGCAATTTAAGTCTAAAAAGTTTTCTGAAAAATTGAATCTTAGGCTGAAGTGCATTTTTTTTTCTTGATACCAGGGATTGAACCCAGGGGTGCCTAACCACTGAGGCACATTCCCAGGCCTATATTTTACATATATATATATATTATATTTAAGACAGGGTCTCACTAAGTTGCTTAGGGCCTCACTAAATTGCCAAGGCTGGCTTTGAACTCAGAATTCTCCTGCCTCAGCCTCCTGAGCCTCTGGGATGGCAGGTGTGCACACTGCGCCTGGCGTGTGAAATGCATCTGACAGTCACTATAGACTAACAGAAACCTCATGTTGACAAAGAAACTGCCATTTCTGTGGATGCATAAATCAAAGCTTTGTTAATTTTTTAAAAACCTGTAACGGATATTAATCCTAGTGTTTATTGTAATGGGATTTAATGTATCAGGGATGCGTTCCCCTCTCATTTCCATTATTCCTCTTATAGCAATAGAAGCTCGAGGCAGCAATGGGTTCCCAAACCTCCCATTAAGAAAACAGAAAGAGGTCCTGTGTTCAGATATGACTACGCCACAGTGAATCTCCACATCATGGACAACCAGATGTTAATGCGCTCTCTGCATAAAGAGATCTGAGACAAAGAATTCTGCAAAGGTCTAGGTTTAATGCCAATAGAAAACTCCAAGGCTTCTCAAAGGTCTTTCATATGCTATCAGAAATCAAGAATTAAAAAAAAAAAAAAAAAGAAAGAATAGACTACATTGACCTTAACCTCATTCTTTGAAGAGTTTCATGGGACTCAAAGAACACTTTGAGAAACAGCAGCCCAGGCTGGTAGAGTTTGAGTAGTGCTTTTCTCGCGTCTCATAGGAAGCTTACACATGTTTTGAAAAGGGACTCTTTATCAAGACCAGGTTCCTCTTCTGATTTCATCCTCCATATAAAAGCAGGTTTCGGATGAAGTCTCTGGAGCATTTCAAGTAAGGCACACTTTCTCAGTGTCCAGGAGACAAGTGCAAATCAAGGGACATCTTTTGCCCGTTGGAAGTCCTCCAGTCCTCCAGTCCACAAGGGAGTCTACAAATTCTGCAGAGTTTCTCCAAGTTTTCCCATGGCCTGCTCCTGTTTCCTCCCCACTCATATCTTTCTGCACCGGGGATCCCAGGATGGGGAGTTCCAGGGTCCTGCAACCCCTCCCGAGTGAACTCCAAAGGCAGAGAGGTCCTGGCTCATAGAGCTGAGTGTGGCACCTGCTGAGTTGTTTCAGACCTCACTAACTTGCTGAGGCTGGCTTCAAATTTGAGATCCTCCTGCCTGGGCCTCCTATGTTGCTGGGTTTACAGGCATCCGCCACCACACCCAGCTACAAATTATTGTTGAACCAACGCATGACATCCATTAACCTCAAGATCAAAATCTCCACCATAAGGCTGGGGTTAGAGCTCAGCTGGTAGAATGCTTGCCTCACATGCATAAGGCCCTGGGTTGAATCCCCAACCCACAAAAGAGAGAGAGAGAGAGAGAGAGAGAGAGAGAGAGAGAGAGAGAGAAGAGACTCCACTGTAGATGCTACGGACGTTTAGTGAGCTGACGCTCTAGTCCAGACCACTGTGAAGGACTCAGAGAGGGTCAGTGGAATCACTCTGCATGCTGTTTACAATGCCCTATTATTCCCGCCACCCACAGAAGTTCAAATACAAAGATCACATAAAACACAGGGGGCAGGGAAAAAAATGGGAAGGAAAGATTTAAAAAAATAGAAAGGAGGAAAGGAAGAAAGAAAAGTTGGTCTGGGGTCTCTCAGAAAGTTGTTATTGCACGGAGACGTCTTGCAAGTAAACCCTGAAATCACCAAGCCTACAGCGCAGTGGGATCAGGTGACAGTCCCCAATGGCCATATCTGATGGGACTCTCCTACAGGTTCTATGAGAACGAGAAGCAAGGAACAGCGCCACACGTAAGGTGTATGCACACTCATCTCTAATCGGCAGCTCAAAAAATTCTTCTAAGGCTTCCAAGGAAGTCCCTCTAAACCAGGGCTTGCACTTCACAGCACTTAAGGTTAAGGGTTCGCCTCCAGATCTATCACCTGCTCCTGCTTACAGAAAAGGGACTGGGTTGCACTGTCTTTTGTCAAAATTTCCAAGGCCAATGCAGAAGTCATTTGCAAATGCATCAAAGCATCATTTAGTTCCCAAGGTGACCATCCAATGGAGACAAGCAAAACTGGGGATGTAGGGCCACCGCACAAGGCCAGCCCAGCTGACAGAGTGTCAAGGGATCCTACTCTGCTGAACGAGGGAGTCTGAAATCAGTGAATAACAGCCAAGCTTGCAGACCTTGTTACAGAACCAAGATGAGCCACACAGCAGGTTGTGACAGGAACATCTTTGGCTCTTTTTTAAAAAGTTTTCTGTAGCTGTCGATGGACAGCGGTGCCTTTATTATATTGTTTATTTTTATGCTGTGCTAGGGTCTGACCCAGGGTCTTACCCATGCTTGGCAAGCGCTCTGCCCCCTGAGCTATGGCCCCAGCCCAACAGGGGCATCTTTGACAAACCAGGCCACGCAGAATTCCTCGTGGTCACTCACCTTCTAACTCCTTCTCAGCTCCCTGGGGTTCTCTAGAGGTCAGAGCTCTTCCACGTGGTTTTGGCCACAAGCCAGAATAACATAATAGGAAACCTGGCAAGGATCCCGGCCCAGCCCATTAATAATCTGCAAATGGTGCCCTTCAGATCAAGCACTCGAGCCACAGGTCTTGGAGGTGCAGCCTCACATCTGTCTTCAAAAAACCGTTATGTGACAACAAAGGTCCGCTTGTGCTTCGGAGGCACATATCACTCTCCCGTCCCCGAGGGTCCACTTGCCTGGGTGGTCATCTTAAACACCTACTTGGAATTGCATCCCTAGACACAGATTCATGCATTCTCATCTCCCTGTAACGAGTGGCACCTTTCTGGAGCAATGCCATCGATCTGCAAGACGCCCTGCCACCCTGCTCCCCTGAAGTCCAGCCCCGACCTGGGTGGATGACCTGCCTGGAAGAATTCCAAACCCCCTCTCCATGGGTGGGCATGGGCAGTGTCAAGGGACAGGAATCCCACCAACCCCACCTGTTTACCAGGTTTTCCTCTTTTGCTTTCCTGGTCCTTTCAAGTGTTTACGAGCAGATATATTATCTATTGTACTGAAATAATCTGCAGAGAAACAAGTCACTTTTTGTGATGCTTTTAAAACCTGGAGAACTCAGATAAACCCGTGATACCCAAAGATTTCACTCTCCCCAAAGAAATCAGCAGGGATCAGAGAAATGTCAACACTCCGTTTAGCCTGTTGAGTTTTCAACTCCACTGACTTAGCAACCAAGAAAGTGAAATAAAATGATGTCTTATCCCATAGGCTACTGTCTGGAAGGGCACTGAATTTATCATGGGAAATTAATACCTCACAGTCTTCTAATGACAGTCCCTGAGAGCCTCTACGTCGTAAAAATTTACGAAAGAAACTTAATCGTCTTGTCACCAATAGTAGGGTGGGTCTGATTCTTAACATCCTCAGGTTCAAGGGTGGGAATCCACTTATTCATGATATCAATATTCACTGGGCTGGCCCCTACTGTGTTCAGTCACCAGTAACCCACAGAAGGAGCGTCCCCTCACTACTTTCTTTCCTAGGGACTTCAGTGACTTCACCAAATTGTAACGAGAGGGAAAGTGGGTTCAGTAAAAGGCTTTCCCAATCTTTGCAGAAACAATACTGAATCTTTCATTGTATATAATTCATTTTAGCCGAGAACAGTGGCACATACCTGTAATCCCAGTAGATGGGGAGGCTGAGGCAGGAGGATTGTGAATTCAAAGCCAGCCTCTGCAACTTAGTGAGGCCCTAAGCAACTCAGTGAGACCCTATCTCTAAATAAAATACCAAAAAGGGCTGGGGATGGGGCTCCGTGGTTAAGCACCCTGGGGTTCAATCCCTGGTACCAAAATAAAAAAAATAAAACACAACTCATCTTCTCATCTTACACTCTCCATTTCTATCATAATTTATATTACCTACTTAATCAGACCTCTGCATGATTAATATGTATTGTTTGTGTCTGAGTGAGATATTTGATGGTTTCTTTTTTTTTTTTTTTTCCTTTCCTCTTTGAGATTCAGTTCTCCGTGGGAAGGTGTTGTTGACATCTTTGCCATTTTTTTTTCTTGCCAAAATGACAGCTCAAATTAAGGTAACTCGGGAAGTTACTGCCTGTAAAACAAATGGGGCGTCACTGAAATGGCTACTTCTTGCGTGTATTTCATCTGAAATTTAACAGAGTCAGGGAGATGGGTCCCAAGAGCATACCTCTGGCAAAAGCTGCCGTTCTCGGTAGCAACATTCCTTGTGTGGTAATTATGCCACCAAGCTGTCCAGGATGCTTTATCTGCATACAAATGAATTCCAAAGTGCTACTGCTGCTATTATGACAGTATTAAAACAAGAATTTGATAATGAACTATCTTTACGGAATCGTAGTTCAATTACTCCAAGAACACGCTGTACAAACCTGCAAATGCTCACCTCCTCGAACAGCCCAGCTCTCTCCTCATGCATCCAGAGGGCTGCATTTGACCTGCCTTCTCATCACTTTAAATAAATACAGGACTAATCACGAAGGGGGGCGGGGGTCTAGGCAACCTTTTACAGACCTGACTCTTTCAGGGCTAGTACAGGCACAGTCCCTCAACCAACAGTCTGGGTAAATTGGGTGATTTAATATTCCCACAATCCTTTAAAGGTTAAAAAATTAAATGGCCTTCAAACCCACAGCTGTTAGCTTCTGTTGTTGCCATCAATCATTAACATTAGGTCCTGGGGCCTTCAAAGGCCACCAGGCATAAAGCAGTAAGAAAGGAAAAGAAGAGCAAATTCTTAATGCAAGACCTATAACACATGCATAAAGGTAAGAAGGCAGGCTTTAAGACATTGAGAAGGGTCTCTATACTTTGGGAAGGCTAATATCCCCTCTCTCTCTCTCTCTCTCTATATATATATATATATATATATAGAGAGAGAGAGAGAGAGAGAGATAGATATAGATATAGATATATCGATATAGATATATAGATATATATAGATATAGATATAGATATATCCTCTCTCTCTCTCTCTCTCTCTCTCTCTCTCTCTCTCAGTTCTGGAGATTGAACCCAGGGGTGCTTAACCACTGAGCCCCATCCCCAGCCCTTTTTATATTGTATTTACACACAGGTGACGCCAGTTGCTGAGGGCCTCGCTTTTGCTGAGGCTGGCTTTGAACTTGAGATCCTCCTGCCTCAGCCTCCCGAGCCACTGGGATGACAGGAGTGCACCACCACATCTGGCCACATATTCTCTTTCTCCTCTGGTGACTGACCAGATTCCTCAGCCATCTTAAGTCATTTATTCAAGGCAGAAACTGCAGAGGAAAAGCCACTGACGCTCTGTCACACCAGCAGCTCCACGCAGGAAGCCTGGTGCTCAGCCCTGGCCTCTCCCTGCTCACCAAGCACAGGAGGCTCCATGTGAACACCTAGCTGGTCTCGCACCTCGACACCTGCAGTATCATTTTCAAAGTTAAGTAGATTTCAGAGGTTATGAGTGGCATCGGGTAATTCTGCAAAGAGTGGAAAGTACTGATGTCTACCTAAAATGAAGTTATCGTCACAGACTACCTTTTCAGATGACTAAAGGAATATAAAGACTTTTCAGAGGTCCATGAATTCATTAAAAACTGCATATTAAATCTTCCTGTGATACTACTCTCATTTACATCAAAGAACAGCTGAGCAAGGCTTGGCCCAACTAACCACAGAGCCCCAGGCCTAGCCCTGGTGCACAGGAGACGTGACACAGTCCTCTGGAGTGGAAGAGCCCACCAGTCGGGCACTTAGGAGGACAGCGCCTCCCTCTCTGATTCTGGACCCACTAGCAGAATCTGCTACACACCCACTAGCACCTGGATCTCTGAATCCGCAACACAAAGAGAAAGCCGCCCACCACAAAGGGCTCTTGAAATGATTTAAATTTGATAATCCAGTTAAGCTCTTTGCACGGTGCTTGGTGAGAGCAAAGGTTCAGCAAATGCCACCTTCTATTTTTTTCCCCCTCTTCTCAAGGTAAAAATTGGCCACTGTCCCAATAGGTTATTTTGCCATTCAAAATACTGCCATTAACTAATTTCTAACAGGGACGTGTTCTGCTCTAAAAACCAACAAGCAAGCAAAAACTTACAATTTCTGCTCACAGCTTAAAAATAATAATAATTTGAGAAGATACATGTTTTTTTTCTTTTTTCTTTCTTTCTTTCTTTCTTTTTTTTTTTTTTTTTTGGTGGTACTGGGGATTGAACTCAGGGGCACTTAACCACTGAGCTCCATCCCCAGCCCTATTGCGTATTTTATTTAGAGACAGGGTCTCACTAAGTTGCTAGGGTCTCGCTAAGTTGCTGAGGCTGGCTTTGAACTCGAGATCCTCCTGCCTCAGCCTCCCGAGCCAGTGGGATTACAAGTGTGTGCCACCACGCCCAGTACAGACATTTTCTTAATTGTAGCAGACTAAATATAACTCCAAGGTCACCATTTGTACTATTATCTTTGTTTTTTCTTTTATGGGTGCATTATAGTCCCACATAATAGCTGGGTTCATGTTGACATAATCGTACATGCATGGAGATTATGAATTATTTTCAAGTGTACAATTCAGGAACATTGAAGTCCATCTGCAATGCTGCCTAACCATCATCCCGGTCTAGTTCTTGAATATGACAAAAGGAAATTCTAACCTCTTAGGTATTCATCCCCTCCTCCCCTTGCCCCCAGCTCCTGCAGCTACCACATGTACATGTGATACACACACATAGTAAACACAGAGAAATCACTAGTAGTTACTAGTGTTAGTAGTCACACTACACACAGGGCAGCTACTAGAGTGCAAGCCTCTTCTACGCTTATCTAGGTTATCCTTCCCTCCTCATTCCTCCACGCTTTCTAAGCTAATCATTGTTTATTTTTTAATTGGCGCACTATAGTTAAGCATCAAAGTGTGTTCACTGTGACATGTTCACACAGGAACATGACATCAATTGGTTAATACCGTTCTGCTCCTCTCCCCTTCCCAGTCCTCTTCTCTCCAAGATATTTTTTTTTTTTTTGTACCAGGGATTGAACTCAGGGGCACTTAACCACTGAGCCCCATCCCCAGCCCTGTTTTGTATTTTATTTAGAGACAGGGTCTCACTGAGTTGCTTAGGGCCTGGCTACTGCTGAGGCTGGCTTTGAACTCGCGATCCTCCTGCCTCAGCCTCCCAAGTCACTGGGTAGCCATGTACAACTGTGTCGGGCTCCTCCACGATAATTTTGATTCTTCATTGCATCATTTTTTTTTCTTTTAAAAGACATTAAGTCCTCTCCATATCCTACCTACCTCCTTATGTGTTACCTGTGACAGTGGCTGGCCATGTTAGGTGTTCAGTAAATGTCCACTGAGCAAACGAATAAAAGAAGAGCAACAATGTGCCTTGCACATGACAGTGGGGATCTAAAGCATGATCAACTCCACAATCACATACAAAGTCAAAGGGAGAAAATCACCCTTTAGCCAGGCACGGCGGTGCACACCTGTAATCCCAGAGGCTCAGGAGGCTGAGGCAGGAGGATCGCCAGTTCAAAGCCAACCTCAGCAATGGCAAGGCGCTAAGCAACTCAGTGAGACCCTGTCTCTAAATAAAATACAAAACAGGGCTGGGGATGGGGCTCAGTGGTCCTGTGCCCCTGAGTTTAATCCCTGGCACTAATAATAATAAAAACCCAAAATCATCCAATCATCCTATAGCCTTCAGAGTCTTACTTTAAATGTCATTTACTGGACACTTGTCACAAATGTCACCCATGTGGTTGAATTAGAAAAGTGTCAGAACTGAACTCGGTTTCTCTCTTTCACCACAACACTCTTCTAGAAGTCTAGCACAGTGGTTAAAAATACAGGTTTGAAGAGAGGAAGCCTGGTGTGGGAATCCCCACTGGCTAGGATGCTGTTGGCAGTTCCCATAAGCTGTTGTCACATAAGGATGACATGGCTTCTAGTTGTTGTGAGAGCTGAAGGATGTAATTCATGTGTCGTGCTTATCAAAGTGCCTGGCACACAGGTGGTGTCAGGGACGGGACCTCTTATCATTAATTAAGTTCTAAGCATTAACTAAATATCTTTTCTTACGTTTAATTCTCTCAGGAAGCACACAAATCTCTGGGAAATTCAACTGCTCCAATTCAGACCTACAGCTCTTAGTACATTAATAGACTAAAAAATCTCAAATTTTAGGCTGAAGATGTAGCTCAGTGGTGGAGACAAGCACCATCCCCAGTATCAAAGAAAACAATACCTCAAATTTATATCTCGAATTTGTTGCTAGGGCTATTATCTGAGTTCTAAACTTGTCTATTATCCAACGGCCAACAAGAAATCTCCACTAAGATCTCTTAAGACACCTCTTAGAATTAATATCACATATGGGTAAGATACTGTCATTGGCCGAGCGTGGTGGTGCATACCTGTAATCCCAGTGACTCAGGAGGCTGAGGCAGGAGGATCAAGAGTTCAAAGCCAGCCTCAGCAACTTAGTGAGGCCCTAAGCAACTCAGTGAGACCCTGTGTCTAAAAGGGCAGGGGGGGACTGGGGATGTGGCTCAGTAGTTAAGTGCCCCAGGGTTCAATCTCCCTGATACAGAAAAAAATTTAAAAACATATTATCATTGGGGGAAGCTGAAGGAGGGTACGTGTAATCTCTCTTACTGTGTTTGCAAGTTTATATGAGTCTCAAGCCATCTTAAAATTGAAGGTTATAATATTTATTCATAATAGATATCATAACTTTTAGTTTGTAGTTATAATGTTTACCTATAAAGATAATAAAGTGAATGTGGCCCAAACTGAGCTATTATAGATTTGCTTTCCAGCATCAATTTTCCCACCCCCATCTACTGGTCAATAAATCACTATTCAGTGAAGTGCCCTGGTGAAGCACGTTGGCAGTCTGAAGAACTGATGTCCTGGGGCGCGTGTACTGTGTTTGATTCTTGGCTTCTTTTGTTTCCAGCTAAGTGACCTTGGGCAAGGACTTGACCTTTTCCTATTTCAGCTTCCTCATCTATTAAATGAAAATAAGTAGTACCCACGGCACCAAGTTCTTAAGTACATTACACGAGTCAATACAATAAGTGTATCAAATGCACCTGCTCTTTGGATGTTTTCAATAATAAATTAGCTATTATCATTCATTTCCCTGAGCCACCGCACCCACATCCAACAAGTATTCTAAACCAGACCACTCTATGGCCAACTGTCGACAACTCTAGCATCATCCCCCACCATGGATTCTCATGAACATCCACATGTGCTGGGCGCAGGGCACAAGCCTGTAATCCCTGCAACTCAGGAGGCTGAGGCAGGAGGATCATGAATTCAAAGCTAGCCTCAGCAAAAGCAAGGCCCTAAGCAACTCAGGGAGACCCTGTCTCTAAATAAAATACAAAATAGGGCTGGGGATGTGGCTCAGTGGTCGAATGCTTGAGTTTAAACCCTGGTACCCCTGCCCCCCACAATAAATAAACCTGTACATGCTCCCCAGTCCCAGTCTTTGTCTCTTAGAGGTCACTTCCGACCACAGTCAGAGTAAACTTTGCAAAACCTAACTCAAATCATGTCATCTTCTACTCCAATGGTTTTCATTAAATGTTCCAATGTCTTCTTTTCTTTCTTTTTTTTTTTTTCCCTTTTGGTACCAGGGACTGAATTCAGAGGGCGCTCAACCACTGAAACACATCCCCAGCCCTTTTTGATATTTTATTTTGCATCCAAGTCTCCCTGAGTTGCTCAGAGCCTTGCTAAGTTGCTGAGGCTGGCTTTGAACCCATGATCCTCCTGCGTTAGCCTCCCAAGCTGGTGGGATTACAGATATGTGCCACTGTACCCGGCTTCCCATGGTTTCTCACTGAGAACAAAAAATGTTTTAAAATTTTAACAATGGCCTAAGAAATCTTACATGATTCCTCTCTTGCTTTCCTCTCAGACCTCTTCTGTGCCCCTCTTTCACCAATGGTCAGTCACAGTGGGCCTTGAACTTGACAAAGCTTTAGCATTTGCTCTCTGTGGCTCAGTCAGTCCTTGATGGCCAACACCATTCTACCATCCTCTGTTAGCATCTGAACTCCTAGTTTCCAGGGTCACATCATATCATGGACAGAGACTATTTATCAGCCTCACAGCTGGACAAAACCAAGGGATCAGTTTCCAACCAATATGATCTCAGCAGAAGTCCATGTGGTATTTCAGGAAAAACCTTAAATAGAGAAGACACTGGGCTCTCCAGCTCTCCCTCTGTCAGAATGGCTGCAGTACCAATATGGCAGGTCAGGCTTGGAGAGTATGATTGGGCAAATGCAGAGCAACAAGTAGGTCTAGTCCAAAAGCCGTGAGGACAAAAGAAACCATAAAGGGTCCAGGTGACCATCCAGTGCACTCTCAGCACTAGGCTACTTACGGTTAAGGGAGAAGCAGACACTGGACTCCTATCCTGTTGAGGTGACTCTAGGTTCTCTCCTCTTTCTTAGCCGAACAGCCCTACCCAACATCCCTGCCTGAGTGCCTGTTCCCACTTGTCACTTCTCCCCGCCAATGGTACCACCTTAGTGATGCCACTGGTTCAGCAGGACACTTCCCTCCCCCCTAGGCTCTCTACCCCATGGCTCTAGGCATTCTTCTTTGTAGGACTTGATAGCACGAAGAACTATTTACCTACTTCTTGACTGCTCTTTCCATCTAAAGGGAAGCTTTGCGGGGTACAGAGGAATCCCCCTGCCCAACACTTAGTATAGCTCCTGACGTGCAGAAGAAATGAAATATCTATTTTGTGACTAGCTCCCTTATCTGTGCAGGGTCTCGTTTTTTTTTTTTTCTTTTTTTCCCAAAGAGTAGATTTATTCAGGCCAACACTTACAGAATACTCTTAGTCAGCTTGGAATTGCTGTGGTCACTTCTGACCATAGTCAGAAAAGAACAACTTAGAAGAGCGGAAGTTGCTTTTGGTTCATGGTTTTAGAGGTCTGAGTCCATGCTGGGCTGAGTGCAGGGCTCTGGGCCCAAGGGGAGGCAGAACAACATGGCGGCAGGGCCTGGTGGATGAGCTTCACTGACTAACTCCACTGAGCAGCCAGGAAGCAGAGAGGGGTCACCTGGAAAGATGAATCCTTCTAGGGCACGCCCCCAGTGACCCACGTCCTCTAGCCATGCCCCACCTGCCCACAGTTACCACCGTTCAAACTAGGATGGACTGATTAGGATACAGATCTCAGCAATTCAGTCATCTCACTCTGAATATTCCTGCATGAAACAGAAACTTTCGGGGGGACACCTCAGATCCAAATCACAGCCAGTCCCTACTGGGTGAAGACACTGGAGAAATAGCCGAGGAGGCAAGGTCACGGGCCCCAAGGTCTTCCTAGTGGTGGCAATAGAGCATTCCACGTCGATCAACATGGCACTCAATATTCAGGGAGTAAGCAATAAATCGATGCTAACTTTTGTTCTGTATATATTTAGCCGTTCACACTCGACCTATTATTTTCATTTGGGGATCCAGTTTTATACCACAGTATCATCATTTCTTCAGTGTTTTGACGATCACAAAATACACACACCTTCCAAAACACAGTTTCAAAATGTCATTAAATATCCAATTATTGAAAATCCTGTCCCTGCACCATCGCCCACTCAAAATCACTTCCCAGAATTCAAAGATTCTGAGAATAAGAACAAGTAAGATTCTAACAAAATCTTATAGAAAGCAACATACCCAGTACTTTCAAGAAGACCGAATATTCCCCAGAAGAGGCAGCTTCTCAAAAATCTCTATCAAAATATTCTCAGAGCATTTGAATAAGGAATCATCTCTGTGGTTGAAACCACTGCTTGGTTTGATCTTGCTTAGGGTTGAAGCCTTGAAAATGACGCTTACAGAGTTTTAAGAATATGACATCCCTCCAACCCGAAATGCTGCAAATGATCCAGGATCATTTGGGACAGTCTGCACTGCCTTTGTAAATTCTACACTTGGAGTGTTTTATAAAAAGCATGATCAAGCCAGGCGCGGTGGTGCACGCCTGTGATCCCAGCCCCTCAGGTGGCTGAGGCAGGAAGATTGCAAGTTCAAAGCCAGCCTCAGCAAATTAGTGAGGCCATAAGCAACTCAAAGAGACCCTGTATCAAAGTACATTAGAGGTATTAAAGGGCTGGGGATGTGACTCAGTGGTTGAGTACCCCTGGGTTCAATCCCTGGTACCCAAAAAAAAAAAAAAAAAAAAAAAGATCACCAGCTTGGATGGGGTTTCTCTAAACAATCAAGAGGTCACTGAAGCCTGGCACCTGGATTGCAAGCTTGGAAGAATGAAGATGACCCAGAACACCTGAGCCTGACTGCTCAGCTGAGATTCCTGACTCTCAGAAACCCTGTATGATCACAAATATTTGTTATTGCTATTAAAAAAAAAAAAGGCCCACTAGTAGTCTTGTTTCCAGATTAAGTTGTGGCATGAAATATAGTTTAAAAGTACAACTTAATATTCACTTTAGATGATATTTCAGAGTTAGCAGGCACTGTGGGGAGGGCTGTGGGACTTGGAAAGAAAAAGACCTGGAGTTAGAAAGCAGCCTGAGGCATGTGACTTGGGCAGGTACCTAAAACCATCCTGAGCCTGGGTTCCTTGCCAGTATGACAAATAAGGGATTATCAGGAGATGAGCTAACAGTGTCGACATACAGTCAGCACTCAATAAATGCTCACCATGTTATTGGTAAGAACAATAATGATGACGAAAGTATGAGCCAAGACTTGAATCCAAATTTGGCTGCCTATAAAACTCTCAGGAGCACTCAGCCACTGAGCCCCATCCCCAGCCCTATTTTGAATTTTATTTAGAGACAGGGTCTCAGTGAGTTGCTTAGGGCCTCACTGTTGCTGAGGCTGGCTTTGAACTCGAGATCCTCCTGCCTCAGCCTCCTGAGCCGCTGGGATTACAGGTGTGCATCACGGCGTCCAGCGCACATCACTAGTTCCCAGTGTGTATTTCCCACTCCTGGTCCGTCGAGGGCATCCACAGGCATCGGCTGTGATTTTCAAGATGTGGAAGCTATGGGGCCTCTGGGGGGTGAGTTTGTTCAACCCCCATCACCATGGCAGGTAATTTGTGCAACAGAAAGAACAAGAAATTGAACGGAGGGGGAAGTGCCAACTCTCCACGTGGGGAACCACACACCATATGGCCCTGCAATTAGGGAGGAGGTCGACTGCCAAGGGCCAAAATCACCTTGGCAAAATCCAAGGTAGCCTGGAGGAAGTCAGCCCAGGCCAGTTCCTTCTCAGGGCTGCTCTTGTTCCCCAAGGGACTTTCACTTTTTCCCATGGATTGGGAAAGAATTTGAAAGATGAAAAGAAGTCTGATGACAGCGGATAGTCCTAATACCTGGTCATTAAGGTAATTTTCTGCCTTCCTAAAAGCCAGGCACAGAAACAGCTCTTCAAAGGGAAGATCGGTTCCAGAGAAGATCACGGCCACCTTTGAAGAAGCTAAAGGACCTCATGGTCCTGTCTGGGAAGGAGGGCACCTGCGCCCACAAGGCCCTTCCTAGTCTCTTGGGAGCTCTGAAAGAAGCTTCTGGCTGGGGGGCAGTGGTACGAATCTGTAATCCAGAGGCTCAGGAGGCTGAAGCAAGAGGATTGTGACTTCAAAGGCAGCCTCAGCAATTGGGAGGCCCTGTCTCTAAAGAAAATACAAAACCTGACTTAGAGGTCTAGTGTCCCTAAGTTTAAAAAATAAAAAGAAGCAGCTTTTGGCTGCAAGAAGTCAGAGAGCAACAGGAAAAGGAGGAGGTGAGCTGGAGATTGAACCAGGCTCCATGAGGGAAATTGTGGTCCAGGAACAGAACCGGGAACCGACTCAGCCAAATTCCCCTGGTGCCCAGCATGCTTCTCCCTAGGAAGACAACTGCTGGGCCATCTTTCCATCTTAGAAAGTCACCCAGTGTTCCCTCCCTGTGCTTCTCTTCCAATGGAATGCAACGATCAATGACATTCAAATATCACCATTTATACATTTGATGGTGACAGGAGGGGAGGACCCAAAGGGGCCAGGGGTGGGGTGGAGGGGAGAAAGCTAAAGTCTGCCTTTTGCCAAATGAAGACGACCATTTCTTAAAACAGAGATCACTTAGGGACTCCCTTGCCTTCACGAGGACACCTCGAAATTTTTTCTTGACAGCTTATAGTCAAAATCACCCTCGATGGCTGCTGCTTGGGTAAAACAGCAGCTGAGGGAGTTGGCTTGGATTCAAGGACCATGTTGGATTTTTTAAAAATACATACTGAGCACTAGAATCCCACCCACTTGGTGAAGATGCTCACATCATGAAGGGCACATGCAAACTGAAAACAAAGAGCTGGCTTGTGCCCAATTCCAGCTCAGCGTTCTGCTACCTTCACCCCAAACATGGAAAGGCAGCTGGAAACCATGATTCCAAGCTTTGTATATACTGTTAATTTTTTGGTCTCTTATATACATATATACTGATATTTCACCATACATATATATGGATATTTTATGTATATAATATATATTTTAAAATATATTTTTCTTCCAAAAAAACGTGTGTGTGTGTGTGTGTGTGTGTGTACACACACACACACAATTTTTTTTTTTATTTTTAGCTTTTTGGAGTACTAGGGATTGAACTCAGGGGTACTCCACCACTGAGCCACATCCCCAGTCCTATTTTGTACTTTATTTAGAGAGAGTCTCACTGTGTTGCTTAGGGCCTCGCTTTTGCTGAGGCTGGCTGTGAACTCGAGATCCTCCTACCTATTATTATTGCTGTTGTTCTAATCTTCTCTCTTCCACTAAGGCGAAGGACAGATTTATGTTTGTTGAACTCCTAGCACACTACATTTCCCACACAGGACGGTCTCAGGAAACCTGTACTGGATAATATGAATGCAGAAAAAAGTGATCTGCGTATATACAGTAGCCCCTCTTTATCCTCAGGGGATGGGGGTCTGACCCACCCAGAGAATGCCTACACCCACAGGTAGTACTGTACCCTATACACACTCTGTTTTTTCCCTGTATATGTATACCTACTTGTAGTAAAGTTTATAAGCACAATGAAAGATTAATAATACCTATAGCAAAATAGAACAATCATAATGATATACTACAGCAAAAGCTATGTGAATATGGATTTTCTCTCAAGATATTGTACTATAGATCTTAACGACTCAGGGTATAATTTTCTTTTTCTTCCCTTATAGTTGAGAATTTTTACCTTTCACTTGAAGGAAGTGAACTATGGCTTCTCTTTGGCATATCTAAACAGTCAGCATCATTATTTTCTGCCCTGGGTCATTATTAAATAAAGTATCCTTAAACACAAGTACTTCAATAACATGACCCTTGATGTGATACCCAGACAGCTACTAAGTAACTAACTGGTGGGTAGCAGATACAGGGTGGATACATTGGACAAAATAAATGATACAAGATTTCATCAAGATACACAGAAAGGCACCTAATTTAAAACTTAGAAACTGTTTCTGGAATTTTCTACCTAATATTTCCAAAATGAAGTTGATTATGGGTAACTGAAATTGCAGATAAGAGGGGACTACTGTATGAGCGTCTAGTTATCTATGTGAAACCCTGAAAATATTGCTAGAGTCTTTTAAAAGTGTGGAGTGAGCTGGGGCAGTGGTGCACACCTGTAATCCCAGTGCCTCAAGAGGCTGAGGCAGGAGGAGAGCAAGTTCAAGGCCAGGCTTAGCAACTGAGTGAGACTCTGTCTCGAAATAAAATAAAAAGGACTGGGGATGTAGTTCAGTGGTGCAGCATCTCTGGCTTCAATGTCCAATGCAAATAAAACAAAAAGTATGAAATAAAATTTTTATTGGAAACATGCTGTTTCACTCCAATCTAGTCTCCAATACCTACATTCCTGCAACCAGCTCCTGAGGAGCATGTGACCCAGTCACAGATTAATCTGATTAGATTTAATATCAGGACTTTCACTAGAACACTAAGAAAAAGAAACTTTTCAAGAAGGTGATTAAGATGCAAAGATGGGCGCTATTAGGAACAATTCATTCCCACCAGAGACGTGAATGAGAATGATATCATCACAGCAGATTGTAAAACTGATACAGTGACAAATTCCTAAAAAGATTTGGGCACCAGGATCAAGCTGTGCCTGAAGGCAGTCTGCTTTTGGATCTTTCCATTAAGCAAGCCAATAAATTCTCTTTGCTGCTTGAATCAGTTTGAATTAAGATTGTGGCTGTGGCAATGGAACGTTTTGACACGTGGGTGTTGCTGAAGACAGCACAGGTTTGAACACGCAGGACTTTCGCAACATATTCCAACCTACCTTCTCTAACCTCGTCCTTCATGGTCCCCCATCACTCTGAGCATCTACATTCTAGCGCACTCCAGTACACACTGCCCAGGAATGGAGCACACATTTACATTTAAACCAACGTATCTGCTCATGCTATGCTCCCTGGGAGACCCTTCCTGATCTCTCTGCTCAGTGAACTCCTATTGATACTCCAAAATCCATTTTTTTTCTGCGGAAGCCATACCCAACACTCAACAGTGGGAACACTCACTCCTCTCTGTTCCCTTATGCGTTTCCCCCACTACTTAGAGCATCTTCTAGAATTTGCCACATTCGCTGACTGGTATTCATGCATAGGCTCCTCTCCAAACTGTCCCTCCCCTAAGCCTTTGTCTCCTCATAACTTCACCTTCAATCAGTGAGAAAGAGAGAGGGGCGGGAGGAAACCAGAGAAGGAGGAATCCTGCAGAAGAGTCTCTAGAAGCGCAGTTCACTTCATAATAAAAGCAAATATCGGCGCACACCTGTAATCCCAACAGCTTGGGAGGCTGGGGCAGGAGGATCACGAGTTCAAAGCCAGCCTCAGCAAAAGCGAGGCCCTAAGCAACTCAGTGGGACCCTGTCTGTAAATAAAATACAAAGCAGGGCTGAGGATGGGGCTCAGTGGTCAAGTGCCCCTGAGTTCAATCCCCAGTACACAACTCCCCCCCCCCAAAAAAGAAGCAAGTAATTGAGCTGAAAAATTAATCACAGCCTCAAAGTGAGGCTCTTCAGTAAGACCCACTTAATGCTTTGTTCTCATTTAACCCCTGGAGAATAAGATTCCTGTCCAGGCCAGGTGGATGGGACAGGCAGTAGCCAGCCCCAGAGCAGCCACTTTCTCTCTGTATTTGGTCCTCAGTGTTTTTCTTTTATGAAACAAGACACACAGACCGCTACCATCCAAAGAGGGGGGAAAAAATAAAAACTCCACCCCCCAACCCTGCCAAGGGCCATCTGAAATGGATAGCTCCTTCTCCAGGGAACAAGAACAACAACAGAAAAGACGTTTATGTCCTTTTAACCTGCATCCGGGCCTGTGATGCTGGGCCAAAGCATATGTGCTCAATAACAGGGGTGTAAGGAGACATATGCTGAATAACTCGGCGCAGCTCAACCCAGATCAAAAGCAGGGCACAGCTTTGCACGCTCTTCCAAGACACAAAGGGGGTCGGCTTCCTGGCACTCCAACAGGCTGTGTACAACTAGTTAGCATATGAAGAGGGCGCCCAGCCCTGACCCACTTTCTGGAAACAAAACAGTTGGTCCTCAATATAAATACAGTTTACATACCAATGGGTTCTCATTAACCTTTCTCCTGAGGGTTTTTTTTTTTTTTTTTTGGTTCCTGGATTGAACCCAGGGTTACTTAACCACTGAGCCCTGAGCCAGCCTTTTTATATTTTTATTTAGAGACAGGGTCTCACTAAGTTGCTTAGAACCTCGCTGCTGCTGAGGCTGGCTTTGAACTCGCGATCCTCCTGCTCCAGCCTCCTGAGCCACTGAGATTCCAGGTGTGGTCTACCATGCACAGGCTTCTCCAGTGGTTTTCCTCCTGTGCCTTAGGAACCCTGGAAGGGCTGACCCTGTACTCCTCAGTCCTCACCATGGCATTCTGGGGGGCTAAAGCAAAGTGCTAGTTTGACGGGCAGGTGTCTTGTAAGATAACTACTTCTTGTTATTGTTATTAATTGTTATTGGTAGGGATTGAACCCAGGGATGATTTACCCCAGGCCTGTTTTATTTTTATTTTTTATCTTTTATTTTGACATAGGGTCTCGCTAAGTTGCCATGACTGGCCTCAAACTTGCGATCCTCCTGCCTCAGCCTCCGGAGTTGCTGACATTACAGGCAGGGCCACTGAGCCCAGACAAACCCCTTCATTCTGTATCTCTCATCCTGCTTTGGTGTTTGACACTGCAGCATACCTGCATTTCAAATTTCTTTGGCTCTCACTTTCTATACTCATGCTCCATATGTAAATTTGATTCAGCCCAGTGCTGTACCCCCAGGGCACAAAATAGTACCCAGCAAAAACAGGCCCTCAATAAATACCTTCAGAATGGGGAACGAATGAGTCTAAAGAATGTAAAGGGTTACACGCTTTTACATTTGTGTTTGGAAGAGAACTGTATTGAAAAGACTTTGGAGCCAGATGTCGTAGCGCACACCTGTAATGTCACCAACTCAGGAGGCTGAGGCAGGAGGATGAAAGTTTGAGGCCAACCTGGGCACTTCCAAGAGACACTGTCTCAAAATTAAAAATGAAAACAGCTAGAGATGTAGCTCTGTGGTACAGCACCCCTTAAGCCTCCAGTACCACCAAAAAGAAAGAAAGAATAGTTTTGATATTGCAGGTTGCTTTATACTTGATATCTAGATTGGGATTATCATCTATTCATTCAACAAACACTGACAGGGCATTTCACAAAGCTGCTTGGTAGATGCTAAGAGAGAGGTAAGGCCTTATCAGATCTGCCCTTCAAGAGGTTTCAGTTCATACACCCTGGGGGGCACCCTCCAGGCAGGATCCTTCCTGCCCCACTGCTAACTGCCCCTCTCCTACATTCCACTTGGGGACAGCAAATGCAGCCTTGCTGACTGGTGAGAGAGGGAGGAGACAGATCTGTAGAGAACAAGAGCCAGGCAGAGCCAGGGCTTCCGGGTTCCCTCCTGTGTAGCAAACCCAAAGAGTTCCAACTGTTGCTAAGTCTCTGGGTGGTTATAACTCCAAATGCTTCTTTAAGAATGGTGGCACACCGGGAATCCCAGCTCCTGGGGAGGCTGAGGCAGGAGGATAGCAAATTCTGGGCCAGCCTCAGCAATTTTAGGAGGACCTGCCTCCAAATACATTTTTTTATAAGAAGAGGACTGGGGATGTAGCTTGGTGGCAGAGTGCTTGCCTCGCATGCAGGAGGCCCTGGGTTCATCCCCCAGTACCACTAAATAAATAAGTGAATACATAAATAAATACAATAAAAAGACAAAAATAAATGAAAATAAAATTTAAAAAGGGCTGGGGATGTAGCTAGGAGGTAGAAAGCTTCTGGGTTCAATCCCCAGTCCTGCCAAAACAATTTTTTTTTTTATTTTGAAAAATAGACAATACAAATGAAGATCTTTTGAAAAAGTATATAATTTTCTAGGAAAATCTACCTGAGAGAAACACGAATGTGAGCACGCAGCAAAACAAGAGCATGTAACCATAGCTATTTAAAAAGAAGAAACTGATCATTGTAATTGATTAACAAACTTTCTATTCTCAGATAAAAAGACTCTATTCAATAATTTAAAATGTGTATTTGAAGGCAGGCACGCTGGCACATGCTCACAATCCCAATGACTCAGGAGGCTGAGGCAGGAGGATTGCAAGTTCAAGGTCAACCTCCACAACTCAGTGAGAGCCTATGCAACTTAGAGACAACTTGTCTCAAAATAAAATAAAATAAATAAAAAGGGCTGGGGATGTGGCTCAGTAGTTAAGCATAAGCACCCCAGGATTCAATCTCCGGTACCAAAAAAAAAAAAAAAGTATTTGAGAAAATTTGGATTATATAAGAAGATACTCACGTTAAATTTAAAAAAAAAAAACAAAAACAAAACAGGATACTCAACTAAATATATGACACCAATTATGTATGCCTTGTGGGTGGGCATTGGTGAAAAATCATATATAGATGTGGACATATGAAAGAGATGGATTGGAAAGTTCACCATGATTATTCCTAGATACTGGAATGATTAAGAAATTTTCCATAATCTTTGCACTTTTGTATATTTTCCAGACCCTCTGTAATGATTATCATTTTACTTTAACATGCTGCATTTTACTTGAAAAGATTATCTAAAGGCTTCTAGAAAGTTCTGTTTTTAAGTAACTAAACAGCAAATGCGTCCGAGACCATGAGGACCACACCTGCATTTGAAACAGTTGGTCACTTGAAGAGAGAGAAGGCACAGCATGGGTTTTGGTGGGGGGTCTCAGTAAGAGGAGACCATAAAGGGATTTATAGCACTTGGGCATATGTCAGATAACTTTTGATTTGGAAAAGGGCTCAAGAAGCAGAGCTTTGTTCTGGACAGGATGCTGTTAAAAAGTGGAGGGAATTCATTGCTTGCATGGCCTAATAAATCTTTCTGTTTTGTTTTGTTTTGAATGAAACCCAGGACCTTGTGCATGGTCTACCACTCAGCGACCCTCTCACCACCTAATAAATCTTAACTGGAACACAGGAAAAACAAAGAACATCACCACTATAACAGGTAAAGGATCGACAGTCACTCTTCATCTCCAGGACAGGAGGATGTCTGGTCTGGATGATTTTCATGTCACATCTGTAGTAAGACATGGTTACAAGGTCTTGTTTTTGTCCTGAGCCATCTCTCAGCTACTAGTGACACCAAGGCCCGTAATACCAGCCCAGTTTCTAAAGATGATAAGGAACAGATATGCTGTCAGAAATATTGAGATGCACCAGGCATGGTGGCACATGCATATAATCCCAGTGGCTCAGGAGGCTGAGGCAGGAGGATCATGAGTTCAAAGACGGCCTCAGTAACCTAGTGAGGCCCTGAGCAACTCAGCAACGTAGTAAGACCCTAAGCAACTCAGTGAGACCCTGTCTCTAAGGAAAATACAAAAAAGAGCCAGGGATGTGGCTCAGTGGTTATGTGCCCAAATATTACAAATGGACACGTACTGAAAATACAGATGCAACAAACAAATATCCCATAACCTACCATGTTGCTCTTGACAAGTCCATAAAAGAGTTGATACCTAGCCCCAAATGCCTAGTATGTAGAAGACACTTAAGAATGGGGGATATAGGCAAAGGTGAAGTGACAGAGTGTCTATAACTGCCTTTCAATGACATAAGCCAAGCAAGACAAGACGAGAAAGAGAACATAACCCTGACATCATATTAATATATTAACCCTGGAGGTGAACACGGCACTGCAAATGTAACTTTTGAAAACACAGCGACATACAACTCTGGAGAGTTCTTCTTGTGTTCCTAAGTGTCATCTTGCACTCTGAAGACCTCTTCTCTACTGGGCCTAATTACAGGGGGCCAGAATTTGGAAGTACATGTAAGATGTAGCTCAAAGAGCAAGAAGTGCCATCTTGAAGCCAATCTTGCTTATCTGGGGACTGGCCTTGACTATATGCAATTCCAAATTCTTAGGTGCCTCTTACTCCTCCATCCATCTACTCATCCTGAATCATCTATGGAGTTTCTGAAAAGGATCAAGTTCTGGGTACGGTGTCAGAGGACTGTGAATTTTTACCCCCAAAGGAAAGCAGTGGGGCATCCTTCATGAGTGTCCCAAAGATGAGAAGATGGCCATCTACTCTATAGAAATTGCCATGCAGTAGGACCCGATCCTTCTCAAAACATGCTTAATATCCCATCACAGGGCTGCAGGTGCTTTACCAAGGCAAGGAAACTATAACTCAGTGGTAGAGCCCTTGCCTAGCACACACAAGGCTTTATATTCAATTTCCAAGACAACAAAAATAAACAAAAAGTAAAACCATGCATGGCCACTAATTATATACACTGATACTTACTTGGTCCCAATAACATTAACCCATTCAATCATTTATTGAGCAACTAATAGCCAGCACTATTCACGGAGCTGCTAAGGTGATCAAAACAGACAAAACTCCTGCCTTCAAGGAGCTGATGACTCTCAGCGGTGTGTTGCATATCGGCATATAAACAATAACTCATTATTTCAAAAGCTGCATATTCACTCCATCGTAAGCACAGATGGTCCCTGACGCAAAAGTGTTTCAAAGATATTCCGACTGTGCCACGGTTAGAAGGGAGTCGAAACTGCACTCGGAATTTTGGCTTTTCCCCGGCTAGCCATATGTTGGGTGGCAGCAGAGAACTGCAGCTCTCTGTCAGTCCCGTGATCACCAGGGTGATATATGAGGATGTTATGTAGGTCAGGCGCATCAAATAAATCTGTGTGTGTGTGTGTGATCCTGGGCATCAAACTCAGGACCTCGCACATGCTAGGCATGCGTTCTAGTACATTCTACCATTGAGCCACATCTCCAAGTCTTCAACTGCATCTTTCACTTATTATATTTTCAATTTAAAATGGGTTTATGGGGATGTCACCCCATGTGCTTTGCAAGCCCAGGAGCATCTGTACATGCTACTAGTTAACCAGACCCTTACTGGGGGAGGGTGCTTTGTGTGTGTTTTCCACTTAACACATTTTTTTTTTAAGCATTGCTCTTACAGCAGCCTCTTCTTTTATAAATAAATATTTTGGCCAAATCCTGAACAGCTGTCTAAAACATGTTACTCTACACCAACACTGTATTTTGAAAATGGTTCACTGGGTGACTTATTTTACACTTAACAACATCCAGAAAACCACATCAGAGAAGATATAATCATTCTAGAAGTGCTTAACCAAGTTAAGATTCCAGTTGATTATTTGTAACAGTTTAGCAGATTATGTTACAGTTTTTCAGAGCCTAGAAAGGAAGTAAAAGTGATAGTCAATCTTTTTTATTTTTTTTTTCTTTTTTCTCCTTCCAACTGTTAGATATGGTGATACTTCTTCCAGCTGATTTTCAGAAGATTTTAAAATTAACTTAGAAGTTTCCCTAACCCTTAAAAGTCAGGTACCACTTTGCCAAGCAAAACAGAGCTTATATGGAACAAATCAGAGTTCACTAAATCATTAATTTCAAATGTAGACGTTTGGGCAGCGTGTGTGTGCACACACATGGGCACATGCACACATGAGTGTGGTATACGTATATGGAAGCATACATTTGTAGATGTCTATGAGGGACTGCAGCTAAAGAAGTAAAGCTGAGCCAGGCGCGGCAGCGCAAGCCTGTAATCCCAGTGGCTCGGGAGGATGAGGCAGGAGGATCGCCAGTTCAAAGCCAGCCTCAGCAAAAGAGAGGCCCTAAGCAACTCAGTGAGACCCTGGCTCTAAATAAAGTACAAAATAGGGCTGGGGATGGGGCTCAGTGGCCAAGTGCCCCTGTGTTTGATCCTCAGTAAGCCCCACCCCATAAAAGAAGTAAAGTTGAAACATCACTATGCTTATCCATATTATAAAATAAAAACATACAAAATACAGGAGCCTACAGTGATTTACAAAACAATACTCATCTACTCTAGTTTTTGAGTACATATTAAATTTGCTAGGCCTTGCCTGGGTTTAACTTCATGCAAAACAATCCATTTTAAAGATGTGGAACCTGAGGCTTGGAAAAGTTTAGGTACTTTTTTCCCAAGTTCATTCAAAATCTTCTGCTTCAAAATCTATAATTGGCAAGACACTATGCTATTGTTCCCTTCCAAAGGCCTCTGATAATTTATGTTTATCAATCATGCTAGTCACTTTGTATCTATGACTGTACAACATATATCATGCAGGATTTGTAGAAGATAACTAGAGAATTCTGTAAATATTGGATTCCAGATTCAACTCACATCTATCTGACTCTATGGTTAGAGGGAGATGAAGCAGAGAGAAGTTTTACTGCTTACTTTGTGCATACAGGTGGGGATAAGAACTTGAGCTGTGTGATGATACTGCCTAGATTCAAATCCCAGCATGTGAGAGTCAGGCATGATGGTGCTCACCTGACATTCCTGTGGCTAAGGAGGCTGAGGCAGGAGGATCCCAAGTTTGAGCCCAGCCTCAGCAACTTAGTGAGACCCTCAGCAACTCAGTCACACTCTCTCTCAAAATTTTTACAAATAATAAAAACGCTGGGGATGTGGCTCAGTCACAAATTACACCTGGGTTCAATCTCTGGGACCAAAAAAAAAAAAAAACCAATATCACTATGCTCCTGTTTACCTGTGGAGTGGGGACTGCACTGTTTCCGGCTGTGTTAAGAGAATGACATGTGTAAAGAACTGAAACACCTATACTCAGAAACTCTACCAAAAAACCACCATCTCAGGTGTTTGTGTCCACACACAAAGAAAATCTCAACGCAGAGCCTGGAATTCAAACACCACGTTACTGAAACGGCCAATGATGGGGCTTCACTTCTAGAAGAAAATTAAGGACAATGTTCCCCTGGGGAGTAACTGGAGTAATTGGAGGACTCCAAAACTCCCTTCCAAAAGCTCTTCAAGCCAAGGTCTTTATAACCTCCCAGCTGGTGATGCGGATCCACTCTGCTCCTGGCAAGTCAGGCACAACTGCCAAGAGTCACATTTCCTGTGAGTGGGCAGGGACGCCATGGAGACCAGAGCCATGGGGTACTTGGGGGCATCCCGATCCCGGGTGACAAGGAGCTCTCGGGGCCTCAAAGCAACCTTCCACTAGATGAAGATTCCCCATTAAGGCGGGGAGGGGACAGCTGGCATCCAAGCAGTAAAGGTCTGGGGTACTCCGATCATCGCTCTTCCTATACTGGGGACCTCCTGAGGCTCAGACCAGGAGAGAAAGATGACCGTACAATAGGACTTTGCACAAAAGGGCCTCCCCCTTCCCAGCCCCTTTCCGTCTTCTCCAGCTGAGGCCGGATCTAGGCACACTCCACTCTGGAGGATGCTCAACCTACAGGCTCTTGGAGGGGTGGGGTGAGCCACCAGTTCCTCAAGTGGCCGCAGGCCGGTCCAATGCGGACCGCGGGAGCTGGAGAAAGCACGGAGGACGGGATCCTGGCTCCTGAGCCTTAGGCAACCGTCCTCCAGCGGAGGATCCCTAAGCAGAGGCGCCGGGAGCGCCAGGCGCGCGGTGTCCCTCCACCTGCCCAGGCCGCCAGGCTGCGCGCCCTGCGCTGCGCCGCGCTCTCCCGGGAAAACATGGCTGGCCTGGAGCCTCCGCGGGCGAGCCGGCGCGGGAGCTTTCGGGGAAGGGACGCGGCCGCCAGCTGGCCGAGGTGGGAGGTGGGGAGGCGAACGCCTGGCAGGAGGCGAGGCGGCGCGTTCCAGCTGCTCCCTGGCGCGGAGGCTCCCGTCCCTTTCCTCCTCCTCCGTCCCGGGGCCGGTCCCCG
>NW_025999941.1:18276168-18276946 GCF_001458135.2 Marmota marmota marmota
TGCGCGGAGGCTCCGTCCCTTCCTCCTCCTCCTCCCGGGCCGTCCCCGCTTCCCCTCTGCCCCAGCCTGCCCAGCGTCCTCCCGGCCTCGCTGACCTCCTCCCCGCCCCTCCTCCTGCTGTCACTCGCAAGGACAAAACCCGCGGGACCGTCCGCCCACCTGCCCGCGGTTACCTGCGGCGCGAGATCCCACTCGGTCACGGCCACTGCCGGCGCCTAGGCGCGCGCTCTCGGCCGCCGCCCGCCTTAGCCCCGCGCGTCTCAGCGGCCGGCGACAGCTGCTCCTTTTATGAGGCCCGCAGGCCCGAGACACAGCCCCGGCGCCCCCATCCCCGCTCGGGCGACAGCGGTGGCGTCAATGCAAGCTATTCACACGGGGGGCTGCTGCTGTTGGAGCCTCCCCCCCGCCCCGTGCGCGCCAGCCCCTGCCACCGGGCCTTGGGCAGCGGTGGGGGGAGGGATCGAGGTGGCTTTCGGGGCACCCACTAGGGGAAAGGGGTCACGTGGTCCTAGCCCAGGGTAGACTGGGGCCCACTTGAGTTGCTACACCCTTGGAAATGGACCTGGAGGTGCCAGTCAAACACTAGAGTGTCGGATATACTTTGAAACTAAGCAGGAATAAAGCGGAACCTTCAATCACTATCATCATCATTTTACTTATAATAATTATTAAACAGCACCTGCCATTTTTTTAAAGCGATTATTATGAGCTCTTTTTTTTTTTTTCTTGTACAGAGCATTTTGAAAGCACTGTGCAATTCCAGTCCACCCCACCCCAC
>NW_025999941.1:18279624-18304263 GCF_001458135.2 Marmota marmota marmota
CTTTTCTCTGTGGTAGGTATGAATCTCATCCCACTTTATGATCATTGATTGGTGTTTATTTTTTTTTAAGTGTTAATTTTATGGCCCTAACTTCAGACAATAATTCAGTTTGGCTTTGACTTTTTTTCCCCCCTTGTAGCCGGGCATGGTGGCACACTCCTGTAATCCCAGCGGGAGGCTGAGGCAGGAGGATCACAAGTTCAAAGCCAGCCTCAGCAGCTTAGTGAGGCCCTGAGCAACTCCGTGAGACCCTGTCTCTAAATAAAATATTAAAAAAGGGCTGGGAGTGTGGCTCAGTGGTCAAGTGCCCCTGGGTTCAATACCTAGTACAAAAATAAATAAATAAGTACCTCCTGTGTCCTTTGTTCATTCAACACATAATTTTGGAGCAACAGGAAATACAAATTAATGAATAAGTCCCAAATAAGTCAGCCTCGGTTTTAGTAGGTGGTGTACATTTTTTCTGTTAACTTTCTAAAGTCATCCTAGAGATGGGCTCAGGAACTCACACATGCTAGGCAAAAGCTATATCACTGAGCTACATCCTCAGCCCTTTGTATTTTGAGACAGGGTCTCATTAAATTGCTTAGGGCCTTGCTAAATTTCTATGACTAACATTGAACTTGTGATCCTCCTGCCTTAGCCTCTAGGGTCTCTGGTATTACAAGTATGCACCACCAGGTCTGGCTCTAACTGGTTTTTTGTTGGTTGGTATTGGGGACTTAACCCAGGGGCACTTAACCACCGAGCCACATCCCCAGCCCTCACTCATTTTAAACTTTTTAAAATTTTGGGCAGGGACTTACTAAGTTGTTTAGGGCCTGACTTACTTGCTGAGGCTGGCCTCAAACTTGCCATCCTTCTTTCTCAGCCTCCCTAGGATTACAGGCGAGTGCCACTTCGCCTGGCTCTAATTGGTTTTTAATATAAATGCAGTTACAAATTGACAGGGATGAGAAATGTTTAGACCTCTAACTTTGGAGCCCGCCTGTACTGTGTAAACATTCCTGATGCACACACACTTGCTTGGTGACCCTGGTTAAGTGATTCAATTTGCTAATGCTCAGGTTGGTTTTGTATTTTGTAATGAAGTCATAAGAATACTTTCCTCAAGGTCTTGTTGTAAAATTAAATGAGATCATTTAGGCAAATCATTTGGCCGGGAGCAGTATTTTTTAATTTTTTCCCAATTATTACTCCCACCAGAGAGCTTTTTAAGATCTTTCCCCCAGAATCATCTCCTGCTTAACCACTGAGCCATATCCCCAGCCCTCTTTTTTTTTTTTTTTGTATTTTATTTATAGACAAAGTCTTGCTGAGAGTTGCTGAGGGCCTCCCTAAGTTGCTGAGGCTGGCTTTGAACTCACGATCCTCCTGCCTCAGCCTCCCTAGCCGCTGGGATGACAGGTGTGCGCCACCTGTCCGGCCCCAATAAAAATTTAATACCTACATATACTATGTGTCTGTCTAGGTATTCTATGTCTGGCTTTATACACAATATACAGTAAGATTTTTGCAGCTCCCCAAGAACGGGTGGTCACCCCCTTAAAGGTGACATAGCTTTCCATGGAGAATGAATGAGCAAGCACCTGCACATAGTCCTTGGTAAGTCTTAGCAAGTATGATAGTAATAAGGGAAATTAAATAAATAATTTCATGTCCCCAAAGAAAGGGGGGGGGTCAGTCCTGACAAGAAGATGACAAGGGACACAGCCCCACAAGTGAAATCTTGAACCCAGTGGCACAGCAGGCAGCCCGTGGGGGCTGGGCAGGGCTGTGCATGGACCACCGAGACCTCATTGATAGGGAAAATGTCAGACTCAAGCACAGATGCAAAGACAAGGGGACAGTTCTCACCCTGGCACCTAAGGCCACCCATTGCTGGCAAGAAGACACAAAGCAGTACAAAGGCATCCAGGAGAGAGACTTGTGGACACAGTTCTCCTCGCCCCCAAAACCCTCTTCTCACCAAGCCCACCCAACATCCCACTCCCTCCACGAGCTATTTCGCAGCACAAATGAGCCCCTTCACCTTCTGAGTCAAAGGACATGCTACAGCATAGACCCAGCACTGCTTCTGTCATGTCAAGGTCATGGTAGACAAGGAGAGACTGAGGCACCTTCCCAGACAGGAAATGTAACAACTAAATAAAACGTGGAAACTGCAACTTCCCCCCAACAGAACTTCAATGTTAAAAAAAAAATGGCAAAATCAATTGTCCGTACTGACGTTCATAGTACTGAGCCAATGCTCCTTTCCTGACTTTGATCACTGTCCCACAGTCACACAGCACGTCAACATTGAGTTGGGTGCAGTCTGCACGCCTATGACCCCAGGGACTCCAGAGGCCGAGGCAAGAGGATCACCAATTTGAGGCCAGCCTCAGCAAGACAGTAAGATTCTGTCTCAAAATAAAAAGGACCAGGGATGCACTCAGTGGTAGAGCACGCCTGAGTTCAATCCCCAGTACCAAACAATTAAATTAAATTAAAAAGATTTCTATATTAGCCAAGTGCGGTGGCACATAACTATAATCAGTCACTCAAGAGGTTAAGGCAAGAGATTGCAAGTTCAAGGCCAGCCTGGGTGACTTAGCAAGATCTTGTCTCAAGATTTAAAAAATAAAAAGGGGCTTGGATGTGGCTCAGTGGGTGAGCATCACTGGGTTCAATCCATAGTACTGTGGGTCAGGGAAGTCAACATTTAGGCAAAGGACAGACAAGATATATGAGAACTACACTGGGCCCAGTGGCACACACCTGTAATCCCAGTAGCTCAGGAGGCTGAGGGAGGAGGACCACAAGTTTGAGGCCAACCTCAGCAACTTAGCGAGGCCCTAAGCAACTCAACAAGACCCTATCTCTAAATAAAAATATAAAAATGGGGGTGGGGATGTGGCTCAGTGGCTAAGTGTCCTGGGATCAATCCCCCATACCAAAAAAGAAAAAAAAAGATATGGGAAGAATATTATTTTTTTCTTTTTGCAACTTTTCTCTGGGTCTAATTATTTCAAATAAAAAGCTTTTTCGCTTGGCAAATAGGCTCATTCTCTCAACAGGTGTGTCCCAAGAGCCTCCCATGCTGGGCTCTTCCAGAGGCTTCGGAATCAGCCAGGAACAAATCAAGACCAAAATGAATAAAATCATACTCCAGGGCTTTCTCTCCTCCTCAGGAAACACATTACAGGTAATACCTCTGGTAGGCCGGTATCCTTTTACTACCAGCACCCCAAGTCAGGCCCCTGTGTCTCCCCCAAGTGTGTGCATTAAGTTGGCAGGGTGTGGCTCTTGTCCCCTGCCCTCCACTCAGGGGATAAATGGGAGAGGAGAGCTCTTTACTCTGCTACCTGGCATGTAGCACTTGCCTAGAATAGTGCTTGGCACATCAATAAGTGAGAGGAGGTAGCATTTCCTAAAAAAATCTATGCCCTTGACACAGATCCTGGCACAAAGTAGGTGTTCAATTAATTAATGTGTTTCTTTCCTGCAATAGCACATTAAGGACCAGATGGTGGTCCACATGGACTTCCAAGCCTCTAATGACATGTCATATTTAAGGCTTTGACAGATAAGAAAGCGTGTAAGAGAAAGGTTACATGAGAAAGTCAGTTCGTTTGGTAGGAGTGGGAAGGAGAAACAGAGACCTGTTCTACTATACCCCAATGGACCCCTCACACTTCCCAAACTAAGCTGGTATTTAAAAGATTGCAACAACTTGCTTTAAAAGAGAAGAAGGATCATCCAAAGAGAAAAACCCTCTAATATAGACCCCGTTGTGTAAGTCATCACATATGGTTGGCATGCAGTTGTAATATTACCTTAATATATTTTTAGCATCTGTAGGGTTATTTCGATAGCTCTCTTTCCACTGATATTAATTTTTGTGTTCTTGTTTTTTTCCCTTGATTAGACTTGTTTGATTTTTATTGACTTTTAGCTATTTCATTTTCCCTCTATTTTATATATTTCTGCTCCAACTCTTATTTTTCCTTCCCACTAGCTAATTTAATTGTTGATCTAGCTTCTTTCTGATGCAAGTGCTTTAAGTTATAAATGTCCGTCTGAGTACTGTTTCATCCCAGAGATCCTGATCTTTTAAGTTTCTAATCATCCCTTTGTTCAAAGAACTTTTTATTTACTTTCCTCCTGCTTTCTTCCCTTACCTGAGAGACATTTATAAGTGCACCATTTAATTATGAAACAGTTGTCATACGGGGGTGGGGCTCTATATCTCTTAAGGTGGCTGATTTCTAATGTCATAAATTATGCAGGAAACACAGTCTGCAAGATTTAAAATTTGAGAGAGAGAAATACCAAGAATTCCCTATCAGACTTGGCCAAACATGAGCTGCTCACACACAGATTAAAAACAAAACCCATCCTAAGGTTTCAGAAATGCCACATGCATTCACGAATCTGAGTTGAATGACATTTTTCTGGGCATGGAGCTCTCTGCCCGTCCTCATACCTTGAACCGCCTGATATGTTTATTCATATTAAAGCAAGGATAGCTCTCATTTTGGGCTCGACTCTACAATAGATTTCCCAAGCCTGGTCCTCTTCCAGGTTTCCTTTTATCTGTAAATGTCTTACACACACACACACACACACACACACACACACACACACACACACCCATGTGTCCCACTCTGAAAGCCAAAACCTGAGAGATCATCCTGGACAACAACTTCACTCCATCTCTAATTTCTGACAATTTTTGTCTGCTAAATATATTTCGTGTCCATCCGGTACTATTTCTACTGCCAATGTTCTCATCCACAGTGACCTTCTGCCTGACATCTATAATGGCTTTCAAGTTGGCATCCCTACCTATAATTCATGCCACTCACTGAAGCAGAGAAATGTTAAAAAAAAGAAGTAAAATCTGATGAAGTCATTCCCTAACTTAATTTTCCAAAGAACAAAATCGTTCATTTGCCCTCAAAGGACATGTACAGTCTGATCTCTGCCAACTCTGAGCAGATCCTTCTAGACCGTTTCTGATCTCTCTGAATGGGTTTCCAAACATTTCATGCTCTACCTGCAGAGGGCGCTCTACCACCCCTCAGTCCACTGCTCTATCTTTTGGATCTTGTTCCTGAGTAGTACTTTCTGGGAAGGGTCCTCTCGCAATCCCCCAGCCCCTGTGTCTCAGTGACCTCCCAGATGGCCCCTACGGAGCTCCATCTCTTCTTCTTTTTCTGTTTCTTTAAAAAAAAATGTTTGTAGTTGTAGATGGACAGCATGCCTTTATTTTATTGATTTATTTTATGCAGTGCTGAGGTTCGAACCCAGTGCCTCACACGTGCTAGGCAAGCGCTCTGCCACTGAGCTACATACAGCCCCAGCCTGAGCTTGGTTTCCTTTGACTCAAACTCCTGCAAATTCTCCATGCAAAGCATGCCAAAGTGGGTTTGCAGGACCAGAAAACGCAGGAGTGACCTTCTGTCACTCCAAAGATTCAATTACAAAACATCCCAGTCGGCCTTGTACCTGAGCCTACTCTCTTGTCTCCCTCTTGGACCATCTGCTCTGGGAGCAGCCAGGTGCGAGACCCGCCCTGTGAAGAGCCATGTGTAGTAAGAGACTACAAGTCTCCTGCCAAAAGCCACTTAAGTATATCCTTCAACCCAATCTTGCAAGTGGCTGCAGCCTCGACCCACAGCGTGATCCACCTTCACGACAGTGCTTGAATCAGAACCACTCTGGACTATTCCAGGACTCTGACCCTCAGACACAGTGTGAGATCATCCAAAAACACTGTTTCAAGGCGCTCAGTTTGGGGGTGATCTCTCACACAGTGGCCACCGTCAAGACCCTTGGACACTTCTCATTTGGCAATTATAGATCGATTGAACAAAACTGATCAATATCTGATATATCTACCGACCAAAACCGATCCATGTCAGTCTGCCCAGCTTTGCCCTACCCCCTCAGCTTGGAATTTCCAGTTCTTTGTGATCACCCAAAGGCAGGCTCTCAGACACAGGAGGTAGTTGAACTAATTCCAGCCTCCACTTGGAAGACGTTCCCTCCATAACTTAATCACCTTGTGAAATATGCTTTTGGTAGAGAGTTGACATATGTAATACGAGTCTTGAAATTAGACAGTAATTAATAGGTGATCACCGTGAGGACAGGTCCCCTAACCACAGCCCCATCCACGATTAATTTCACTCAGCAGTGGGCCTGGAATAGGGGATGGTTGGTGCCAAACTGCTTTCCACCCAAGAGCCAATTAATAACAATCAAACAGGATCTGATCCAGATCGGGCTGGATTGTTCTCCCTTTCCTCCTGCAGGAGGAAGGCAGCCCAGCGTAAAACAGGCTTCCTCAGCCTTGAAGGGTAATAGTCACCTTTCTCTGTCTTCATGGACATGAGAAAGAAATGTCATCAGTGTCAGGCAGGGGACCAAGGGTTCCTCTTTCTGTCTAAAACTCTCCATCTTGAATGGGCTGGGTTTTAATCCTCATGGATGATAGACATTGTGTTGGCTTTTCCCCTGGAATGCTCTGTTAGTTGCAAATGGGATCATTTTCAAAGAAAAATAGAGCAGTAAGTAGTACCGCAGCCACCGCAGACCAGCCTTGGACACGCACCGTGTGATCAAAATGAGTGACAGATTTTATGTTCTCCTAGTACCCTTCCCTCTTCACCCACTTCCCGAAATTCAGATCTTGTGGTTAGAGAAAGCCCCAGTTTTGCTTCCAAGAAAGACATGATTTTTCAGCCAATACTTCCCAGGGATTAGCCATAGAGGGTAGGGTTTCCCAGGCTTCTCTGAATATAGGTTTTCAACTGTGCTGCTTGCTAAAAAATTTGCATGCTATTATGGTCTTGATGTGGAATGTCCCTCAAAGTCTCACAGGTACAGAGGTGGGATTTTTTTTTAGGCAGTGATTGAATCCCGGTAAGTCATTAATCCCTTGGATGGGTTCACTCAGCTGAATGGAATATTGGAAGATAGGACCTAGTTGGAGGGAGGAGATCATAACAGGCTTTCATGCTGTGGAAGGGTTGACTTTCTCCCCAGCCCTTTCTACCCTCTCTCTGTCTCTCTCTCTCTGTTCCCCAGAGGTCATGAGCTGAGAAGCTTCCCTTGGTCACACACTTCTGCCATGATGTTTCTGCCTTGGAGTCAGCCAACCAAGGTCTGAACCTCTGAAACTCTGAGCCAACGTAACTCTTTCCTCCTTTGCGTTGATTATGTCGGTATGTTGGTGATAGCAACAAAGAGCTGACTTGTAGGGTACAAAAGACAGGTTTTGTACCTCTCCTGGGAATCTCTGTTTTATCCACCAACTCAAGAAATGGATTCTCTAACCAGGCACAAAAGCTCACGTGTGTCCCTGAAGCATTGCTATGCTAGTGGGCCATGAGCTCACACATGCAAATATTTGCCCTCATACAAAAGACAGAAAACTTATCAAAGAAAAAAACCTGAGGAACTTCATTCTCAAGTACCACTACTCTGGCAGATTGGGCTTCTCACCAAGGAACCAAATGGGCCAAATTATACAACTTGCACACACCAGGCAGCTCAAGTCCTTTTTAGAATGGGCGAGGTTAAAAAAAAATGCAAAACAAAACAACAAAAACGTCAAGCCACAGTGAAAATAATACTCTCCTTGGATTCACTTTCCTGAGTGATCTCACAAATAAGAAGCCAACTTGAATATCACCTTGAAAAAAAATATTTTTCAGAAGATGAGCATCTGGGGGAAATTAATAGAAATGGTTTAATTTGTTTGTTTACCCCATGTTGCTTATCATTAGAAACAACAAAAAAAGTATACTCCAAGGCACAGGACTGCATAGGACTCTTTTTATGTTCTCATGGGTCATGAAGAAAAAGCAGAGGGTTTTGTTTTTGTGTGGTGCAGAAGACTGAGCTCAGGGCTTCATGCACGTGAGGTGAGCACTGAACCACTGAGTCACATCCCCAGCCCATGAAAAAGCCATTTTTGATCCCACTTTCTAACCTATTTTTTTTTGGTAGTAGGGGTTAAATCCAAGGGTGCTTAACCACTGAGCCCCATCCCCAGCCTTTTTTTATATTTTATTTAGAGACAGGGTCTCACTGAGTTGCTTAGGGCCTCACTAATTTGCTGAGGCTGGCTGTGAACTTATGATCCTCCTGTCTCAGCCTCCTGATCTGCTGAGATGACAGGTAAGGCCACTCCACCCGACTCCCATCTACTTTTAAATAAATCTATCTGAAAAGTTGAGGGACTTTTCCACGTGATTGATTCTGTAATATTTTCAGTTTCTAAAATACCAATTATGGGCTTGAAAATATTTATTCACATAATGACTCTATAAAGTTTTACATTTACTTCTACTTTAATTTTTTCTTTGTTCTTTAATGAAATATATTTGTCTCTAATATTCCTTATCACTAGGAGTCCAATATTCCTGTGGTGCTAGGTGATATGCCATGATATAATCCAGTCTTTCTTTTAATTTGTCCCAAACCTCAAATCTCAACAAAGTAGTTATTGCTGGGGTTTAGTGGATTTTTTTTTTTTTTGGTAGCAGGGATTGAACCCAGGGGGCTTAACCACTGAGCCATACCCCCAATCCTTTTTGATATTTTATTTGGAGACAGGGTCTGAGTTGCTTAGGGCCTCACTTTTGCTGAGGCTGGCTTTGAACTCCTGATCCTCCTGCCTCAGCCTCCCGAGCAGCTGAGATTACAGGCATGTACCATCGCACCCAGCTACAGAAGTTGCTATTCCCTTTCTATGGAGCAGAAGGTGGAGGCCCAGAGAGATTACAAAAGTTGTCTCAGTTCACGTGGCTCCCGGGTAATAAACAAGAACTCAAAACACATCTGACTTCAGAAGTTGGTTGTTAGCAGAATACCAAATTCCAGATATATTGAATGAAAAAATATCTTCCCAGGGTGGCGGTAAAAAATACTGTTTTAAGACAAAAATACAGAGGGGATTCTCAGGTACATCTCAGTGTTCATTCTCTATCAATTCAGTGAAAGTGACATATCACTGCCACTAAATCTGTCTCTTTTGCGTTAAAAGTGTCCAATAGGTTGGCGTGGTAAAAATTGGAGCCCTATCAGTTACTCTATCCTTAAATAAGGTGAGCCTGCAACTGCTGGGACAATTTCTAAGTGGAGTTTTAGTCTGTAAAGGAGCTCCTGTTCAAAACATTCATATATATATATATATATATATATATATTTTTTTTTTTTAAAGGAGCACCTGAAATGATTGATTAGGACTGGAGTAAACAGGACCTGTTGCCACAGATGAGGTTATCCACCACGGGAAGATGAATTAGGGGACACAGGGAAGAGATGTCACTGTGAGTGACAGAGAAAGGACACCATCAGCCAGCTCATGCACAGTCTCCACGAGGCAGCTGGCCAGCGAGGGAGGCGGTGGAGAAGATGCTGAGAGGCTTGTTGGAAATCTTCAAACACTGGGAGGTCAGGCAGGGAGACAGGTGCCTGCTTAGCCCTGGGTGGCGGGGAATGGGGTGGACCACTAAACTAGCTCCTTTGAGCACCCAGAACGTGATCCACGGAGGGAGAGGAACCTTAGCATCTGTTCACCAGGAAGCCCACCTTCCAGAAACCTCCTGGCCTTCAGGAATTCTTTTGGACACAACATCATCAGGAGAATGGACGGCAAACCATAAAGACAAGCTGCTTCAAGGCACCCAAGGGTCAGAACTGATCATGTTCTTCCTAGTTCTTTTGTGGACTCTATACCTGAGGTTTGTATAGCCAGGCACGGTGGCGCATGCCTGTAATCCCAGCAGCTCAGGAGGCTGAGGCAGGAGGATCCTGAGTCCAAAACCAGCCTCAGCAACACCAAGGCGCTAAGCAACTCAGTGAGACCCTGTCTCTAAATAAAATACAAAATAAGGCTGGGGAGGGGGCTCAGTGGTTGAGTGCCCCTGGGTTCAATTCCCAGGACCCGCCACCCCAAAAAGGGAAAAAAATAACAAGAAGGAAATCATAAAAAAAAGAAGAAATAATTCACAAACTCAAAAAGAACTTGGTAGGTTCAACATTACATATCTTTATTAAAAAAATAAATAAATAAACCACCACAAAGAAAAACCCAAACTGAGGAACCATAACTCAAAGACATGCTGAACTTGAACTCAAGGGACCCTGAGGTGTTCAGCAATAAGCCTGGAGGTAGTGGTGGTCTAAGAACCCCCTGAAATCACAACAAATTTTGGGAATTTGCTCACATGGGCACAGTCTATTAGAGAGGGCTGATAAATTTCATTCCACTTTATTTATCTAAACAGTTTGTTAAGTCAGCACATAAAAATCGTACATATTAGATGAATGGATAAAGAAACTGTGGTCTATATACACAATGGAATATTACTCAGCATTAAAAGAGAATAAAATTATGGCGTTTGCAGGTAAATGGATGGAGTTGGAGAATATCGTGCTAAACAAAGTAAAACCTAAAAAACCAAAGGCCGAATGTTCTCTCTGATAAGTGGATGCTGATCCATAATGGGGGGTGGGCATGGGAAAAATGGAAGAACTTTGATTGGGCAAAGGGTAGGGGGTATGGGGGCAGGAAAGACAGTGGGATGAGAAGGACATCATTACCCTAGGTCCATGTGTGACTGCACACATGGTGTGACTCTACAGCATGTACATCCAGAGAAATGAAAAGTTATGCTGCAATTGTGTACAATGAACCAAAATGCATTTTGCTATCATATGTACTTAATTAGAATAATTTTAATTAGAATAAACAAACAAATAAATAAAGTTTTTAAAGTGTACATATTTATAAGGTCCCTGTGATGCACTGATACGTACTTGCACTGAGTAACGTTCAGACCCATGTACACACATCTTTCTCCTTGAACATTCATCATTTCCTTTTGGTGAAAACATTTCAAACTCTTTCTTCTAGCTCTCCCCGCCACTTTTAAACCAGCAATACTGTACCCCTGAGCTACACCCCCATCCTTTTTCACTTTATTTTTAAAACAGATTCTTGCTAAGTTGCCCAAGCTGGCCTAGAACTCAGAAAACTTGTGCCTCAGCCTTCCAGCCAATTGGGATGACAAGTGTGTGCTGTGCGGGGCTTCTATACAATAGGTCATTGTTATCTATTGTCCCCCACTGTGCAACAGAATACCAGAACTTATTTCTGCTACCTAAGTGTAACTTAGATGGAGCACTCTTTATTGGAGGGGTTGATGGGTTTGATTCCCATTTTATAAGGCATCTGGGCCAGGCAGGGTAGGGCATGCCGTTAATCCCAGCAAGTCTGGAGGCTGAGGCAGGAGGATCAAAAGTTCAATGCCAGCCTCAGTAACTTAGGTCCTAAGCAACTTAGTGAAACCCTGTCTTAAAAAAAAAAAAAAAAAAAGTGAAGGGCTGGGGATGTAGCTCAGTGGTAGAGCACCCCTGGGTTCAATCCCTAGTAACCCCCCCATTAAAAAAAAGAAAAGAAAGGAAAAGACCCTGAACTGCCCTGTAATGAGATTAAGAACCAAAATCTACTTTCCTCTAAAAAAGACTCAGAACCTTAGGATGTTCAAGTTGAAAGAACTTCGGAAATCATTTGTATCAGTTCTTACTCACTTCCTTCACTTTAATAAAATCCAATGCTGGGGGTGGGGTTGAGGCTCAGAGGTAGAGCACTCGCCTAGCACCGGTGAGACCCTGGGTTCGAATCTCAGCACCACATAAAAATGAATGATAAATTAAAGATATCGTGTCCAACTACAACAACAACAAAAAAATGCTTTTTAACATCACGCCATTACTTTATAAAAGTTTCCTAATAAATTTAAGACAGATCCACTTAGTTAAACCACAGTGGTCAGAAAAACCCACCTCAACTTGAACAAACCTGTGATTCACATGCATTTAACAATTTTTTTTTCCCGGAACACAAAACCATAAAACACATCATGTTTTTATCAAATCTAAGGCAACAATTATGATGTATGAGGCAATCAGGGGGAAAATGCTGCCAACCAAATTATAAAATGTCACTGACTATATAATGTATTTTAATTTCTGAAACATTGAAGTGTAGAAAACTATATGTTTTAGAAGGGAAGAAATACGGTATGATGAAAAAGCAATGCCTTGGTATATGTGACTTTCTTTTTTCCCAGTGGTTCATGGACTTTTATTTTATTTATTTATTTTTATGTGGTGCTTACAATCGAACCCAGTGCCTCACACATGCTAGGCCAGCTCTCTCCAACTGAGCCCCAACCCCAGCCCCATTATATGACTCTTTCTTTTTTTTTTTTTTTTTTTTGGGGGGGGGTACCAGGGATTAAACTCAGGCACACATTTTACACCAAACCCCATCCCCAGCCCTTTTTATATTTTATTTAGAGACAGGGTCTCACTAAGTTGCTGAGGCTGGCCTGGAACTCGTGATCCTCCTGCCTCAGCCTCCCGATCCACTGGTACGACAGGTGTGCCCCATGGCACCTAGAACTCCTTCCTGATATAAACCGTCCTTATAATTCTGAGTCTATGATTTCCAATTGGGGTTTATTTGAAATGGAGCGATGATACAAAGACACTTGCAAAGCAATTTAAGGGCTTTAGAGTTTTTATGACTACTTCTTCTATTTTACCATCTTTACCTTCCCCTGATTTAATAACAATTTTTAGGCAACCAGCCTTTATCACGTCTTCCTAATGGATTCACACTAGTTTTCAAGGAAACAGAAATTGTCTTTCACCCTCACTTACATTGCATGGGTTTAAGTAATATTTAATTAAAATATGTGAGTAGAGTAACAAGGTAAACAGGCCCAGGCAATTTGGGGAGAAAACAAGATATCAGAGGAGAGCAGGTGACTCGTGGTGGGACAGTAGTGAGCGGGTACAGCAGGTGGCAGGTGCTTCTGCCTCCAGTGCTCAAGACCCAGAGGAGTGGCTGCCTCAAGAGGTCCTAGAACACACTACAACTGCCAGTCTGCTCCCCCGTGGGTCTCCTGCTCTGGGGCAGCCAGCTCCTGTGTCCTGAGGTCCCTCGAGTAGCCCAGTGGAGAAATCCAACTGAGCTCTTGTCAACAGCCAGCTAGAAACGACCAGGCACACAAACGGACATCTTGAGGATGTGTGACCTCCAGCCCCAAGTGTGCCTTCAGAAGACAGGAGCAACCCGGGCTGACACCTCAGCTGGACACTTAATTTTTTTTTTAATATAATGTGGAGTGTCACTGGTCATGTACTCAAATGGGAACACAGGAAAGTTCTGTCCCATTCACTCCACTGTCTTTCCTGTTCCCATCCCCCTCCCTTCCCTTCACTCCCCTTTGTCTAATCCAGTGAACTTCTATTCTCCCCACCCACTTACCATGAATCAGCATCTGCATATCAGAGAAAACATTCAGTCTTTGGTTTTGGGGGGACTGGCTTCTTTCACTTAGTACAGTCTCCAGTTCCATCCATTTACCAGCAAATGCCCTCATTTCACTCTTCTTTATGGCTGAGTAATATTCCATTGTGTATAGATACCACAATTTCTTTATCCATTTTTTTTTTCCCTCTGGAAGGGCACCTAGGTTGGTTCCATAGCTTAGCTATTGTGAATTGAGCAGCTATAAACATGAATGTGGCCACGTGACTGTAGTATTTCAGCTGTGCCCTTAGATGCAACTCCCAACACTGTTTACTTGTATCTATGCCAAGTGTTGCTATGCACGTTAACTATTATCAGGATGATGAGCCTTCATAGTCCTTATGGCCTCAATCACAAAGGCCAGCACTGGGATGTAGCTGAGGGGCATGTTTAGTGTGTCCAAAGCCCTGGTTCTATCCCTCGCACAATGGTATGCCATCAAACAATGAAAAAGAGATCTCAGGGAGGTGTTAGTGCCTGGCACTTAGGACATTACAATAAATACAGCTTTCAGGAGGAGCCAATAGAGCGATATTTAGGCTGCCTCCCTCGTGGAGGCTGGGCTCCTGGAGAACCAGACACAACTACCTCCCTGCCGGCCTCAAGGATCTCTTAAGCTTTTTTTTTTTTTTTTTATCCCAGGGATTGAACTCAGGGCAACTGAACCACTGGGCCCCACCCCCAGCCCTATTTCGTATTTTATTTAGAGACAGGGTCTCGCTGAGTTGCTTAGGGCCTCGCTTTTGCTGAGGTTGACTTTGAACTCACGATCCTCCTGCCTCAGCCTCCCGATCAGCTGGGATGACAGGGGTGGACCACCGCGCCTGGCTCTACCCAGGCTTTTGCATGTTCTCTGTTCCATGGCTTCCCGTCTCTCAAAGCCATCCTCCAGAAGAAGTCAGGGAAAACAAATGACCTCATGAATCCTGCACCATTTCCCCTGCCTACAAAAATAGAGAACCAATCTTTTAAGGGGAAAAAAAATTAAAAATTTAAAAAAAGGCCAAATAGATCTATTTTAAAGGTTCCTTCCTTCCTTTCACAATCTCGATGTACTTCACAAGTGCCCTGATTTCGGTATTTGCGCTGCCATCTTCTGCCCCTGTACTTGGCCTCCTTCCACAGCTAATTCTGATTCTCCTTGTTCGCTCAATAGCTCCAGCCAAGGCGAAGAGACAATTAGATGGCATGAGGATGAATGAGATTTTCTTTTTTTAAAGAAAAAGATCCCTTATAAATAACTCCCTGCAGAAATCTCGGAATAACTGTGGACAAAGAATTGTCAGTTTACAATACTAACAATATGGAGACCAAAAAAATAACAATAAAAATAGTAGGCCATGCAAGCCCTATTCCTGAGTGTCTTGGGAGATCAGAAATAGGCACAGCATCCTCTCTGGTTCAACAGCAACCTAGAGATTGATTTGCTTAACATTTTGGTATCCTAACAATGATTCGAACCCATGACCAAGGTCTTTAGCAAGGGCACCGCTTGTCAAAAATGCACTTACATGCCCTCACTAATTTTTTTTTCCATTAATTTTTTGATGGACACATTTTATTTATTTATTTACTCTTCCTGTGGTGCTGAGAATGCAACCCAGTGGCTCACACATGCTAACGACACCGCCCCAGCCCCTGTCACTAATGTGTGACACAGTAAGTCTTCGGGTCCCTCCTTGCCTTCTAACCTACCAAACGGCAGAAACTCACAGTTTCCAAAGCTTTACCCCAAGTGAGGTTTCAACTTAAAAATAGACAGGAGCCAGGAAAGATCCAGATCCAGAGTCCTGTTCCCCAGAGAATATCAAAATAGACCTTGGTTGGGCTGGGGTTGTGGCTCAGAGGAAGAGCGCTCACCTAGCATGCGTGAGGCACTGGGTTTGATCCTCAGCACCATATAAAGATAAAAAAAAGGTATTGTGTCAGGCCAGCTGACCCACTGAGACAGGAGGGAAATGGTTCTGTCCTCCCCAAACGTGGACACTCACCAACAGGCACTAACACAAGCACGAGAGTACACGTATATATACAAGTGCACAGAAATCACTGAAGGTGAAACCCATCTCTAGTGACAAATGGCAAGGGGAGGAAAAAAAAATGTGCATGATCTAAAATACCTTTCTCATTCTTTCTCCTCATTATTGGATGCTGTGGCCTACATGAGATACAGGCTAAATGGAGCAGAAAACAAAATCTTGTGTTTTTAATCAAAGGTTTATCAGAGTCCTGGCTGTTCATCTACAAGAGGTAGCCAAATCTACCATGTTAATATGAAGACCAAAAAAATAAAAATAAAAATAGTAGGCCACGCAAGCGCTATTCCTGAATGCCCTAGGAAATCAAAAATAGGCACAGCATTGTCTCTGGTTCAATAGCAACCTAAAGATTGATTTGCTTAATTAAAATAGGTAGGAACACCCACCATCAGGAAATATTTTGCAAGACTGTAGGAGTAGTTAAGAATGAGTCACCTGAAATCTCAGCAGCTCAGGAGGCTGAGGCAGGAGGATCATGAGTTAAAAGCCAGCCTCAGCAATGTATCGAGGCCCTCAGCAACCAGTGAGACCCTGTCTCTAAATAAGATACAAAATAGGGCTGGGGATGGGGCTCAGTGGTTAAGCACCCCTGAGTTCAATCCCTGGTACAAGAAAAAAAAAAAAAAAACTACAATAAAGCAAGTTTGATTAATGGATACGTGTATATACCTCATCTGCACAGATCATTTATGTACTCACAGAAAAGAGGCAAAGGCTACCAATATGGCACATTAACAAGGACTAAGTAGAGGAATTAGAGGTCATTATTATTTCCTTCATTTGATTTATTTGTATTTTCTTTCCGCAGTTAACACAAATGATTTCTGTGATTGGCACAATAACGGTAATTGATAGCCAAGCGACAAAGCATAACCTGGAGAGATGTGTTTCCAAAGCTAAATTTACGCCTTGGCTAAAGTGACAATATTAACTCAGAGGTCACTCTTCCCAAGTCCCTGTTACTGGAGCATTGTTGGTTTATTTGATGTGGAATGTGGATCATATGCTACGTTCAGATGATTAGCAGAAACCAATCCCATGGATATTTTGAATTAGCAGCACTTCTCTAAAAGTGGGCAAACTTGGTAAGGCCTCTGTGAGATGCCGGAAAAGGCCCAGGGTACCTGATTGTGAGGGTAGGTACCAGGGATTGGACTAAGGGGCACTTGATCACTGAGCCACATCCCCAGACTTTTGTATTCTATTTAGAGACAGGGTCTCACTGAGTTGCTTAGGGCCTTGCTTTTGTTGAGGCTGGCTTTGAACTCCCGATCCTCCTGCCTCACGAGCTGCTGGGATCAAAGGCATGCACCACCACACCCGGCTACTTATGATTTTTGAGGCCTTTTGCATAAAATATCGCAGCAGGGTTAGAAAAGTTGTGGTTATCTCTAGATACAGCAATTACAATCTTGTGGTCATATCTATATGACTGCATATCACAACCTTCATCTGGAGAGACTGTCATGCCTAAATTTAAAGGAATTCCCACTCCTGCTCTCTCCGGGCCCACCCCAATCTTGGGACAATTACAAAAGGTACTTATGGCCTGCACTGCCAGCTCCCCCCTACAAAAATCAGACAGGCAAGAGTGGGAAAGAGCTCTATGGAAGGACAGCCATTAGTTCCTCGAGTGAGATAAAGTCCTAGGACTAAAAGCACTGGTGGAATTCATCATTTCATCAAATCTAGGGGGCTCCTTAAAGAAAGAGGAGGAAGGGGAGAAGTGACATGTGATCATCATCTACTGCTATATCTGGCAGGGTCTATTTACATTTAATTAAGGCTGAACATGAGCCGCAAATCTCTTTAGCACTTAAACATCTCCTTCAAAGGGATGTCAGGGTATAAATCCCCATGTCAGCATCCATGTCAACACCAAGGGAGGAATCTTTAAAAGCACCGTCCCAAGGGCATCTATTTACCAGAGAAAGGACACCACTAGAGAGCCAATTAAGATGAAAGGCTGGAGAAGGACCCAGCGTCCACCTGAAGACCAAGCCTGCAATCATCCCTCGCGCAGCTGGGAAAGGAGCGGGGGCGGAGCGCAGAGGGTTCCTGCCTGCCTCCCCAGGCTACCGCCATGCTTTGCAGCAATGAAATTTAAATCATTGCAGACTAGACCCAGGCCCGTGTGCTTTCGGCTGGTTTTGCAGAGCTTAGAGCGCCCTGGTTCCATCCATCTAAGCACTCCGGGTGATTCCTTGTTACGGTGACAGCGAAATCCTTCGCCATAATCAAATCAGGGTGCAGAATGGGGCCCTCCCTGTGCAATGCAGCCAGGGAGTCACTGCGCAGGGGTGGAGAGCTGACTTGATGTTACCCATGCTCTGCTGATCTGCTCCTGGGTTTTACTTCAAGGGGGTACCTGTAGTCCCTGGGGCTCTGGAGGCTGAGGCAGGAGGATCACGAGTTCAAAGCTAGCCTCAGTGATTTAGGGAGGCCTTAAGCAACTCAGTGAGACCCTGTCTCTAAATAAAATAAATAAAAAAGGGCTGGGGATATGGCCCAGTGGTTAAGCACCCCTGCATCCACTCCCCACCACCACCAAAAAAAAGAAAAGAAATGATGCTAAGCTCTATGTCAATTTTAGCTCAATTTTTAAAATTAGTTGCCAATATTTAAAAGTTGGGAGAAGTTACTGGAAAAAAGCCAACAGATTTCCAGCTTGTCTCTCTCCGGGAAGGGCCTGCGCTCTGCTGCCTGGCGATGGATGACTGGAGCACAGCGATGATGTCCCTTCACATGCCCCAGTTCTCCCAGGTCCCCACTACCCCCTGTGCACAGCACATTTCAAGTATCTGGGTCAGGAGTTCGCAATAGGGTAGGCGTAGGGTGCTTGTGTCTCTGAATCATGAATCTTCCTCCCAGGTCTAGCGGAGGGCTTATCAATATACCTGGAGCCTGGGGGTACCCGGAGAAGGATGTGTCTTCTTAGCGGAACCACCATATTATGTTTTCCTGATTTCGAAATAAATGAAGAAGTGGGCTGGGGATATAGCTCAGTTGGTAGAGCGCCTGCCTTGGATGCACAAGGTCCCTGGGTTCAATCCCCAGTACCACCATAAAAATTTTAAAAATTAAGAAAAAAGAAATGAAGGCTTAAATTAAATGGATGTAAATAGAGACAAAACTTGCAATCCTCTGGGAGTCACAGCTTCATGACATTCAGACCCCTGCAGGGGCTGAGGGCAGCCAGTACTGGGAGATCCACTCCGAGCTGAGGTTCTGGACCTCACTCTCTGCAGAGCCCTCTATCACAGCCAATTCCTGGTGACCGCCTTGATGGCCACCAACAACACAAAAATCTCCCTCTTCTTCCATGGTGACAGGCCCAGAGTTATGTCCCAGAGCCTCCCATCTCACCCCAAGAAATGGGTGTGCACAGTGCAGGAACAAGAAGCTTAATTTTAAATGGGACAATCTTTAGTTGCATTGAGTTATTTTCTAGTAAGAGACCTCACTGGAGAACGTCCCTTCTGGTCCGTTTCTGTATTATTTTCTATGTGACTGCTGGAAGTGATGTAAAATGACTTGCAGGTCTTCGTCCCTATCTGTTGGTCAGAGGTGTCTTGCCTATCTCCCGACTCCCAGGGGGCATTGAGGAGCTGGGTAGGCAGGATTCTGGCTGTCACAGGAGGAAAGGTTAAATGCTACTAGCATCTAACCTGCAGGCACTTGAGATGGTGCTGCACAGTGACATTGTCCCACCCAAGTGGCCAATGAGGCCCTCAGTTTAAAGATAGAAAAAAACGAAAAGAAAGAAAGAAAGAGGAAAGGAAAGGAAAATAAAAGGAAAAAGCATAATGACTCCCATTAACTACCAGCTTCAGGAATTTCCACCTATGATCCAGAGAGCAGAATTTCCATGCCAGTATCAGAACATGAGCTGGGGAGCCCAAGTCCTAGCTACAGATCATGAACACCCTGTGTTCACTTGCAAGCCCGTGAGCTCTCTGAACCTCTTTTTTTCCCACAAGTGGAAAAAGAGGCCAGTGAGCCCCGCTCTGCTTTAAAGTACTCTGCATTTTGTTTTGTTTTTCTCTTTTTTTTTCATTTTTTGTATAATATAAAACAAAGCATATTCTCAACTTAAAAAAAATCCTATTAAAAAAAAAAAAAACAAATGTGTTTCTGTGGATGAATAGATAAACAAAATGTGGTATACCCATGAATGGAATATCATTCAGCTTTATTAAGGAAGGAGATTCTGACACATGTGACTACATGGTTGAACCTCAAAGACACTCTGCTAGGTGAGATGATCCGAATACCAAAGGGCAGATACTGTACGATTCTTCTTAATACGAGGTACTTAGAGTGTCAGAGACCAAAAGGAGAATTGTGGCCATGAGGCTCACAGGAGGAGGAATGTGGAACTGTTGTTGTACAGGTACACAGTTTCAATTTAGGATGGTGAAAAAGTTCTGAAGTTAGATATTGATGACGGATGCCAGACTTTAAGAATGTTCTTCATGTGGCTGAAGTTACACAAAAAAATGGGTACAATGGTAGACCTCATGTATATTTTACCACAATAAAAAAAGGTTAAAGAGGGCTGGGGTTGTGGCTCAATGGCAGAGTGCCTGCCTTGCATGTGTGGGGCACTGGGTTCGATTCTCAGCACCACATAAAAATGAATAAACAAAATAAAGATGTATAACTAAAAATTTTTTTAAAAAAGGTTAAAAAATTTCTCCATTCATAAAATGAATATGTGTACATTATAGAAATACAAGTAAAAATATATATGTATACACACATACATACCACACACACATATATACACAAACACACACACACACAATCTTTCCTCAACCACATGTGTTATTTTGTTTTACATCTTTCCAGGATTTTTTATCTTAAGGATCCTACAAGATTAAAAATATTTAGGAAAGCCGGGCATGTGGCACACACCTGTAATCCTGGCAACTCAGGAGGCTGAGGCAGGAGGATTGCAAATTCAAAGCCAGCCTCAGCAAAAGTGAGGCCTTAAGCAACTCAGTGAGACCCTGTCTCTAAATAAAATATAAGAAGGGCTGGGGATGGGGCTCAGTGGTTAAGTGCCCCTGGGTTCAATCCCTGGTACCAAAAAAAAAAAAGGAAGAAAGAAAGAAAAAAAAGAAATACAGAATATATGATGAACAGAAACTAAACTCTTTCCCACCATCCTGCTCCATTTCAGGTGGCCTGGTTGTTTGGGAATCTCTTATAAAACAAGGTTTCAAAAGAACTTAAAAAAAATAAATAAACTCTTGATCAATTTGGGCAACTGTTATCTGTAGAAAAAGTGCATTTCAATTTTTATAAGAATCTCGAAAATCAGATGCATTCTCTAATTTTGTTACCTCCAAGAGAACAGACGGAAAGCCATTTCTTTTTCCAGAAACCTATAAACCAGTTTGTCTTTCACTGTTTTTCATTAAAATTTTAAACATGAAGCATGTTCCGGCAAATGAAAAACCCAAATGCACCTGCCCACAGGAGGGACAAACTGCTTGGAAAATTCCATTTTAAATGTTTCCATGGTTGAAAACCATGTCCTCCTTTCCCCTTTGTAACGGTATGCAACTCATTTCACACAGCTTTGGTCAAAGCAATATAAATAGATAATACAATTTTTTTTCCTCAAACTCTGCATTTTTGGAAAATGAGGTAGAAACGATTTTCTGAAATTTTTTTTTAAATTATGAATACATGTAATGAAGCGCTATCACCCAAAGAAAATGGTATCATGTTATTTACAAGGGGATCCAGATAATCTCTGAGTAAATTCTAGTTAAATTTCAGAAGACACACAAACCATTTAATAATAAGTTTACTATACGTACCTTCTAAGAGCAGTCATTACTAGGACATGCCATGGGTTTACCCAGAAACAGCTATAACCCACTAACTTCTCTAAGGAATTTCCACCATTCTTTATCATACAGATAGGTCAGAGAATGCAGCACAGAGTAACTAGATATTTTTTTTTTGGGGGGGGGGGGTACTGGGGATTGAACCCAGGAGCACTTGACCACTGAGTCCCATCCCCAGCCCTATTTTGTATTTTATTTAGAGACAGGGTCTCACTGAGTTGCTTAGAGCCTTGCTGTTCCTGAGGCTGACTTTGAACTCATGATCCTCACGCCTCAGCCTCCAGAGCTGCTGGAATGATAGGTGTGAGCCACCATACCGGGCAGTAACTAGATGTCTAAAAGGCCTTTGGTTAGAGTTTTCCTGTGATGTCCTTGGTATGAGAGGAGCCCCAGGTGATTGGACAAGCACACCCAAAGAGTATTGATTGACAGATCCGTTGTGAGACATATAACAAGTCTCCATTTTTAGTTTTGTTAAATTTAATGATGTACATGCAAAAATGGCATGCTAGCCCAAAAGAGCATTAAGACATTGCTAATGATTTGATGAATAAAATTAAGATTTAAAATCATTTTGTCGGGGCTGGGGATGTGGCTCAAGCGGTAGCATGCTCGCCTGGCATGCATGCGGCCCGGGTTCGATCCTCAGCACCACATACAAACAAAGATGTTGTGTCCGCCAAGAATTAAAAAATAAATATTAAAAAAATTCTCTCTCTCTCTAAAATCATTTTGTCAGCTTGGACAAATTTGAACTTCACAAGAGAAGATTAAGATCAAGCAACTCAGCAAGTCCCTGTCTCTAAATAAAATATTAAAAGGTGCTGGGGATGTGGCTCAGTGGTTGAATGCCCCTGAGTTCAATCCCCAGTGCCCCTCCCCCCCCAAAAAAAGATTAAAAGAACATTTCTTTAGGTGGATATAAAGAAAAAATATAAGCTTTCATGCACAAATTGGAGGGAAATATTTAGTAAGAAAGGACAGAAACTACCATTTAAAAGACTAGCTATGTAACAAAAGAAAAGGAAGGTGTTAATCCTGTTTTATTATGACTAACAAGAATGTTCCAGAGAAGCCCAGGTGTATAACTTTAGGCATGTAATATGTGCCCACACCCTACTCAATACTGGCATCAATACAAACTCCAAGGTGAGCAATACCTGAAGCCATCTTCATGGATAAGTCAATGGTGACTCAGAGGTTAAAGGATGGTCCAAGGTCAAGTGAGTTTAGCAGGGGGAGGGGAATTTGCCCAGGCCAAGTCAGAGCAAAACCAGAAGCTAGGAGCAAACTCAAGTGACAATCACTGACATGGGTAATGATGCAAAAGTCCTCAACAAGACTTCAGCAGATGGAATCCAACAACAAACAGAAGACTGACCCATTAAGGTCAAGGCACAGAAGACTGGCTTAACATCAGAAAACCCCCTCAGCACAATTCAGCCGCACTCATGAACTGAGTTTGTTTTACTAGAAAAGAAACCCTAAAATATTATCTCAATAGATGCAGAAAAAGCTCTTGAGAAACTATGACACTGATTCATGATTCAAAAACAAACAAACAAACAAAAGTCTTTGGCAAACTGTAAACAGCAGAAATATCCCCAACCTCAAAAAAAGGGATGTAGGAGGAACCTACAGCTAACCTCCTACCTGGAGTTGGAAGGAAGCACGTTTCTCCCTAAGATCAGGAACAAGACAGAGGCCCCAGCCTTGCCACAAGGGAAGGGAGATGAAAGATGATCAGATAAGAGGAGCAAACCTGTCACTTCTCCCAGATGACAGACATGGCTGTCTATGTCAAACTGGCTGTTTTGTAGCTAAGATTTGCCGGACACAGTCACACCCACTTAGTTAGACTCAGGTGGCTGTTCTCACCTTACAAGGGGCAGTGATGTCATTGGTCCAAAGATCATTCCAAGGAGCCTAAAATATAGACTATCTGGCCTTTTAAGAAAGTTTGCTAAACCACCCCCCACACTCGATCTATGTAGAAAATCGGATTAGATATCTGAACCATGCAGAATTCAAGATCAATGTACAGAAATCAATTCTATTTCCATCTACCTGCATATTTCCATCAATTTGTGATCGGAACTTAAAATGTTTAAATAGCACGGATAATCGCACTGAATACATATGTAAGACCCAGGGATAAATCGGACCAGAGATGGGAATGATCTGTATAAAAGGTAGAAAAACAATTATTGCGAGGAATTTAAAAGATTGACTCTATTCATGGGCAATTGTTTCAATTTTTATTTCCATTATCTATTTTGTGAGCCCAGGACCTTGCACCTACTAGGTAAATCCTCTGCCATGGAGTTACACCCTAACCCTCCAGAGGCAATACAGTAAATGTGTCCATTCTTTCCATATTGATCTATATCTATATATTCAGTACCATTCTCAATCCAAATCTCACATAGAGAACTGGAAGAAGTGATTTGAAAACTCATATGTGAAATAGAAAGACTACAGTAGGCAGACTATTTTGGAAATGGGGAATGAGGTTGGAGGAGTCATATCAACTAATTTAAAATTTTTTTTTATAAATCCCCAGGAACTAAGATCATGTTGTACTGGTGTAAAGATACACTAATAGGTTGATGGAGGTTTAAGAACCCAGAAATACATGGTAACTAGTCGGCAAAACTGGAAAGGCGTTTTTGCAGTGAAAGAGGTTTTTTTTTGCAGTGAAATAAAGTTTGGGCTGGGCGCGGTGGCACATGCCTGTAATCCCAGTGGCTCCAGAGGCTGAGGCAGGAGGATCACGAGTTCAAAGCCAGCCTCAGCAATTTAGTGAGGCCCTAAGCAACTCAGTGAGACCCCGTCTCTAAATAAAATACAAAATAGGGCTGGGGATGTGGCTTGGTGGTCCAGTGCCCCTGAGTTCAATCCCCAGTACCGAGAGAGAGAGAGAGAGAGAGAGAGAGAGAGAGAGAAAGAGAGAGATGTTTTCACCAAATGGTGTAAAAACAATTGAACTTCCATATTAAAAAGAAAGAAAGAAAGAAACCCTTAAGCTCAAAGTAAAACCACAAACCAAACACTATAGAATTTATGAAAGGAAACAGGAGAAAACCTTTGGGGCCTTAGGCTATACAAATGATCCATAAAAGAACTAATAATTGGAATTGCAGCAAAATTAAAAACTTCTCTAGACTGAGCACTGTGGGTCACAACTGTAATCCCAGCGGCTCGGGAGGCTGAGGCAGGAGGATCTGAAGTTCAAAGCCAGCTTCACAAAAACAAGGTGGTAAGCAACTCAGTGAGACCCTGTCTCTAAATAAAATACAAAATAGGGCTGGGGATGAGGCTCAGTGGTTAAGCACCCCTGGGTTTAATCCCCAGT
>NW_025999941.1:18304732-18312112 GCF_001458135.2 Marmota marmota marmota
TCAAATATGAAAAGAGTGAAATATTTGAAAAACTACTTCAACAAAGGCAAAATATGAAGGGGAAATGAGTTCACAAAAAAGGCCTAGCATCATCAGTCATCATAGAAATGAAAATCAGTCTGGGTTGGTTGTGCACTCCTGTAATCCCAGTGGCTCGGGAGGCTGAGGCAGGAGGATCTGAAGTTCAAAGCCAGCCTCACCTGAGCAACTCAGTGAGACCCTGTCTCTAAATAAAATACAAAACAGGGCTGGGGATGGGGCTCAGTGGTCAAGCATCCCTGGGTTTAATCCCTGGTACCTAAAAAAGGAGAAAGAAATGAAAATCAAAACAACAATGAAATACCACCATAACTATTAGAAAGGTTAGAATTAAAAAGACTGGCCAAACCAACTATCTGTAAGAAGGTAGAAAAACTGAAACTCGCCTACGCAGCTGGGTGCGTATATAAAATGATACAAACACACAGGAACAGTTGGTGCATCTCCTAAAAAAATTGAGATAACCATATGATCCAGTCATACCACCCCTAAATATTTACCCAGGAGAAATAAAAGCCTACATCTGTACAAAGACCTACACACAAATGTTCATGGCAGCTTTATTTATAAGAACCCCCAACTGGAAAAAATCCAAGTGTCCATCAACAGGTAAAACTATCAACAAATTACGGCATACCCATATAATGCGATACCACTTCAGCCATAAAATAACAAACTCCTGCTAACGTGTGACAGCATGAGTGGGAAATCATACTTGTGAATGAAGCATAATTCACTATTATGCTGTCAATGAAGCCAGACCCATCCCACCAGAAAAAAAAAATAAGAAAGAAAAAGAAAAAGAAAAGCGCACAGACTACATGATTTCATTCAAGCAAAAATCTAGGAAAAGCAATCAAATGTGTAGTGATTGAAAGTGCAGCAGTGGGAGTGTGGGTGAAGGGCTAGGTGAGAGCAATCAGTCAAGGAAAGGCACGAGGAATGCTCATTTTCTTTGTGCTTTTAAAAAATATTTTCAAAATGTAGTTGGACACAATACCTTTATTTGATTTATTTATTTTTATGCATATGTGTGTGTATATATATATATATATTTATACACACACATACATGGATTTCATAAAATCTTATTCATAGCTTGAATGCTCAATATTTGGGGCAGCATTTTCTCTTCCCAAGTCTCCCAATAATCAGTTCATGCATATTAATAATCTGTTCGACAATAATCCTAAAAGTGGCTTTCTGAAAATTCATTCAGCTCAGGGCATTAGAACAACCAATGCAGTGATACCAATAACATGATATATGACAGAGAAACATGAAATTAGTGACGATCCTTGTCCATCCCATGCAGACAACACTAACCAATCAATGCACTCTTCTCCGGGAACCCAGGGTGCTTCATCACTGAGCCACATCCCCAGTACCACCACCACCACCACCCCGCCTTTTTTTAAATTGCGAGACCGGTTCTCATTAGGTTGCTTACAGTCTCACTAGGTTGCTGAGGCTGACTTTCAACTGCGATCCTCCTGCTTCAGCCTCCTGAGCTGCTGGGATTACAGGCTTGCCCCACTGCGCCCAGTGAGGAGCCCATTTCTATTCAGGACTCATATATTCCAGGAAACCTCCTGTTGACTAAGCTTAGGTCACAATAAGTTTGCCTCTGTCTGAGTCCTTTCAACATTATTCTGGGCTAGAACTTTGCACACTTACCTGCAGCCAGGATTATCCTCTGAGCATGTCCCCTCTCACCCACATAATGACTAAACCAGCATCCATGCTGCAGAGTTGTCATGAGGACGAGAGATAACACTTGGTTATCAGCAGAACATAAGCGCCATGATCACAGGGATTTGCTTAATTTATATGACTCTGGCACAAAAAATAGTGCTGGTATAAAGTAAGTGCTCTATAACAGCTATTAAATAAATGAATATTAAAAAAAAACAACTTTCATGGCCCATAAAGAGAAATTCAACGCCCCCCGCAGACACACAGTTACTATTCTATAAGAACTGATCCCTTTATAGACAATTACCACGAAGACATTTGTTATGTCCCTTAAAATCATATTTTATGATAGATTTGTAAAATTAGAAGTCAAGACAAATGTCACAGGCAGATTGAGGTCAAGGAGAAGCCAATGAAGCACAATTCTAAGATACAGATGTTGAAGGGGTACAAAAACAAACTCAGTAATTGGGAGAAAGAGGATTTCTTAAAATATCTTATTTATTTATTTATTTAAGTCCTAGGGATTGAACCCAGGGGCTCTCTACCACTGAGCTACATACTACCAGCCCCCCTTTTTTTAATTTTGAAATAGGGTTTTGCTAAGTGCTCAAGGATGGTTTCACACTTGCAACCCTCCTGCCCCGGCCTCCTGAACACCTGGGATTATGGGTGTGGGCCACCACGCCCGGCTCATGCAGTATTTTTCAAAAACAAATTTAATGCAAAGATCTATGATAGACAAAACACCAGTTTTACAAAAAAGAAACATCAGTAACAGCACCATTCTGAGCCATTCAGAAACCAGAGGGAAAAGGAAGTCAGGGCTGGGCACACAGCTCTGTTGGTACCGTGCTGGCCTCGCATGCAGGAAGCCCTGGGTTCAATCCCCAGCACCACACACACAGAATAAAGGAAGTCAGGCACGCTGATAGGTCTTTACTTACAACACTGATTTTTACAAAAGTTACATTGTAACATTGTCCATCTTGACTGCTAAGGTCTTTAGCACTCCCTTAAACCACGTGCCCAGAGTGACCACCTCGCTAGCATTCCCCCAACCCCCCCGCCCTGCACAGTAGTCACAACATTCCTAGAAGAAACAATCAAATGTCCTCCTCTCCATAAATTCAAAATCCAGTCTGTCCCTGGTGCCTTACCTCTGCGCCACATTCTCAGCCCTCTACTATTTTCTATTTAGACACAAAGCCTTGCTGCATTGCTTAGGGCCTTGCTAAATTGGGAGGCTGCCTCTGAATTTGCAATCCTCCTGCCTCAGCCTCCCCAGCTGCTGGGATGACAGGCATGTGCCACCGCGCCGACACCCATGCTGTTTTGTCTGGGTCCCTTCTTGTCTGTGCTGACCCTGCCCTTCCCTCCTGCACACGCACCCGACCTGTGCTCTCTAACTGAACACAGGGCATCTCACTACAGGACCAGGCCGGCCTGCTGCGCCCTGGTTCCCTCCCCAGCCTGCTGCTCGCGGGAGGGGTGCTCTGCCAGTGTCCTCAGGAGTCTGGGCTCCCACAAATCCCCAGCAATCGCCTCCTGCCGCCAAGATGCAGGCGACTCTGGCAGCCGGGCTCCTCATCCCATTTGCTTCCCCTGAGTACCCACACCCTGAGGCTCCCCGCAAGTTCACAGCTTTATCCTGAGATGAAATCATACCCGCTTCTGCCAGGAATCACACACAAAAACATGGCTGTTTGGTTTCTGGACATACTGTATTTGATAAAATTAGAAGGAAGTCAGCATACCAACATTTTCACACAAGAAGAGAGAGAGAAAAAAAAGAGAGGATAGAGAAACTATAAATGTAGAACTTTTTTTTTTTTTTTGCTACCGGAATTGCGCTCAGGGACACTCCACCACTGGGCCCCAGCCCCAGCCCTAATTTGTATTTTATTTAGAGACAGGGTCTCACTGAGTTGCTTAGGGCCTCACCATTGCTGAGGCTGGCTTGGAACTTGCAATCCTCCTGCCTCAGCCTCCCGAGGTGCTGGGATGACAGGCGTGGGCCACTGCACCTAGTTGTGTTTTTTTTTGTTTGTTTGTTTGTGTTTTTTTTTTTTTTGGTTTTTTGCAGGCTCCAAATCCTAGCATATAAAACATCTCTCCTGTTCTTCTTCGTTCCCACTCCTAGCACCTAGGCAGGCACCAACTGCACAATGTTGGATGTCAATTCATTAAACATACTAAATCCTCCATGGGGAGACCATCCCAGCCACAGTGAAGAAGAAGAAGATACCCAGATGCCCCCAGAAAACTCTCCTAAATCACCTATATTTGGGGGTCAGAGGGCGGCACCAAAAATGTGATCACAGCAGTGTGCTCCCATGGCTCAAAGGCGGTTGGATAATCATGTCCATATGAATAGCCAGGAGATGATTTCAAGTTCAAATCACCCTGGGCAGCCCCAGCTCAGTAAATCCTGGAATTACAGAGTTATCAGATTCCACCCAAACTGAGTCAGTGAGTCATCCTGAGTATTTTTCAGAGGTAACAGAGGCTCGGCGAGGTCAGGTGTCTTGCTTATGTCCACAGGGACAACAGGTGGGACCCCCTTTACCCAAGTTTCTGCCAAGGTTCTGCAATGCCATCTACAACTCTGGGGTTGGGCCTCTGGGCCCTCCTCAGGCACATGTGGGGACCTTATATGGTTCCTACTTAACCCGATTACAGAACTGGCTTTGAGAGGCAGCCTGGGGTCTCATAGTCCCATATGTCCACCCTGGAGCCTCTGAGATGTTGACAAAGGAAGAGAAAGATGGACAGAAAGCAATTGATAAGCCAGGCACAGTGGCGCACACCTGTCATCCCAGCAGCTCAGGAGGCTGAGGCAGGAGGATCTCGAGTTCAAAGCCAGCCTCAGCAACTTAGCAAGGCCCTCAGCAACTCAGTGAGACCCTGTCTCTAAATAAAATACCAAATAGGGCTGGGGATGGGGCTCAGTGGTCGAGTGTCCCTGGGTTCAATCACCAGAACCTCAAAAAAACAACAAAAAAACTATAATGATCTCATATGATCTTTTGAGACTGTGAGCTCCCTGAGGGAAGAGTCTTTTCCTGTGACATTCATGGGTCTACCAGCCCCAGCCAAGTCCCAATGTCATGTTGAATAAACACTTCCAGAATAAATTAGAAAAATATACCTATGCACCGTGGAAAGTCCCCAAAACATGGGGAAAAAAAAAAGATTTTAAATGAAGCAAAACTCGTCTCATCATTTCACAACACAGTGATGGCACCTGTCACCACTTTTGTAAAACCTTTCTGGAATGTATTCGGTACACACACACACACACACACACACATACACACACAAGCTCCAACCTGATTTGAGATTAGTCTACACGTAGCATTTGAATCTAGCCTTTTTAAAGTAGCATACCTTGCTTTCCATTCTTTTTTGGTGGGGAGGGGTACTGGGGATTGAACCCAGGGGGATGCTTAACCTCTGAGCCCCATCCCCAGCCCTTTTTCATATTTTATTTAGAGACAGGGTCTCACTGAGTTGCTTAGGGCCTCACAAAGTTGCTGAGGCCGACTTTGAACTCACGATCCTCCTGTCTCAGCCTCCCTAGTCACTGGGATTTACAGGCATGTGCTATCACGCCCAGACTAGTTTGGGCAGTTTCTGACTCTACCCTGCACAGGAGGAGCGCCAGGATTAAGAGAGGCTCAGCCCTGGGTAAGCCCTGGCTATGTCTCCTTGGGGCCAGTCCCCAGAAATCACAGTTGGCAGCAATGCAACCAGCGTTGGAATATTAGCTTTGGAATATTAGCGAAAGCGATGATTTTAAACATGCCACAGAAGCACTGAACCCCAGGTGAGAGCCCTCTGGAATTCCTATTAGGCACACGACATCAAAGAGAGGCTTCCCGTGACAGATGTGCCTGAGGATGCTGAGCACGAAATCCAGGTCAAATGAGACTCCTGTGGAAAGCACACCTCTCCAGAGAAACCGCTCCATCTCCCTTTGCCTTCTGACCTCCTTACCTCCTCGTTCCATCTGGAATCTCACACAAAGGCCACCACCAGCCCAAATGTGCCTAGGAGACGCTGCCATCCTCTATCCCAAAGCCCCCCGCCCCCCCCGACCCACCACCAGCCACAGCTCCCAGTCTTTGCTTCCAAGGATGTGAGTTTCCCAAAGGTGGATGGGCCTCATGGGCAAATCCACAGAGCCTCGAGATGACTTCAGCCTCTACAACTTCTGGAATCATGTGCCTCCTCATCAGGAGGGTCTAACAGCACCGTCCTACAGGCATAAGGTGGATCCACATCATTTCAAAAATACATGGTTAACATGAAAAAGAAGTCTAGCCAAAGGAGTGAAAGTATCTTATTTATTTATTTATTGTGGTACTGGGGACTGAACTCAGGGGCACTCAACCACTGAGCCCCATCCCCAGCCCTATTTTGTAATTTATTTAGAGACAGGGTCTCACGGAGTTGCTCAGGGCCTCGCTAAGTTACTGAGGCTGGCTTTGAACTCGTGATCCTCCTGCCTCAGCCTCCTGAGCTGCTGGGATTACAGGTATGTGCACAACGATGCCGAGCATGAAATTATCTTACTGATGTGTTTACTCCAGCTCAATATAACCAAACTACTGTCACTTCAATATCAAATCTTTTTTTCATAATAAGGCTTTAAAATCGTAGGCCTGTTTTATAAGGTATATCCCTATTCAGACTCACGCCATCAGTCAGGCTCAAGAGTGCCGCGTGGCTTAGGAGCTGCTCACCTGGACAGTGTGAGTCAGGTGTTAGGAATCTGTGATTCAAAGATCTTACACCTGGCTTTAAAATGTCTTTTTTTGCCAGGTGAGTTGGCACATGCCTGTCATCCCAGCAGCTCGGGAGGCTGAGGCAGGAGGATGGAGAGTTCAAAGCCAGCCTCAGCCACTTATCAAGACCCTGTCTCTAAATAAGACATTAAAAAGGCCTGGGGATGTGGTTCAGTGGTGAAGTGCCCCTGGGTTGAATCCTGGGTCCCATAAACAGACAAACAAACAAATAAATAAATAAATAAAATGTCTTTTGACCTATGAGGACACCACTTTCATTATTCTCAACTCCAAGACGTGCATCTTGCAAAAGAGTTCAATGAGGCAGCGTTACCTTTGGGAATGGATGGCCACGCACATTTGAGTTAGCTTGACGCTATTATAACTTGCAAAGAAAATGCGTTTGTCTGACCTGTAACTAGAAAGTATTGCACTGAATTCCAACAACACATTACAAACAAAATGATACACTCATGATAAGGCTTTGCGAACGACGAAGCCAACCAGATCAGTAACAAAAAAAAGGTGAACTAGCAATGATTCGCAGGAGGCAGGAAGAGGAGGAGGTCAAGTGCATTGGCCTTCTCGTGATAATCACGCCCCTGGGCCCACGGTCAGTGTTCTAATAAGCACAACCAAGATGAGGCTGAAGAAGAACAGGGCTCTTCAAAGACTCCAAGGAATGCTCTCCGAAAATTTTTAATAAAAAAGGAACTAAAAACGCATTCAGGTCAAGTGGTAATTCACCAGGTGAGAAAAACATGTACCAGGAGCCAGGTGCAGTGGCGCACGCCTGTCATCCCAGCAGCTTGGGAGGCTGAGGCAGGAGGATCGCGAGTTCAAAGCCAGCCTCAGC
>NW_025999941.1:18312482-18448310 GCF_001458135.2 Marmota marmota marmota
CCACAAAAAAAAAAAAAAAAAAAAAAAAAACCACGTTCCAGGAAAAGGTGACAGTATTACTCCTACTAGTGTCTGAAAGGTGAAATGGACCACCAGAATAGGAGAGGCTGTTCGATTTGGAGAATGTTCCACAGCAAGAATGGTGAGAAGCTCTTCCCAAGAAGGAAGGCAAAATAATAATTAACACATCCCAGGGAGCTTGACCTTCCCTATCTCCATTACTGGGGCTTCAAAAAGCTAGTTTTGCAAAAGAAAGAAACTGGCTTAAGTTAGCCTGCTCCCTTCAGATGCAAGTTTGGTTTCAGGCAGGCTCAGCACACAGAATGAGCTAGCCTGGCCTAGTTCTAACTAACAGCTGACTCAGCAGGGACCAGAGGAGGCCCTGCTTTGCAAGAGGCCAGAGCTGTAGAACTCATGAGGCTCTGACAGGACCCTGCCAAAGTCAGCGGATTCTTAAAAATGGGGTCAGGTTATTGGAATTCAGAGGCTGTATCTACCCGTCTGGGTTTTTGGAGAAAAGAAGGGCCAGCCTACAAAATAAGTCCTCTCCTTAAAATAGCCAAACCATGGCGATCTGAGTGACAGAGGCAGTTTGGCACAGGGCCCGGAAGTCATTAATTTCCTCTGCGATCACCAGAAGGTACCACATTAAAGTGGAGGAGAAACCTACCAGTGAATTACAAGTTGAGGTCCTCTGGGTTTTGAAAAAGCATCAAAGAGCAGAGAAATGAGGGAGAATATCACATCCCCAAACCTTTCTGTTCCCAGTGTCCCTAAAAACAAGGAGTGAAAAGGTTATCAGTGACCACAGGACGAAAGCAAATGGAAAATGTGGCCCGGCAGCTCAGGAGGCTGAGGCAGGAGGACCGTGAGTTCAAAGTCAGCCTCAGCAACTTAGTGAGGCCCTAAGCAACTCAGTGAGACCCTGTCTCTAAATAAAATACAAAATAGGGCTGGGGATGGGGATCAGTGGTTAACCCTAAGTTCAAGTAAACACATAAGTAAATAAATAAGTAAGTAAGTAAGTAAGTAAATAAATAAATAAATAAATGGAAAATGCCAAAAAGGTTCAACTCAACAAACACTCCATGAATAAGGATAGGGCCTAACAAAACCACCTTGTCTTACTGATCAGAGCAAACAGTACTCATCCTCTACTTCATTCCTCCATTCCACCAGTTCATTCAAGCCTCTCCTATACCTGGCACTGTACTGGACCCAGCTGCTGCTGCTACTGTGATGATAAACTCAACCCAAGGAGGATCTGCCTTCCTGAGCCTCACAGATCTGTTCTCAAGAAGGCAGAGGCTTAAATACATTCACCTTGGTAACATTACTGACTTGTAATAGGAACTATCCCATTTAGTGAATGTCTATATGTGTTAGATTCTATGTATGACATTCATTGAATCTTTTTAAGATTTTTAATGTGTTCTTTTTAGGTATATATGACTGTAGAGTGTATTTTGATATGTTACACATACACGCACACTTGTTCTAATCAGGATCCCATTCTTGTGGTTGGACATGATGTGGAGTTTCCCTGGTCTTGTGTTCATATATGAGCATGGGAAAGTTCTGTCCCATTCACTCCACTGTCTTTCCTGTTCCCATCCCCCTCCCTTCCCTTCTTTCCCCTTTGTCTGATCCAGTGAACTTCTGTTCTCTCCTATCCCTTTATTTTGTTAGCATCTGCATATCAGAGAGAACATTTGGCCTTTGATTATTTTTGGGGGGGGGGTGGTTTATTTCACTTAGCATGATAGTCTCCAATTCCAACCATTTACTACCGAATGCCATCATTTCATTCTTCTTTATAGCTGAGCAATGTTCCATTGTGTATATAGACCACATTTTCTTTATCCATTCATCTGTTGAAGGACACCTAGGCTGGTTCTATAACTTGGCTATTGTGAATTGAGCTGCTATAAACATTGATGAGGCTGTGTTACTGTAATACTCATAGAATCTTAACAGGTATCAGCAATTAGACATTAGATCCATCATACAGATGACCTCACTGAATCTCACAGAGGTCAAATGGTTGGCCAAGGTCATCCATGCAGTCAGGAAAGAGCTAGGATATAAACAAAAAGCTGTCTAACTCCTATCAGAGGCTTACTGCTTGAAAGTAAGATATTTATAAAAGAAAAGAAAAAAAGAAGAAGAGATGATATTATCTTGATATTTTTAAAACGTTAGGCAAACCACCGTTTTTGCAGGGTTGACTGACAGTGGGTGCATTTGGTTAAAATGTGTGATGGTAAACAACTTAATTTTCAAAATGGATAAAGGAAGTGAACCAACACTTCACCAAAGAAGATAGATATAAGGATGGTAAATAAGTATATGTAACCATGCTTCCCACTATAATTACTGGGAAAATTGAATTAAACTCATAATAAAACATCACCGCATTATTAGAAAGACTAAGAAAAAATTGTTTTTAATTTGACAATATGGGTATGTATCACTGTTCTGAAATGCTTGGGAGAAGAATTCTTTCAAGTTTCAGAGTCCTTTGGATTTTAAAATATTTCCATAGACTACATAGACCCACTAAGCATTCCTCACCTGAAAAATCCAAAATCTGAAATGTTCTCAAATTCCTACAGGATGCTCAAAAAATTTCAGATCTGGGAGCACTTTGGATTTCAGATTTTCAGATGCAAAACCTATACCACATGCTAGAGAAGATACAAAGCAACAGGAACTCTTACTCTATAAGCTGGTGGTTCAGATGCAAAACAGTACAGGCACTTTGGAGGAGTGTGACAGCTTCTCACAACACTGAACACATACTTACACCAGCAGCCCAGAGATCTCACTCCCAGGCATTTATCCAAGCAAATGGATAACTGGTGATGGGATAAACATGTGGTGTTTATCCATAAAATTGATAAATTTTATCCATAAAAATGGAATACTACACAGCAGTGCAAAAGAACTGATGATGGATTTCCCTTAACTCCAGTTCATGAAGTGCAAGATGCTAAATTTAAAAACTTTGTATTAAATGATTCCATTTATATGGCATTTGGGAAGAGGCAAAATCATCAGTAACAGAAAACAGATGTGGTTGCCTGGGAGCCAGGCAAAGGGGGTTGCCCAAGAAGGGGCAAGAAGAAGGAATTTTTAGAGTGATTATTCTTCTGTGTTTCTTTATTGAAGTCGTAGTTCCATGACTGTAGACAACTGCCAAAACTCACAGCACCGCGTCCCCCAAGCAAGTGGCTCTTATTGCAAATAAATTTTAGAAGTGAATGAAACTCACTTGTAAAAATTGTGAATTTAACACCAAAAATTAAACACCTTACAAATCGACCCAGAAATACTTAAGATTTACCTAGATGAAAGCCATCCCAAACTAAAGTAAGTTTTCTTACAGACAAAATGTTGGAACATACATATTTTCAAACTGGCAACGAATAAATAGACTTCTTTTTTTTTTTTTAACACCTTCTTGCTGGCTGAGAAGCGGAACGGCTCACTCCAAAACCTTCATTCTGTGTTCTGGGAAACACAGACACAACGAAAGGAAGTGTCTCTGGTAGGAGATGCAGGATTCCCCTCCACCCCTAAGAGGTCCCCAAAACTACCTTGGAGAATGGGCATCTCTGCAGAGGGGAGAGTTGCCTTAAGAATCACCTGATCCTCCGGAGGCTGAGCCAGAAGGATCACAAGTTCAAGGCCAGCCTCGGCAACTTAGTGAGGCCCTAAGCAATTCAGGGAGACCCCATCTCTAAATAAAATATAAAAAGGGCTGGGGATGGGGGCTCAGGGGTTGAGCACCCCTGGGTTCAATCTCTGGAATGAAAAAAAGAAAAAGAATAACCTGGTCAAGTGCCCTTGGAAGTCTATCCTAATCTGTTGGGGAGCGGGGGAGGTATGCTTGGCTGTCAAGGTCAAGGTCAAAGTCCTTTTAGTGTCTTCTGACACTCCCCACTAAGACAGTGCTGGGCTCAAAACCTGCTTTGGGCCACCTCTGGAATCTTAGCCACACCTGCCCCCCACTCTTCTGCATTCCCCTGGACAGCCCAAAGAGACTAGGCAGCCTCGCTCCATCAGCAAGTGATCCACAAACCCTCCAGCAAGCCCGGAAGCAGCCCCGCGTCCCTGAGCTGGGAGAATGGTTTCTTTGCAGCACACCTTGGGTTCTCTCTCCCCAGCTCTAGAGCCTCTCCCTTCCCCTTCCTTAGAGGGCTGCTTTCCAGAACAGCTCCAGAGCCCTGGCCCATCTGCCTAAGCAAAGACTCGCTGAAAACCCATATTACAAGCCATTCAAAGCCTGAAGTGGAAATTGATGCTTTCAACTCTCCTAAAGGATGAAAAGGGGGAGCTGCCAGAATCTCCCTCCTTTCCCAAGTCTGATTTCAATGCAAGACAGCAGCATGTTCCAGGAGAGGATAACCCCCAACCCAGGGTGAAGGCTTCCTCCCTAACCCTGACCCCCATCAAGGCAGAGCCATGTACCGCCGTAAAAGGCAGGTCTGGTGGGGAGGTATGAAGGACCAAAAGAAGAAACAAAAATGCAATTTTCAGAAATCAACACTGTCTGGAGTGAAGATGAGAAAGGAATCTCCACCTGTGAAACGCACATTAAAGCACATTAAAGCCAAGCATTACTGAGGCCCTTCAGCGAGTGTCAGATCACGCCATTCCCCCTGGACAAGACAAAGGAAGGTCTCACCACTGGAATCCTGACGGGCGCCATTCAAGGGCCATCTCCATCTCTATGCCATTGAAGCATCTGTACAATGAGAGGGTTTGGGCACAAATAAAATCTCAGAAATTCTCTTGCAATATGCTCCTTGGTAGCTCTAGGCAATGGGAAAGGATTTGGGACAAGGGATTACCTTTCTTCTTCCACTCAAGTTCCCAGAGGGTAGGAATTGCTAATCATTGCACCCTTGGGACCTAGCAGAGTGCCTGGCATACACATTGTGCTCAATTCACCTCTGATGGTGCCTAGCATGGAAGTGCACATCCTTAATCCCAGCGGTTTAGGAGGCTGAGGCAGAAGGATCACTAGTTCAAAACCAGCCTCAGCAATTTAGCAAGGTCCGAAATGACTCAGCTCAGTGAGACCCTGTCTCTAAATAAAATACAAAAAAGGGCTGGGGATGTGGTTAAGCACCTCTGGGCTCAATCCCTGGTGAGCGCATGCGCGCACACACACACAAACACACACACACACAAAAGGTCTTTGATAGTATAGTCAGGTTAAGTTTCCCTCCCTGCATTCTTGACTCAGGTTCTGTAACTTAGTTAATGTAATACACCGAGGTTGTGATTTCATGGTAGACCCTGGAAGGTGCACGCAAAGTACAAGATGCTGAACTGATCCGTAAATGACAGGCAGGGAAATAAGAAATCTTGACTGAAAAGAGAAAGATCCAGACAGCAACGAGTTTCCGTGGAGGCTGTGGGAGAGGTGGGAGCAGGGGTGGATGGGTATCAGGAACAGCTTCCTCAAGCCCGTGAGGCTGAGCCCTGAATGGTCCAGGAAGATCAAAGACGACAGGTATGGGATTTGTTTCCAGAATAAGCTATTAGGCTGGGCAGCAGAATGAGGTGCCTCTCTGCTTTTATGGATTAACAAGAAACTGTGCAAAACGGTCCAAACTGAAATGCATCATTTTTGAACACCCACTTAAGACTGTGCCAAGCCCGCCCACCCCTCGCTCTGCTGGGCACCTCCTCTTAGGGTGTCCCTGGTGACCCACCTGGAACTGTGCAAGTCTTCTTGGCCCCCTGACCCTGCCTTTCCCTTTCCATTACTACATCCTCTGAATTCTTCTCCTGAATCATTCTTAGGTCCGTGTCAGGCCTTCTCCGCCACAACTTGGGCTGTCAATTGGGCCACGGCTTCCTTCTTAGTCTCCCTAAATTAATTTCATTCCTTGAAGAGCAAGTGTTAACATCCCTTCTTTAAAGAGCCAGAAAGATAGTAAATAGATTTTATGGGGGGGAGGAGGGTACCAGGGATTGAACTCAGGAGCACTTAACCATGGAGCCACATGCCCAGCCCCTTTTTTATATTTTATTTAGGAACAGGGTCTCACTGAGTTGCTTAGGGCCTCACTAAGTTGCTGAGGCCAGTTTTGAACTCAGGATCCTCCTGCCTCAGCCTCTAAGTATTCACCTGGCAAATGCATGTGTCTCCTTAAAAATCCACCAGCGGTGTCTCTTCTGTCATGAGATTACCCTTGACCTGAATTCCAGACAAAGTCAGGCCAGTCTTTCTGTGACCCAAACCCCTTTATGTGTCTGTTTCATAGTCCATGCAGAGGTGGACCCTGTTTGGCCTTGGCTGTGTCTCCCACCACCACCACCACCACCACCACAGGCCCCTCTGTGAGGGCAAAGGCTGTGTTCTGAACATCTTTGTATCTTCAGGACCTAGCAAAACATCCAGCTCATAGTAGGGTCCTCATAATGGCTTCATTAATTAGTTTTTTTAAAAAATCATTCAAGTTCCAGGTTGGTGTTCATTAGATAACTTTAAAGAAATCAGAATTCGCTGGGCGTGATGGTAACATGGCTACAATTCCTAACTCAGGAGGCTGAGGCAGGAGGACCACAAGGTTGAGACCAGCCTGGGCAACTGAGTGAGGCCCTGTCTCAAAATAAAAATATTTTTAAAAAGGTCTGGGCCTGTAGTTCAGTGGCAGACTGTCCCTGGGCTCAATACTCAGTACAGAAAAAATAAATAAAAAAGAAGAAAGAGAAATGTGACTCCACCCGGTGCTCTAAATGCCATGGTTCTGCCAACTGTTTTAATTCAACACTTGCTATTAAAACTTGTCCAAGTGTCGGAATGAACTGTTCTTTCTAAGGATGATAAGTCAAAATTTCCCTTTTTGAAGGAGGGACTTTAAAAGTGCTCCTTAGCCATCTCCCCATTACTCTTTAATCAGCCGCCTGCACACTGCTGAATATGTTCTGTTCTCTTACAGAGAGTGAAGTCCTCAGGCAATCAGTTCATCCTACTAAACATGACCTGTGTCACCACTGTGCCCACCATAGCCAAACGTTCACAGAGCAGGGCAAACGCTTCCCTTTTCCAAAACATGAGTAAAGCCTCTGGGGCTTCGGACCTAAGAGTTCCAAGTAAAGACCATCAACAAACAAAGGACAATAATAATGAAACTGCACGATTTTGAAAAAGTGGTGATATCCCATTGTTCCAGAAAATGCATGTTCTCGCATGCACCAATGCACATGTAGAATACACAATTCCTTTGGTACACTGATCTGGAAGTATTTCTTTCTTTCTTTTTTTCTCAGTACTGGGGATGGAACTCAGGGGCACTCGACCACATAGCCCCATCCCCAGCCCTGTTTTATCTTTTATTTACAGACAGGGTCTCACTGAGTTGCTCAGGGCCTCACTAAGTAGTTGAGGCTGGCTTTGAACTTGTGATCTTCCTGCCTCAGCCTCCTGAGCTGCTGGGATTACAGAACTTTTCTTCCCTAACAATGTGCCTGGCTGGCGGTATTTCCAAATGAGCACAACGTAAGTATTTCTAGTCCTCAAAGGTCTAGTCTCCTGAAATCAGTGATGCTACCTTAGGAGTTTGAACTACAGAAAGCTTCTCATGGGGGCACAGTGCTAGGGACCTTTCAACATGGAGTCCCACATTCAAACACTAGGCAACCATAGGCAAAATCTTGGAACAGCCACATTTCTAAAGCCACCGCCTTCCTGACAGCCTACTTCTGTGTCTAGAGGACTTTTATAATTCAATAAGCCCCAATTGAAACTCCTGATCCTCCACCAAAAGATGACCCCAGTCAGCTGCCCCCACTCAGTTCAGGTTAAAAAACAAAAACAGACTAAATGCAAAACAATCGTCATCCACTGTTTGGGTGTAAAAACTACCCCTCACTCAGCCATCAGGCAATGCTTTGGAGTGTACTTGCAAAATATATCTGACTAGTCGTGTTCTGGTCCGGACACCACCGTCTCATACCGGGAGGACGAAGGCAGCTTCCTGGATCTGTTATCTGCTTCTTCCAGGCAACCTCCACACGCTGTAGACAGCGGGACTTTTCAAAGTTAATTGCAAGGTTGCCCTTCCTCTGATGGGAACTTGCAATGGCTCTGAGGAGTGTGGTTATGGTCTAAATGCCTCACATCCTTGTCTCTTCTCCCTTAGGTACAGAAGTCTGCCACAGTTCTATCCTCTCTCTATTCCAGACGCTCTGCTTTTGGTGTTTCTTGGAAAACACGGGTACCATTTGCACCCCAGAGCATTTGCACTGGATAAGCTTTCACCAAGAGACACCTGTGGTTCCTTCCCTCATTCATTCAACTTCCTGTTCCAATGTTACTGTTCCCAGTGAGATCTACCCTAACAATGCTATATGTCATGGCTTGGATGTGAGGTGTCCCCCAAAAGCTCACCTGTCAGACAATGCCAGAAGGTTCAGAGGAGACATGACTGGGTTGTGGGAGCCTTAACCCAACCAGTGAATGGACCCCTGATGGGATTAACTGGGTGGTGGCTGGAGGCAGGTGGGTGTGGCTGGAGGAGGGGGCATTGGGGGCGTGGCTTTGGGGTCTCTCTTTGTCTCTGGAGAGTGGAGTCTCTCTCTGCTTCCTGATCACCATGTGAGCTGCTTCCCTCCACCACACTCTTCCTCCATGATGTCCTGCCTCCCCTCGAGCCCCCAGGGATGGAGCCTGCTGTCTGTGGACTGAGACCTCTGAAACTGTGAGCCCTCAGATAAACTTTTCTTCCCTAACAATGTTCTGGTCAAATATTTTAGTCAGAGCAGCAAAAAAGCTGCCTAGAACACTCTATAAAACTTCTCTATGCCCCATTTCTATACCCGATTCCCCTTTTCTGTTCTGCCCCCCACATTTCCCTTCCCTCCTCTAATACACTAAATAACTCATGTATCACATTTACTCCTTACTGCTCATCTCTCCTGAACAGAACATACACCCTACCAGGGTGTCTTCTTCCCTGTTGGTTAAGCATGTATCCTAAGCACCAGAAACAGTTTCTAGCACATAAAGGTTGCTAAATAAACATCTGCTGCATGAATAAATCTTAGAGCTAAATCAGCCAGCCTCAAACCTCACAATCTAATAAATGTAGATTTGGGTTATTATTATAAAAAAGGAATTAGGCATCCACACGCTGATGTGGAAAGGTGCCCAGATGCAATGATGGTAAGAAAAACCTTGCTGAACTAGTGTGCACGGATAGCTACTTTTTATTACTGAAAAAGTAAAAATAACCCAAAAATCTCACTGTCAGGATCACGGTTAAATAAATGGTTAAATAAACCGGAACATCTTACCCCCAAAACTTTATGATACCAGGTGCTTATTACCAAGAATTAGGTAGGAATATTTGCTTTATTAAGCTGTCAATCACAGTCAAGAACAGTGGAGCCCGCCTCTAATTCCACTGTTTGGCAGGAGGATCATGAGTTCAAAGCTAGCCTCAGCAACTTAGGGAGGCCCTAAGCAACTCAGGGAGACCCTGTCTCTAAATAAAATATTTTAAAAAGGGGGCTGGGGATGTAGCTCAGTTGTTAAGCCAGTGGGTTCGATCCCCAGTACCAAAAAAAAAAAAGTCCATCTCACGAGGTGAAAGAAGAGGACTTCCTAATTCAATAGGATTGTACAGTGTGATGCCATTTTCTTTGAACAAAATAAAAAAAGACTTTTTTTTGTAAGCAATCACACCAACTTCCATTTGCCAACAGTTAATTTTTAGGAACAAACTTGTCACAGCCGGAAGATTTCATTTTAACTAATCCTTTGTACCTTAACTCCCTATTTCCTGGTCTTATTAGGACTCAATTAACATGCGTGCCCATGCAAGCTCCCCAGGGCAGGAGGATTCTGTTTTGTTCCCTGTGCTATTATAACCCCAATGTCAGCCAAGTGTCTGGCACACAGTAGGACTCAAACACTTATGAAATAAGTCATTCCCAATAGAATATCACTACCATGTGAAGATTGAAGCCATGAGCTAAGGGGTCCAAAAAGCCAGGAAGATAAATGGTGTGGGCTTCCCTCAACTGCTGTGTGAAACCCCATAAACGGGAGCTAAAGGTTTACAGACTTTTGGCTTCGCCTGCTGGTCTCTATTATAATCATGTATTTTTTAAGCATTGTGCCATAAGAAATTAGAAAATCATGGCACTTACTATCTTTGGGGCAAGTTATTTTATACAGTTATTGTCAAATCTGTAGATTCCCACTGATCTGATCTTTACTGCAGAAAAGAAATACACCCTGTGTGATAATTTGGATCTAAGGCCTGCTGGAGGGTGAGAGGTACAGGGAAGGGAGGGTCTCAATCAGGAGGGTGGTATCAATTAAGCAGCGAGCCAAAAGCGAAATGCTGTTTTGTTTCACACAGAGTACAGGATAAACTACCTGCTTTGCAGAAAAGAATGCATATCATTGAATACAACCAAACCCATATTTCCTTTTAATATTGCTGAAATGATTTTTCACGGAGTTGTACTTTTGTTTTCCTTTGGTAATAGCCTACAGCACTCTGGCAAACAGTTCAAGAAACTGCAAAAAACGACTGCTCACGCACTCATGTGAGTTTTTAATTGAGCATCTATGATGTGCTAAGAATTGTACTTAGTACGGGAACCCTCTTCAAACAAAGGGTTATGCTTCAAAGAATGGAGGTGAATGTATTCCCGTTTGCTCTGTCCCTTCAGATGCCACAGAACAAACATCAAAACTTTTTGAAATCTTTTCATTCAAGAGCTTTCAATGCACTGAATCCTTCTCAAGTCCAAGATTTCCCCTTTCCTTTCATGCTTAAGATCTTCTCAAACATGTTCGTAAGAGTTAGGTTACATTTTCCCATTGTGTTTTCTATGACTGAATCTGACAGCCTCCTGAAACTTTAAGGACGTCCACCTTTTTGGAAGAAAGAATAAAAATGCACAATTGCAGCTTAAGGATTGTATTAGGAGAAACCAACCCACCAACAAGCCGGGGTTTCTGGAGGGTACTGGCTCATCCATTCACTAGACTCCAGCAGAGAGAGTTAGTGTCATCTGGATCAGTCAGGACCCACTTGTCAACCCCATAGCAGGCTACCCAGAGGCAAGGCTAAGGCATCATGTTCCTAGTTGTGGGATCCCCAGATTTATCCTGCAGATGTGCTGGAGGCCAACAATAGCAGAAACTTAACAACAAGACCTGGGCATGGGAAAGAGGCGATCTTTCCAGTGAAGTTCAAGTTAACACTTCAAAAGCCTCAGAGCCACCAAGAGGTGACCAGCTGTCACCTGCAGAATCAGCAGAGTTCTGGCAGTAGTGGGTGGCCTTGATGCCATTTCTTCCCACCAGACTTCTCAAAAAAAAAAAAAAGTCCTCTGACAGTTTTTCTGGTGCCAGAGGGTGTCAAGTATGACTGCGAGGGATGTGCTTGACATTCAAATATTTAGGGTCTGGTTACCAACAGAAGAAATATTTAAAAAAAAAAATGGAGAAAATAAAATAAAGCACNAGGATTCTGCCAGAGTAATTAAGTTGCAAAGAAAAATCAAATATATTGCGGGGGGGGGAGGGGTCTGGATGGGGGAGGGGTTGGATGTAGCTTTTTTTCCCCTAGTACTAGTAGGTCTTTGTTACTTTTCACTTTAAAAATCCTTTTGACCTTGAGTTACAGATGTCTCCCAAGTTCTGTTCCTCACATCAAGTCTAATCATCCAAGAGCAGTAAAACACACAGCTCCGTAATACTTATTGGAATCCCTGAATGGGCGATCTCAGCTGACGGTCCATCACCTGCTTTATATGATGCTGCACAGGGAAACTACAATTCAATGTTCAAAGAACTGGTGTCCAGTCATCGTGGTGCGTGGCTTCCTTGAGAGTATGGAGATCTCATTCTTCCTCTCTGCTATTCCCAGGCATCTGCCCAAAGTGAATGGGAAATGCAGGGAGAGAAGGAGGTGTCCCCGCACAAGCCACTGCTAGGTGCGTCTTACATGACTTGGGTGGTGCCCTCAGTCAGCTCCTTGGTACACAGTTTCTGGTCCTATACATAAGAAGGTACCATCTCTAATTGTAGATCACAACAACAGTCCTGGGGATTTAAGAAACAGGGTGATTCAAGGAAGCTCCTTTCTATTAATGAAATCCACATGAAACTATTAAGTGCATGCTTTTAAAGAACTTGGGCTCAAAGCACTGGTGGCTTCAGGGGAAAACAGGGAGGGCCACAAATTAACCCTTCTAGCCATGGATAACTGAAGAGGTAGTAAGACTCAGGTGTCCCCTGGGGGAGCTTCCATAAGGAACACAACTGCCCAAGAAGGACTAGCAAACAAGTAAGCCTCCCATCTACAGGCTCTAACAGATGAAAGGACCATAATTTCCCCCTGAAAAGAATAACAGACCGATTCCACATCTCTCTAGTACAAACACAACAAAACCACACACCAGGCACGTTTCGAAAACACTGCTATAGAAACACAGGTTGGAATTCGCAGCCTAAGAAACTGCGACCAGGAACCTGCATTATTTAAGTCAATAATAGGGTAGGAAGGGCTGGGTGTGCTGGGGACCCAGGAGAGCGCACCGGCAGGAATCCCTTACCTGGCCTCACCTCCCTTCCCCAAAGCCAAAAGAAGAAAGGTGTTCAAGGCAAAGGCAGACTGCTTCTGTTTGCTCAACTGAGAAATGGAGGAGTCACATCCCTGTTGATGCCATTAATCTGCTAAGGCTTTCAACAGCACTCAAATTCATTGGCAAGTGATGAGCTGAGCCTGAGGAACAGGGCAAGTTCAATCACGAAAAGAATCCGAAACGCAGAGCCAGTCAACACGGGCCGCCAAAGTTATTGTCAAACACCCATTTGCAGAAGGGATTTGCCTCACAGATGATCAAAGGTAAGCTTTTCTCCACTCAGAAATTCAATTTTTCAACAGAACCTCCAAAGAGTATGTTATTCTAAGGATTATAACAGACACATATAGACTTTATATGTATCATCTATACATACCCCTAGTTAAATGTTTCCAATGGAAAAAGAACCCAGGCCCTCCTCCTGCAGAGACTTCCAATTTTTTATCTGAACCTCTAATATGTCCGAACCTTTTGAAAGCATCCAATAGGTCCTACTTAGGAGTAGTAGTAAAACAAGCAAGGAAACAACACCCAGCAAGGATTATTTGCCAGCAGATCCTCCGGAGTAGTCTTCTAAATGATTCTCAATGATAGGGCCCTGGGCAGGGGACATGATAGAAAGGGTGTGGGGGTGGAGGGGGGGTGGAAGAACATTCCTAATCCTTACAAATAAGCTACACATACCCTCAAACAATTTAGTTCAAGCACCAATCCACTCCCTTTGTGCTGGAGGCAAAGTCTGTGTACCAACACTGTGGACAAGACAGCTTTCAGAGCTTNTTAAATTGGTGCATTATCATTTTAAATGACAGTGGGATTCACCGTTACACATGTGGACAGGCACGCAATATGACAAGGTACTTTGCCCAGTATCATTCCCAAGTATTTTCTCTTCCCCTCTGCCTGCCACTGGTCCCTTTCCTCTATGCCATTGATTTCCTTGCAGAGCTTTGAGCAGAGATAGGACATAGCAAGTTCTAACAAGATCACCCAGAATCCTATGTGGAGCACAGATCCACAGCAGCAGCGGAGGCAGGAGGCCTGGGAGGAGGCTATGGTGGTCCTCCGGGCAGTAGCTGGGTGAGGAGGCGGTGAGATAGCAGGTTCTGCAGGGCCTGGGGTGTGGGGGCAGTCTGGGGGACACCAGGGTCCTGGTCTGAGCACCTGCAGGCATGTCAGGTCCCTATCAACAGCTGGGTCCTGGGGCAGTCCCTGGCCAAAGAAAGGCGGGAAATCGGGTTGCCCCACGTGTGACCCACTGGAGGCTTGGTGGATGGGTGGAGGTTTAGGGCCAGGGAAGGTGGGTAGATCTCTCCAGGAGGGGTACAGCCCCCGACTCCTCTGAATCCACGTCCCTTCTGATAGGGCTGATTTCTGTCCTTCTCCTCTTCACCAACTTTGGACAGAATTTCACAGATGATAACTCTTCTGTTTGAAAAAATTGTTTTCCTTGGAGTTAGAGATGATGGAGAGAGACGCTTAGGATGTAAATTTTCAGAATCTACTTTCAAGGAAAGCACAGGGGTAGAATCCGGTTCTGAATGAAGCAGTTCTTTCCTGCTTATCTCTGTTATTCAACCCACTCTGAAAGAATGTGGAAGAGCCTTGGGGGTGTTTTCTGGGGCCTGGTTTGGGCAAAGCATCCTCCCCCCTCCACCTCCATAAAGGAGAAACTTCACTGAGAGACTTCTGGGCTTGGGAAATCATTTTTCTCTGTTAGCAAATGGTCGGTCATTGGCAACTGTCAAAGCTACTCCTGGTCCCAAGACTGAGATGACCGACAGACCATCAAAGGAAGGACTGTGCCCACCCTGCCTCCTCACACCCCACACATCCTCCAAGAACTCATTACTACAGACAGGAGACCAAGGGGTTGGGAGATGTCCTGAGATGAAGGTAGGAAAAGAGGGGAAAAAAAGCAAGAGAGATTTCTCCTCCTGGGGCCTGGGGGTCAGGGCGCTGCAGAATCTACATTACCCATAGATAGAAGGGCAGGTTTCAGGCAGGGGGCAAAGTAGTCTTAAGGATGGGGGGAGACAAGGTCAGAGGATGTCAGGCCACTCAGGTAACTGTAACAGAGTTTTCCCTCCAATGCACCATCAGGGGATTTCACAGCAGAAGAAAAAACAAAATATGCTATCCTGTCAACAGCTACTGTCACCATGTGGAAGGACTACGTTTCCTCCTCCTCCTCCTCCTCCTCCTTCTTCTTTTAAAGTGTGAATGGACACAATATTTTTATTTTATTTATTTATTTTTGTGTGGTGCTGAGGATGGAACCCAGTGGCTCACGGGTGCTAGGTAAGCGCTCCACCACTGAGCCCCCAGCCCCAGCCCCAAGGATTGAATTTCTTACCCTTCCCCACTGCCCTCCCCTGAAAAAGGACTGTATGTCTAATTCACCTCTTCCTTCTGGTCACTCACTCCTGGTCTAAAGACTCAACACTGCAGTCAGATTCAATTGTTTCCAATCCTGTCATTCAACTGTGTGACTGCAAATAAGTTACTTGCCTGCTACCCTCTGTACAAAATTGCACCCAAACTACCTAGTTGTCATAAGGATGATTAGCTACAGAAGGCCTTGTATGGTTCACCCATACATAAAAAGAACTTGCTAAATGTCACCTATTATTGTCATCACTATTATTATGACTTAATTACTATATAAGCATCTCGACAAAATGAAACCCATCACCCTCTAGTGGGAACCTGCAAAATGGGACAGTTCCTAGGGCTACAGTTGGCAAAATGTAGACACCAGGACCCTGAACACTGTCACCTTTCAGAAAAAGTACACACAGTATCTTGAAGAAAAACAGATTCATTCACTGGTTTTTTGGTTTTGGGATTTTTTTTTTTTTTTGTACCAGTGATTGAACTTAGAGGTGCTTAGCCACTGAGCCACATCCCCAGCCCTACTTTGTATTTTATTTAGACACAGGGTGTCACTGAGTTACTTAGGCCTCTCTGCTGAGGCTGGCTTTGAACTCATGATCCTCCTACCTCAGCCTCCTGAGCCCTATGATTATAGGCGTGCACCACTGCACCCGGCTGGCTCTGTGCTTGATTCACATCTACTTTTGGGTAGGTGAAGAGGTTTGGCAAGCTGATACATGGTATTAGTTCACATTTTCAATTTGAGAAAAACAATAAACTTAAGGGAATGGTTTCATTGTCAACCATGCACATGATACATGTGAACACTGGCACTCACCCGCTTCCATCATCAACCCCAAAATAAGCAAGGCAGGTATTACATAAAATTTTCAAAAGCCTTTACCCACCACCTAATGCTGCAAAAATGGAGTTTGTATTTTATTAGTTTCCCACAAGAAAATGATCGTGCACTACAAGTGAAATTGCTCTTTCATGGGCTAGGGATCTAGCTGAGTGGTAGAGCCCTTGCCTAGCATGCATGAGGCCCTGGGTATGATTCCTAGCACCACAAAGAAGAAAAATTAAATTAAATTGCTCTTTCGCAAGGAAGCAGCATAGAGACTGTACCAATGGGAACAAAAATACAAAAGCCAAAAGCTATTCTCTTTATTAAAGAAAGAAGGGAACTTTTGTTCAGTAAGTATTCAAGGATGTAGCTTTCCAGTCTTCAATAGCAGAGGAAAATAGCCCTCATTTGGTTTGGAAATATCCCTAACAATAACAAATAATTTTCAATCAGAGCTCCAAAGACCAGGTTTCTCTATGTATAAGAGAAGCACAAGGCAATGAGTCTATTTTATCAGAGAATACAAACCCGGTCTCAAAATCCAAGTATCTGGTAAGCTTGCGTGGTCTCTTGCATCAGGAGAGATGCTTAATTGCACTTCTTCTGAAATCTCCATCTCCCTTGCCACATGCAAAAAAGCAAGAACCAACAGATCCTGAGGTAGTCTTCCTTGATGCCTGACAACCAGACTCAAGGGCAAGCCATGCAGTATCCTCTGGGCTGAGTTCAGAGCAGATGTAGAGAGTAGGCTTTTTTTTTTTTTTCCTGATACCAGGGATTGAACCCAGGGGCACTTAATACTGAGCCACATCCTCAGCTCTTTTTTGTAGTTTATTTAGAAACAGGGTCTTTCTGAGTTGCTTAGGGCCTCTCTAAGTTGCAGAAGCTGACTTTGAAGTTGAGATCCTCCTGCCTCAGCCTCCCCAGCCACTGGAAAGTTGGGTATTTCTATATCAGAAACTTATTAAACAATTGTGAGAAAAGGGCCACCAAGTTCATTCTGAAGGCATCCAATGAAGTAACAGAAATTTTCAGTAATAAGACTAATAATAATAATAATACCACCTGGGACGTATTAGCACATACTGTTGGATCTGAGACCAAAGTAATTCAAAACTCACCCACGTGTGCCTCTTTCTCATTGGGCAAACAACTTGACCTTCTAACAACAATACTCTGTTACCTGTAAAATGGGAGTAAATAAGAGTCCCTGTCTCACGGGATACTTTCAAAGATGAAGTGGATGAATGTAGGGCAAAAATGGGTGTCTGAAATACAGAAAATGCTCAGCGAGTATTATCACTACCACATCAATCACTGGGAGCTCTTAGGTATGGCTTCCCTCTGAATGCTCACTCTCCATAGGACTTTCCACAAATATTTTTGAAGCCCATATTGAACAAGTAGCTCTGTGGGATATAATAAAGGTGTATAAGGGCTGGGGAATGTGGCTCAGAGGTAGAGCTCTTGACCAGCACTTGTGAGCCCCTGGGTTTGACCTTCAACACTACATAAAGATAAAAAAATAATTAAAAGAAAGGTATTGTGTCCATCTACAGCTAGGAGAAATAAATTTTAAAAAGAGGTATAAAACATCGATGGGTTTGGGAAAAGGACTATATTATCTTATAACTGCAATAGCCTTGGCGTAAAAATTATGTTCAACTGACAAACCACGCCACATTCGCTGGGTAGAATGCAATAAAAATGGGCATTAACAGCTAAAAGGGAATCCAACATTAGCTATAATAATAAAATCTGTGGGATCTTCCCACATACCCACACAGAACGAAACTATCATCTTGAACGCATTTATTAGAGAATGAGACAGAAAATAAACAAATTAGCTTTCTACTCGTAAGGCAATGATATTAAAAGTGACATTAACTTTTAATATCAACCAAAGAGTGCTGGGACAATTGGATAGTGACATGCGAAAGAATAAAACCAGACCCCTACCTCACACCGTAACCAAGAGGAACTCAAAGTAGATCACAGTAGATCACAGCCCCAGGTGTGAGACCCAGGTGGATAAAACTCTTAGACGAAAACAACAGCAAATCTTCACGGTGCCAGGGGTCAGCCATGACATGAAAAGCAACATCAAAGAAAGAAAACCTCGCCTGCATGAGAATGGAAGGGTTATCTACTGGAATGACATCTCCAAGGAGATGGAAAGAGAACTGTGCTAGTCAGCTTCCTGTCACTGTGACCAAAATGCCCGAGAAGGACACCTTAGAGGAGGAAGGGTTTATTTGGGTTCATGGTGCCGGAGGCTCAGGCCATGGTGGGCCAGCTCCATTGTGGACCTGGGGTGAGGCAGACAACATGGTGGAAGGATGTGGAACTGGAAAGCTGCCCAGCTGGTGGCAGACTGGGAGGCAGAGGAGCTGAGGAGGAGATAACCATCCAGGACACCCTGGCAGGGACCCACTTCCTCCCACTAGGTCCCATCTCCCAGGAGTCCATGGATGACCCCATCAGTGAAGGCCCTCATGATCTAACCATGGCTGCTCTGAACATCGCAGCATTGGGAACCATGCCTTCCACACACGAGCTTTTGGGGGATATTATAGACATAAATCATAACCAGAACCCACAGAAAGGGAGAAAACACCTGTGAACATCTCCCCGATAAGATACTTGAATCCAGAGTGTATAAGGAGCTCCTATAACTGAACAAGCCAACCACCAGAAAAGACAACCCATTTGAGAAACAGATATTGGATTTAAACAGACATTTATCCAATAAGTACATGAGAAAGTTCTCAACATAATTACCCAATTGGGAAATATCAATCAAAACCATAGTGACCAGGCACAGTGGCACATGCCTATAATCCCGGTGGCTCGGGAGGCTGAGGAAGGAGGATAGGGAGTTGAAAGCCAGCCTCAGCAATGGTGAGGCGCTAAGCAACTCAGGGAGACCCTGTCTCTAAATAAAATACAAAGTAGGGCTGGGGATGGGGCTCAGGGGTCGAGTGCCCCTGGCTTTAATCCTGGTATCTCCCCCACCCCCAAGATAAAAAAAAACCATCCACAGTGAGCCAGGAATAGTGGCATACACCTGTGATCTCAGCTATTTGGGAGGCTGAGGAAGGGGGATCACAAGTTCGAGGGTGTGGGCATCTTAGAAAGCTCCTGTCTCAAAACAAAAATTAAAAAGGGCTAGGGAGATAACTGACTGGTGAGCACCCCTGAGTTCAATCCCTGGTATTGAAAAAAAAAAGTGAGACACATTTCATACACATTATGATGTCATAATTAAAATGGCAAGTTATTGACCAGAAGGTGAAGAAACCCCACTCTTCCACACAGAAATATAGAATGGTGTGCCTGTTTTGGAGAACAGTCTGGCAATTCCTCAAAAAGTTAGTTATGATATGATGCAGCACTTCCACTTCCATGGATGTGCCCAAGAGCAATGGAAACAAATGTCTACATGAATATGTGCTCATGAATATTCATAGCAGCATTATTCACCATAGCCAAGAAGTAGAGACAACTCAGATGGCCATCAACTGGGTAACAGACAAAAGGTGGCATAAGCTACAGATGACACCAAGAGACAAAAAGAAAAGAAAACACACATCACGGAGGAACCTTAAAACTGTGCAGAGTACCAGAGGTCAGACATAAGATGTCATACGTTGCCACTCTTGGTGGCACATGCCTCGAATCCCAGTGGCTCTGGAGGCTGAGGCAGGAGGATTGCAAGTTAGAGGCCAGCCTCAGCAACTCAGCGAGGCCCTCAGCAACTCAGGGAGACCCTGTCTCTAAATATAATACAAAAAAGGGCTGGGGCTGGGGCTCAGGGGTTAAGCACCCCTGGGCTCAATCTCTGGTACCCCCCCCCACAAAAAGAATAAAACCATATAGATTTAGAACTTACCCCCATGTCTTCATCCTCTAGGTACAGCAGTGACCAACTCTTGGCCAATTTTCTTTCATCTGTACTCTCTCATATTGTTTTGAAGAAAATCCCATATATCTTATTATTCATGAATATTAGTATCTCTAAAAGATAAGAACTCCTACTTTTGAACTCCAGAATATTTTAAGAAGACCAAATATGGTACAGTGGAACCATACTCCAATTTGACAGAGCCTAGGATTAAGTGGAACAAAGGAGGCTGTGGTTCTTCAAAAGCTCAGAAAGATCACCTTTCTTGAATTCATCATTGCATGGTGTTTTTCCATGGTAAATTCAGGTATATGAAATTTTGGGGGCAGGGGGAGATTGTCAGGGAGTCTCGGAGTTGAAGTGAGAAAAGATGAGTAAGTGAAAATAATGAAAACTTGGTTGTTCCAAGATTACAGAACATACTTGAGAGTCCATTATAGAAGGTTTAACTATGTATGGGCTGAAGTTCAAAAAACCTATCTCCTAAGTGACAAGAGACAGGGGATTTTAAGCTCAGTGCTTAAAGCACCAGCTGGTGACTTGTTGAAATAATGGCTGTGTGCCTATCTAAATGGTAATGAAATGCTAACCAAGTCATTTATTTGCTTATTCTACAAAATCCCAAAAAGAAAGGGGTAAGACATTTGGCACCTAATATTTGTTGTGAAAACTGGGGACATGAACATATGTCAGGTAGCATACAATTTTTTACTTTTTTCCACCCTTTTGAGACATTAGACATTCTAAGCCTTGTTAAGATACAGTGGAAAAAATTAAGTTTTATAAATTCTCGTCTTGGATTAGAATCCAGAGGTTATTTAAAATTAATGCAGTGTGAATCCAACGCTACTCTGGGATTTACTACTGCGGAACTCGACTGTTCAATTATAGACGTTCCATGTGGTGTGAGGATAATTTCATGGTGCATGCTTGCAGAATGGAAGAGATGTCTGCTTGATGTGGCAGTCTAAAGGGTAACAGGTCTCAAGACAGTCCTTTAATAAAACTCTAACTATACCCTGCTACCACTCCCCTTGCCCCAATAGCGGAATTGAAGAATACGGATCTTTACTGAGCTCTACTTAAACCATTATTGTGCCTGAGTAAGTTGGCATACAGATAACTTCTTAGATACATAAAGTAAGTATCTTTTTTGTTTAAGCCAAGATAACATATGGAAACCTAAATATGTTAGACACCTTAGGGAGGCAATTATTTGCTTCCTAAAGGGATTCTTTGCTTCCTTGAAGGGTTTCAAATAGAATCCTTTAATTGGTAATTTCCAATTCTTTTTGCACAGGGTTTTTAGAGCATTTCTCTTCAGCAAAGCAAGTGAGAGTCCCTACTTGAAAATTTGCTTTTCAGAATTTTCAGACTACTTGACCCTGTATGAATTCTCTCCTTTCCCTACATGGCTTGAGTCTTGCATAGCTGATTGTACATGCTGTTACTTTGCCTCTGCTGGGTGAGGTCTTTTTCCCTGATGTTTCTTGGATCAAGTACAGACTGATGGCACTAGGCATGTCATGAAGAAGATGGGGAAGGGCCTATGTGGAGCTAAACTCTGTTCTGTTCTACTACTATAGTCAGTGAAAAAAATTTTCATTTTACCATATAGAAATACTTCTAGAACACCTTGATTTAAGACACATTTTGTGAAGTATTCCATGTTTTTATTGGATAATTATAATTTTGGTGAGTGTGATATCATGACTTACAACCATTTTCTCCAGCACATTAATAGACAAAGAGGATGGGCAAATAGGATCTAACATTCTACCTTGGGGTTCTGGGGATGTGGCTCAGTGGTTGAATGTGTATCTGGCAAGCATGAGGCCCTCCCTGAGCTCCCAGCACCACAAAGCAACCCCCAGAACTTTACACCTAGGTAAAAATTTTCTCCCAGCAACACGCCTTTTCTTGGGAGAGAGAAACTTTAGTGGTTTAATGACTATAAGAAGAAAACACTTAAAACTGGATTTTCCCATATCTAATATGTCCAAAGATTAAGTACCTTGAAAGACGAACTCCCCTTTGGGTTTCTGAGTTAATAACCACTCATTTCTTACACTGAATCAGTCTGAGGTTAGAGGTAATATGGAAAAAGACGTAGTTTAGTTTGTGGTTGTCTGGCAAAGAGTGCTTTTCACTGACTGGTATCACCCTCTGGGAGTAACTGGTGTGTTGAAGACCAGCAAGATAGGAGCCTAAGTGCTTGCCTGCCTGTCCCCATCTTTCACATTGCCTGTCCTGTCTGGATGGTGGCCTCTCTTCTTGGACCTCCACTTCTTGGACTTAGTATTTGCTTGAACCAACTCACAGCAAATTTGTTTGCAGAGAATCGTGGTGAGCAACTCTGGGCAACCTCAGTTGTTTCTCAGATACCTTTGCAGGCAGTGTGCTCCTTGTGGCCTATTATGTAATATATCATGAAGCATGTTCAACTTGTTGATTATAATGAAGTGTATTCTGCAGCCGTTGGANCCCCCCCCCCCCAAAAAAAAGACAAGGAAAAGAAAAAGTTATCAAGAAGAAAAAAAGCTTTTTTTCTATGAGAACACTAAGTGAATAGGAAAAAAGAAGTATAGGACCGCAGGTGGAGCAAGGAGAAATCAAATAAAAACAACTTTAGGGGAAAATAGTGAGTCATTCCAAATATAGAAGAAATTTATCTTCATGTTTAAGAGAATGCCACGTACAATTTTATACCAATTTGAAAATGTAGACAGGATGAATTATTTTCTAGTATAATAATGAAATTGTCTTAGGAGGCAGTAGGAAACCTGAGAACAATGACTACGACTAAAATGGAGTGAAGTTAAAGATTTATTTATCTCCTCCCTTCCTGTTCCCAGATACTGCAAACACACACAGAGAGAGAGAGAGAGAGAGAGAGAGAGAGAGAGAGAGAGAGAGAGCCAAGAGACCTACCTATCTTTTATCTATCTATTTAATTTGGCAGAACTGGGGATGGATGGATCCAGGGTCTCAGGCATGCTAGGCAAGCACTCTACCACTGAGCCCCATCCCCAGCCCTGTTTAGTTTTTATTTAGGGACAGGGTCTCACTGAATTGCTTAGGGCCTCGCTAAGTTGCTGAGGCTGACCTTGAACTTGTGATCCTCCTGCCTCAGCCTCCTGAGCAGCTGGGATAACAGGTGTGCGCCAGAGTACCAAGCTTATGCCGGGATATTTTATGGACAGATCTCATCAAACCTTCAAAAAAGAGTATATAGCACCCTTTATGTCAACCCAAACCTGTACACTCTTTCAAGCGTATATCATGTATTTTTTATGGGTTCTACCTGTTGTAGTTTAGATCATAAATGCTGACCAAAGGTTTATGTATTAAACACTGACTGCCAGTTTGTGGTGCTACTGGGACCACTTAGGAAGTGTGGCCTCGTGGAAGGAAGTCAGTTTGCCAGGGGCAGGCCCTTGAAGGGAATCTGGGGACTCTAGTCCCCTCTTCTCACTTTCTGCTTTCCAGCCACCAGGCATTTTGATCAGGATTCTCCTTCACATGCTTCTGCCATGACGTTCTGCCTTACCAGGAGCCCAGAAATAATGGAGCCAAGCAACCAAGCACTAAAAATCTCTGCAGCAGTGTGCCAAAATAAACCTTTCCTCCCTTTAAGTTGATTTTCCTCTGGCATTTGGTCACAGTAATGGAATGGTGACTAACATAATAAATATTTGTGAATTATTAGAAAAAGCCCTCAAAGGAGTATTTTTTTGTTTTGTTTTGTTTTTTGTGGTGCTAAAGGTACAGAGAGGCAATTCTCTACCACTAAGCTATACCCCTATCCTTAAAGAAATGCCTGCCTGTCTGCCTTCCTTCCTTCTGTCCATCCTTCCTCAGGATTAAACCAAGGGCCTCATGTATGCTAGGAAAAGCACTTAGAGGAATTAAATGATGATCCGTGGTTATCAGACAAAAGTAAATGCCGCGGAGTTGAACGGTCAAATGAAACATCAAAATACATCATGCTGCTTCTCTCCGAGATTATAATTAAAAAATTGTGAATGTTGCTTATGTAATAAAAATAATCTGACAATGATTTGAAATGAAAATATTTAGGTACTGACTAGAAACAGGTTCAGTTTTCTGTCTGGGGCATGGAACAATGGGAGGTAGAGGAGAGGAGGCTCTCCTGGTACCTGAAGACAATGAAGACATCTAATTGCAGGCAAAATTCCTAGGAAACTCCCTCCTGCATGCTGGTTTTGTGAACCTAACCCTCAACTCAAAGCAGAAGTAACAAGAGGGAATAGTCTTGCCAGGAACCCGGGAGGCTGATGGCAGGGGAATTGCAAGTTAGAGGCCAGCCTCTGCAATTTAGAGAAGCCCTGTCTCAAAATTAGAAAAAAACAAAAGGGCTGGGGATGTGGCTCAGTAGTAGAGCGCCCCTGGGTTCCATCCGTGGTACCAAAAGAAAAGGTTAAAAAAAAAAAAAGGAATCATAGGTGTGGTAGTTGGGGTCCAAGATTAAGGTGTCAGCAGGTTTGGGGTCTGCTGAAAGCTTCTCTCTCCTGGGACAGTTCCTTGTTATTGCATCCTCTGCAGGGGAGTGAACACTGAGTCATCCCATAATAGAAGGGAAAGCCAACCCAGTCTCTCCAGCCCTTGAAGATCCTAATCCCATCTAGCCAGCAGGGCTCCACCCCCGGGCTTCATCACCTCCTAGTAAGCCCCACCTCTGGTTTTGGTGGGGGAGGTACCCCGGATTGAACCCAGGCACTCTCAACCCCTGAGCCCCATCCCCAGCCTTGTTTGGTATTTTATTTAGAGACAGGGTCTCCCTGAGTGGCTGAGGGCCTCACTGAGTTGTTGAGGCTGGCTTTGAACTCGCGATCCTCCTGCCTCAGCCTCCTGAGCTACTACACCCAACCATGTGATGCTTTTTAAATTCACCAAGAGCCCAGTTCTAATATGGACATAAAACAGAAGTGGTAGCAGAGGGGCTGTTGTTGACATTCCTTCCTGGGATATGATCTTGTAAAACAGCCCATTTGCAATAAGGTCTGGCCTTCATATCTACAAGTGAACCTGGACAATATCCCTGTTGCCATGAAATTTTGAAGTTTCTGGAAACTCTGTCTTGGATGGAGCCATATCCCTCTGTCCTTAACAGGCCGGGCGTGGTGGTGCACACCTGTGATCCCAGCAGCTCGAGAGGCTGAGGAAGGAGGATCCCAAGTTTGAGGCCAGCCTCAGCAACTTAGTGAAGCCCTAAACAACTCAGCGAGATCCTGGTCTCAAAATAAAAAATAAAAAGGGCTGGGGATGCAGCTCAGTGGTTAAGTGCCTTTGGTTCACAACCCCCTCCAAAACCAAAAACAACTCCAGGATCACCTTTTTGTCCTCCTGTGTTTGTCTTGAAGGCTCCAGAACACAACGGTTCACCACGTGCATATCAGAACTTTTCACCCATGGAAAAGTTTCTACCAGCCTATGTGACATCCTGAAGATATCTGCCACCACGAATAAATAGAGGGGGCAGGAAACTTGGACTTGACACCTGGTGGCCGAGAGAGTGGCCACCATCCTTCACGGGCCCTGACCACTGCAGGATGCTCTTCTTCTCATAGACAGACACTCAAGAAGCAGAGTCTAAGAGTTGGAAGTAAAAGCAAAAGGAACCACTGGGTGCGGTGGCGCATGCCTGCAGTCACAGCGGCTGTGACATGAGTAATGGATACAAGTAACGCTAGCAAATTACAAATTGCCCATCTCCGGCTCATTGGTGGGTTAGTTACAGACGCGTCTTGGTTGCAACTGCTCTAATGAACATCAGGCATTTGGGTGGCAGAATTACAGAAGTGGACCCTAAAATAAAATAAAGCCTGCTTGCATCTCCAACTAAGAGATGAGCTCTGGGAGGGACATTTAAAATACTCCTTCTCCCTCCTTTGCCTCATTCAACTCTGCCCAGCAATGAACCATCGCTACTCCTCAGGCTCCTGGATTTATTGCTGAAAACTGACCACCTATGATGTGCCAGGTCCTGATTTCATATGTCTCTCGATCCCCACTACAAGGGTTAAGTGATAATTAATAGTTAACTTAGTTGACACTATTGTTCCAATCGCAAAAGTTAGGAAATCTCAGGGAAATAATTTATCCAAGATCACAAAGTTCAAGAACAGAGGGGCTGTGAGTCAAACCCATACCCATATGCATCACGTGGGTTTAACCTGTGCCTCTCGGTGCCCAGAAAACTGAAAGAGTAAGTCAGCTTCTACAGGCAGCCCCCTTGAAACCCGGGTTCCTAATCGATGTGCCTCAGGCAAGTTCCAATAACTACTCAACCCCTGGGATCTGTTTTTCATTCTTACCATTTCTATGTATTCTGGAAGTACACCCATCAATAAAGTAACATAAGTCATTGTAATACAATTAGGGATGCCCTGGTCACCCCCGGCCTACATGAGATCAGGGTGCAAATGGGCATCTGAGAACAGGGCTCACAGATAGTCCATACCTAAAGGGTTCCTCCTAGAGCAGAGGATCCTTTTCTCCTTTCTGTTATTCCTCCCACCTGGGGCCAATCACACCACTCCCTGGAACTTCTGTGGTCCGAAACAGCTTTTCACCAGGCCTGGCAATGGTAAAGGCTAGCAAGTCCCTGCTCACAGAAGTGACAGGTGCAACTTCTTCAGCGTAGCTCTTACATCCAAGGTGGCCATTACCCATCACAGTAACTCCCACGTACAAACTGCTTGTGGGAGGCCAAGCACTGTATCTGGGCTCATGACAACCTTTGTTTTTTGGTACCAGGGATTGAATCCAGGGGCCCTTAACCACCGAGCCCCATCCCCAGCCCTTTGTTATTCTTTATTTAGAGACAGGGTCTCCCTGAGTTGCTTAGGGCCTCGCTAAGTTGTTGAGGCTGGCTTTGAACTCACGACCCTCCTGCCTCAGCCTCCCGGAAGCTGGGATGACAGGTGTGGGCCACCGCACCCAGCTTCATAACAACCGTTAAGGGAGGTATTTTACAAATGAGGAAGATGACACTCTGAGAAGCTGAGAGACCAGGGAGGGAAAAATGGGAGACAAAGCCCAGCTACTCTTCCCGCATGCTCCCCACCAATACCCAAGGCAGGTGGCTGTCTAACTAGGTGCTCGGTCTACATTTCCTCCTCTTCACCTCCTTTTAAGAAACTGACTCTGGTTCTCGTGTGTCTCCCAGTGTGTCACTGTAACCATCCGGGCCCTTTAGCCTACCATGTATTATGCACGTGGCCACAGTCTTTCTTTTTATATCAGTGTAAAAAGAAGAGCTCATGAAGACACAGAGGAAGGAAAAATGCTAGAATGTCTTCATGAGCTATTCATTGGATACAAGAATAAATTTTTTTTTTTAATTTAGATATTCTTCGCCCGTGCCTTCTTTGTGCCTGGTACAAAGTGCCGTGTGCTTAGTGGTTCACATACAGCTCCTCACGTCTTCCACACCTCAGCCTATACAGCAGGTCTGACCAGTCCCATTGTATAAGTGGCATTTAAGGAGGCTAAGCAAGCTGTCCCAGTAAAGTTCCTCAGCACAGAGTCAAATCCAACAGAAAAAAGACAAGTCTTTTTTTCTTTTTTTTTTGGTACTGGGGATTGAACCCAGGGGCACTTAACCACTGAGCCACATCCCCAGCCCTTTGTTATATTTTATTTAGAGACAGTCTGAGTTGCTTAGGGCCTCGTTAAGTTGCTGAGGCTGGCTTTGAACTCGCGATCCTCCTGCCTCAGCCTCCTGAGCTGCTGAGTAACAGGCATGTGCCACCATGCCTGGCTGACATAGTCGAATTTAAAAGAAAAACTGGCACAGACTTGAACAGGACCATCACAAAGGAAAATATATAAATGGACAAAAGCATTTGAAACAGTGCTCAATGTCATTCTATAGTAGGCAAATGCAAATTGAAGTCACAGTGGGATACCATTCTGCACATGTGCCAAGATAACAGAAAAAATATTTAAAAATTAAAAAAAAAGAACTGATAATACCCAATATTGATGAAGATGGGGAGCAACCAGAACTCCAAGTAGACATGGGAGCAATGACAGCACCACTCTGGCCACTGTTTGGTAATCCCTACGCCAACTGCACATAGGCCACCACCGAGATCCAGCAGCTCTACACTGAGAACTGTGCACATATGTCCACTTGTATAAGAACACACCCATGAAATTTCCTAAGAGGAAAAATGTTAGCAAAAGAAGTCAGAAGAATACAAACTTATGATTCCATTTACCTGAAACTCACAAACAGACAAAAGTAATCTGTGCTGGAGGAGGAGACACGATGAAGCTCCTGGAATGCTCAGAGGATGCTCAGAGGATTCGAGCCATTGATGCGAACAGATGGTATATGGACGGATAGACAGATGGATGGACTAATGGATGGATGGGCAGATGAATGGATAGATGGACAGATGGCTGGATGGATGGATGGACAGATGGTTGGACGGGCGGATGGCTGGACGGACACATATATGGATGGATGGACGGATGGATGGATGGACAGACAAATGGATGAATGGACAGATGGATGGATGGATAGACAAATGGATGAATGGACACATGGATGGATGGACAAATGATAGATGGATGAACAGATGGATTAATGGATAGATGAATAGATGGATGGACAGACATGTAAATGGATGGATGGAAGGTTGGATGGATGGATGGACAAGAGAGGTATTTAGTAGGAAAAGACATGAAGAGGCCCCTGGAATGCTAAGAGGATTCCATGTATTGACGTGAACAACATTTATATATATATGGATGGATGGATGGATGGACGAATGGACAGACAGATGGATGGATGGATGGATGGATGGATGGGTGGATGGACAGATGGATGGATGGACAGATGAACGGATTAATGGAAAGATGGATGGGTGAATGGATGGACAGATGATTGGACAGACAGATGGATGAATGGGTGGACGGACAGATGGCTGGACGGACACATAGATGGACGGACGGATGGATGGATGGATGGATGGATGGATGGATGGACAGATGGATGGATGGATGGGTGGGTGGACACATGGTTAGATGGATGAATAGATGGATTAATGGATGGATTAATGGATAGATGAATAAATGTATGGATAGACATGCAGATGGACGGATGGATGGATGGACAGACAAGAGAGGTATTTAATAGGAAAAGACATGAGGAGGCTCCTGGAATGCTAGAGGATTCCATGTATTGATGTGAAAAACAGTTTTATATATATATAAAATATATATATATATATATATATGGAGGGATGGACAGACATGCACAGATGCATGGATGGATGTGTGGGTGTGCATGCCTCCACCAAGTAATCCAGCTCCTCACTTAAGATTCGTCATAACTGACCACATGTATTTTTACCCCTCAGTTTATTTTAGAAAAAGGTCTTTCTTGGAACCCAGATGTGGCTGGCTCCCCGTCACTGTGGCTCAACCCCACGCTGTGCCGTCAGAACTGGGCATGGAGGAAGGTTAGCAGCAGAAGGAGGGAGGAAGGAAAGAGGGCAAGGAAATGGAGGGAAGGAAGGAGAGAGGGAGGAAGGGAAGAGGAACGGAGAGAAGGATGACGTGTGGCCCCAGAGCCCCAGGGCATTTCAAATGAGTTCAGAACAAGACAGAAGACGCTCCCTGGACAGGGGGTGTTCCAAGTCCTGGTGTTCCTGGGGGCCGGCATGGCTCAGGACACCATCACTTCCTGGTTCATCAGGGGTCCCTCTGCTGTGCACTGAGCTGGTACAAAACGCCCCCAGAGGACCCACCACTGCATTGGTCTGCACACGTGCCCAATCCCGACTGGACGCAAGAGCCTCGAAGGCCCACCTTTCACGGGTGGCCTTTGGCAGGACTGACTTATCATGGCACAGCAAGCCAAAAACTCCATCATCTAGAACATCTAGGGACATCATTCAATGATAGAGCACCTGTTTCGCAAGAGTGAGACCCTGGGTTATAACCCAGCACTGCGCCAGGTGTGGTAGTGCACACCTGCCATTCTAGTAACTCAGGAGGCTGAGGCAGGAGGATCACAAATTTGAGGCCAGCCTGGGCAACCTAGTGAGGACATGGATCATTATAAAAAGAAAGAAAAATGGGTTAAAAAAAAAAAAAAAGACTGGGAATGTAGCTTAGTGGTAAAGCAAACTGTCATTCTCTAGTACCCCCCTGCTACAAATAAAAATTCTTGACTTAAAGGATTCTTCAGAAACTAAAATGGTGAACTTTTCTCTTAACATAATAGGAGGTAAGGATACTATGAAAACTTTCATGTAGCTTCATAAATTGCAGTGCAAATGGCTTTATAATTGCAACAAATCTTGATGAAAAATGTCAGCTAAAATTATAAAGCAATTAAATAAATTAACACGGCGGCCAAATAGATATATTAGTATCCTACACCCAGCCAAGGAGAGATCCATATGTTATTAAGAGAAGACTCTTTAAAATTCAATAGGTTAATTTAAAAAATGGTCTTTAAGGTGACTGAAGGCAGAGAAATAAACCAAGATCTTGGACCCAGGAGCCCATGAGAACTGGGTTTGAATCTGAGTTCCATCACTCTGAAGCTGTGTGTCCTTGGCAAAGCCACTTACCTATAATCCCTGGACACCACAATTGCCACATTGATAATACCCAATGCAGGAAAAAAAAAAAAAAAATCACACTATCGCAATCAAACACTTAGCACAGTACCTGGTGCATATAGTAAGCATTCAATTAATGATACATGATATTGCTAAGTGGCGAAACATGGTCTAACACGTTTTTATAAGAAGACTATAAATTGCATCAATTCTAATTACACATAAACTCCTATTCCTTTCCCATGTTCTACACCCCTGAGAACCTTAGAGGGAACCAAAAAAAAAAAAAAAATCTAGCAACTCAGGAGGCTGAGGTAGGAGGATTGCAGGTTTGAGGCTAGCCTCAGCAATTTGGCAAGGCCCTCAGCAAATTAGCAAGAACAAAACATATATTTTTTTTTTTAAAGGAGATGAGGATGTAGTTCAGTGATAAATTATCCCTGGATTTAAACCCTAGGAGCATTCCCATGTTCCCTCTCAAAAAAAAAAAAAAAAACCCAGCCAAGCCATGTTTATTTGAATCTGTTAATCATAGACACATACACATCAATCCCAATGTTATGAGCTTTTAAGTTTGCGAATTTGCTCCCTTTTTCCTCTGCCACGATGACTCTAAGCACGCAGCAACTCTTCGGTGGCAATTAGGGTTAACAAGATGTGATAAGAAATACAAAGGAAAAGAACATTGGGGATTTAGCTGATGCCAGGAATACACAGAGAACGCGCAGTTTCAAGCTTGCCTATTATGGGCTACATCATTCGATTATTAATCTCACTGTAATCTCGCCTAGCATTGAGTGTTGGGTCATTACATCACAAATGTTGGGAAATCGTTTCTTGAAAACTTGGCTTATTCATAAAAAAGGGGAAAGAGAAGAATCTTCATATAAATAAGGCTGCTACGGTTGAAACGTGTCCCCAAAAGTGTACGTGCTGGAGACCTAATCCCCAATGCCATCGTGTCGATGGATGGTTGGCTCATAAGGGCTCTGCCCTCGTCAGTTCATTAATGTGTTTATGGAGAGAGGGGGCTGTTTCCCAAGAGCAGGGGCTTGTTATGAATGGGGTGAGGGTTAGGCTCTCTCACCCTCCACCATGGAAGAACGTAGAAAGAAGGCTCTTGCCAGATGCTGGCATCTTGAGATGGGACCTCCTATCCCCCAGAACTATGAGAAATAAATTCTTCTTCTTTATAAAATCCTCAGTCCGTGGAAATTCTGTGATAGCAACAGAAAACCCCAAGTCAATAAAATCTAAAGAGATCTTGAAGGGTGCTGGGCTTGGAAAGTCATGCTAGAAAGGGAAGAAAAGGGGGTGGGAAGAGGGAGGGTTCATCTACCCGGGGGACCTTTAAATAGAAGATCCACTCTGAGGCCCTCTGGAGCCAGGCTGGCTCTTGGGTGCTTATGTACTTCTCATAAACGTTAGTGAAGCAGTTATGGCAAAATGAAATCCCAGAAAACACAAAAGTTGGCCACATCAAAGACACTACCGAGGGTGGAGGCCCCTCAGGTCTTCCACACCAGAATGTTCCAGACTCAACACCTCTATTCAAGCTCCAGTGACACTCACAGAAGCGATGGTCAGGCCAAGGGTGCTGAAGGGGCTCTGGGAGATGGACGAAGGCGAGACAGACACCTGTCTGCCCATTACAGGCGCCATATTGGTCAGTAAGCCAGCAGATGGGACCAATGTGGGTCGGATCCTATGTTGAAGACAGAGACCTGGGGATCTGACAGATGGGAATCAAACTCAGCTTTCTAAATAAGGGTATGACTGGGGCCTCTTTCAACTTCACTTTATTTTTGAAAATGGGTATTATACTTCAAAAGACTGCTAAGAGGATTATAGGAAGTGTTTAGTAGCATTCCTGTGGCACTTGGGGGTAGTCCAGAAACACTACTGGTTATTCTTTTTTATCATTAATACTCAAACTATAAAACTTAATGTCAGGTGTTCTTCAGATTCTCTGGTCCCCCTTTACCTCATATAGGATGCCAGTTGCATTGTTAGTAGAATTAAGATGTTGCTCTTGTGCACTGCTTAGACACCACTGGCACAGTGATAAATGACAGGTGACTGTCTAATGTAGAATTTATATTTGGGGGGTAGATTTAAAGAAAAAAATTAAAAATCAATCTAGAGAGTCTTGAAGGAGAAAGAATGAAAAAATACACAAGATGAGAAAAAAGAAATAAAAAAGGTAAATAAGATAGAGTATCAGAAGTCACTGACCTGGACTGGAACAATACCACCTTGTAACTAAGGGGCAGGATATGCCACAGGTAAAGATGTCAGTCAGTCTTCTTTTTTTTTTTGGTACCGGGATCGAACCCAGGGTGCTGTACCACTGAGCCCCATCCCCAGCCCTTTTTATATTTTATTTAGAGATAGGGCCTCGCTGAGTTGCTTAGGGCCTCACTAAGTTGCTGAGGCTGGCTTTGAACTTGCGATCCTCCTGCCTCAGCCTCCTGAGCTCCTGGGATGACAGGTGTGCGTCACCGTGCTGGGCTGAAAGCTCCTTCTGATTTTAAACAGTACTGACTCTGGCCACACTGGGGAAGTCCTCCCCAGATCAGTCCTCTGAGGGCCTGCAGAACTCTAGTTCATGAATTAGGACCAGAGGCATCCCACCAGCGTCCAGCACAACTGAGCACAGGGAGACACGTTCCATCACACGGCAAGCCCCCAACATCTGGTTCTTCACCCCCGCTTCCTGGTGATCGAAGGTCTAGTTTAGGTTATCCGCGGGGATTGTTAAAGACGGTGGCAGAATGAGTCGATGTCTGGCAAGCCATGTCGGCATAACTGTGCATAAGACAGAACCAGAGGTTCAGAGAGTCTCAGAGGTGATCACGGCCCCATTCTCAATAACGAACAGGGCCAAATGTCAGCAGACGCTACACTGCCTGCCCGAATCCTGCACCTCTTTTATAAATAAAGACCACAATCACCTGTTTACCATGTTAAATGTGAATCGCCTTGCAGATCAAACACGTTTAATGCTTTTGTAAACTTACTTTTTAAGTCCACGATCGATACCTCTTTGATAGGTGACAAGGGTCCCGGTATCAGGGGGAATCTGGATCAACAAAGTGTCACCCTGCAGAGCGAGACCGGCCTCCCCTTTCCTCCTCTGGATGGCCTCAGAGCACAGCCCAGAGGAGCACCAGGCAGGAGCGGGGTGATGCTCTGGGTTCTAAGACCCAGCACCAGCACCGGCCATGAGCTGTACCTCGTCCTGACAGCGACAGTGCCCTAAATGACAAGCCCTGTCAGGTCAAGCATTTATCTTCATGGGAAAAGCAGCCCTTCCAAAGCAATAATCGCAGGCGCTGTCGCATCAACGAGGACAAGAAGCCCTAAAACAGGGAGGCGATCACGGCAGAAGGTGCAGGGGTACCTAGACTGTAATTAAGCGCTCTAAATGGGCACTCCACCTCCAAGTTCACAGGAGCCTGGACATCTTTGCTCTGGGGTTGGATAACCAGCAAGTCATCAGTGAAGTTCTTTTTTAAAAATTTTTATTTTTTTCGGGGTACCCAGGATGGAACTAGGAGACACTCAACCACTGAGCCCCATCCCCAGCCCTATTTTTAAATTTTATTTAGAGACAGGGTCTCCCTGAGTTGCTGAGAGCCTCGTTTCTGTGAGGCTGGCTTTGAACTCGCAATCCTCCTGCCTCAGTCTCCGGAGCCCGGCCATCAGTGAAATTCTTATCTGCCTTCCATGACCCTTTCTGGGGCTCAAGTCTCTGAGCTGCCCTTTATTCCAAGAGTCTGTGCAAAAGTAGCTCCAAAGTTTTCCCCAGAGAGTAAGTACCAGCAAATACACAAAACAAGGCACATCGTTTTTTCCAACTACGGAGCAGGCACCAAGCTAGGTGCATTGGCCACCGAGGCAGATACAATGCCGGACTCACTGAAGTTAGATTCTGAGAGGACTGGCAGCAGGCAGCGGACATGTATTAAGGTGGATCTGGGAGTGGCAGGAGGGTGGCTGGTCCAACCATGGTGACTGGGCAGAGAAAGCAAAATCTGGGCTAACACTTAAAAGAAGTCTGGGTATTGCTCAGATAGGAAGGTTGGGAAATCAGAGGAAGTCAACCAAGCCAGTTATTAATATTTCTATCTACCTATTTATTTTTTTGGTACCAGGGATTGAACTCAGGGGCACGCGACCACTGAGCCCCATCCCCAGCCCTATTTTGTATTTTCTTTAGAGACAGGGTCTCACTGAGTGGCTTAGGGCCTCGCTAAGTTGCTGAAGCGATCCTCCTGCCTCAGCCTCCCCAGCTGCTGGGATGACAGGTGCGCGCTGCCTGTTATAAGGAGACAGGCAGTGGGCTGCACATCCTGAGTCCTGAGTAGGCAGGACGGGGAACGTGAATGGAGCGGCAGTAACCAGATGATTCTGAGGAAGCAGAGAAGTCAGCATGCGCACATGCATTTCAGATCCCTTGGTTTAGAGGTGGCTTTCCATCCACATACAAAGACCTAACGGAAAATGAGATCCATCTAAATGTCCTAAGAAAATTATGTAAAGATTTTTAAAAATCTGCATGACCGTTCTTAAAATTCTATTGTGTGTGTGTGTGTGTCCATAAACTACTTAAAAATCTGAGGACAAAAGTTATTTTTGAGGTCTGATGAATGACACTACTCCACCCCTAAGACATAAATACCCATCCTTTTACACAACCAAGACCCTAAGGTCAGCAGATTTTCACTCTCTGTGATCTATTTCTATATGACTCTAATCAGGTATAGTTAACTACACCCAACTTGGGAGACCCAATCAAACCCTAACTCTGCTACTTGCTGTGTGACCTAAGGCCAGATGGTAGCCACTCTGATCCTGTTTCCTTTCATGAGAGCCACTCCATAGGGATTCAGTGTGTAACTGGAGAGACAATAGTTGAGACCACTATTTCCATTTTACTGAACAATACATGAGCCTTGGAGAGGTTCCATGACTTGTACCAGGTCACAGAGCTGGCAGAACAGCCCTTCAACTTCACGCCTGAACTTTGAACTCATTCTGCAACTGTTTCTTGTTTCTCTTGAAAAAAAAAAAAAATTGGCGGTGATTTTCAGTGGTCATTAGAATTAAATTTCTACCAAGATGACCTTTTTCATAATGTAGAAATAATAAAAGTTCTCAAATGAAGGGAAGAATAAAAGGGAATTGGAGGATAATAATAAACCACAAAAACAGTGCTGGGTGCAACTTGGACTGGGTGGATTTTATGGTCTGTGAATTACATCTCATCAAAGCTGTTAGAAATCAAAAAAATACAAACAGCAGAGGGTGCAAAGTGAGTAATGTGGCATTTGGGAGCGGTGGGGACTGGAGGAAGTCAAGTTGGGTTGCTGCATCTTCGAATCTGCAAAAGAAGACTGTTTCCTGCCTCATCTGTGTCAAGGAATGAGGATAAAACTGAATTCTGTGCGGGGAAGTCCGTCAGGATGCACATGATGAAAATAAAACAATTTATTAATAAAGGAGCTTTATTTCTTCCTGTCTAGGGGCCCATAAGTCCTCTAAAATATACAGGAAAAAAAACCATATATATTGGTACTGGGGATTCAACCCAGGAATGCTTAACCACTGAGCCCCCTCCCCAGCCCTATTTTGCATTTTATTTAGAGACAGGGTCTCTCTGAGTTGCTCAGGGCCTTGATAAGTTGCTGAGGCTGGCTTTGAACTCGAGATCCTCCTGCCTCAGCCTCCCAAGCCACTGGCGTGCACCACTGTGCCTGGCTTAGAGGAAAAGAAATCTCACCACCACTAACAAGCACCTGCTCATGAGGTCTTCCTTTTCTCCAACACCAAAAATCACTGGGTGTCAGAGGCAGAAAGCTCTGGAATGTATGGGTGTCAGGAACCGGCCTCCCGCAGCACAGGTACCACATAACCAGGAGGCTCCATCCCCCAAATTCAGGGCTTCCTCCTCCGTGAGGCAACAGGTTGGGACTGAGCTCTGCTCTCCTAGTCACAAGCACCAAAAACTCAAAACAAGCACGTGTAGCCAGAGTACTCCCCGCCTGGAACAGAACCCCCAGTCCCCCTGGCCCACTCCTGCTAAAAGGCACACCAGCCCCAAAACAGACCTCCGCTGAATCTCCTCCCCACTTTATGGAGGAAACATAAAATGAATCGGTCCTTGTTTTCTCTTGTGGTGGGAACACCATTTCCGCTTTCCAAATGCCAGATTCCCTGGTTTCCTACACACACCACATCCACACTGAGGGCTTTTACCTAAGCCAAGACCAACATGAGGTTTTTTCACTGTTTTTTCCAAAGACTGAGGTCATTTGAGCCCCCAATTCCTACATAGTGGTAAGCTAAAAAAAAAAAAAAAAAAGAATAAAATCAAGCCGTTTAGCTCCAAGTCAGGTCCAATAAATCAGTGGGAAAAAAAATAAAAACTAAATGGGAAAGCATGCCAACATGTCACCATGGTAACCCCACAGATGCATCAAGAAATGGTGTGCTCATCTGCTGCATCCCCATTTCTTAAATTGGAATCTAAGTAGGGGACAAATTAGACAGAGAACAATCATGAGTCTGCGATTACTGAACGCTGCAAATGGCATTCAACCTGAAGCAGCCATGGGACAGCGAGGCGACCGGCCCAAGATCACTTAAGCTACCAAAAAGACCCACACCAGCGACTTCCTGGTCATGGAATTTTCCTGGGACAACTGCTTCACCTGTAAAATGGGTGCCAAAGGTCACCACCGTCACAGGGTTATTATAAGAGTAAAACTTGGCCGTGGGCCAGAGGCAGACCAATGCTGGACTCCAGACACCTCAAATCCCGGTCACCCAGAAACTTTTTTCTTTCTTTAGATATTTATTTATTTATTTATTTATCGGACTGGGGATGGAACCCAGGGGCACTTAACTACTGAGCCACATCCCTAGTTCTTTTTATTATGTGTTTATTTATTTATTTATTTATTTATAATTTGAGGCAGGGTCTCGTTAAATTGCTGAGCCTGGCCTTGGACTTGTCTCAGCCTCCGAAGTCCCTGGGATTGCAGGTGCACACCACCACCACCACACCTGGCCTTTTTCTTGCTTATTTACTTTAGTGCCTTGGTTGCTTAATCCATGAAAATGGAATGACAATTACTACCCTTGTAATTATGATTAGGAATCATCATTAATCCCAATAAATGGAATTGTCATGAATATAATATTGGGATCACTTTTCAAATCCAAGGCTGGAAGACTTAAAGAACGGAGGGCCCTGGGTTCATATCAACATGTTATCACATGTTTCTGTCAGACACAGCTCTGCCACTCTGTGCAAAGAGGCCACCTCAGGGCCTTGTGCCGAGTTACCTGAAGTATCCCTTTCTCCCGAGAGCCTCAGTGTTGTTAGTCAGTAAGGTGGAGGGCAGGTGGCTATTCTGGAAACTCATCTCTGAGGTCCCAGTCTTAACTTACTAAGTCTTTGCAAATGCACAGAAAGCCTTAAATTAGTTCCATTTATTGTTTTACAATCAGCAAACATTAGTACTCTTGCGTATTACTCTTGCAAAAACTGTTTTAAGAAAACCATTTATATGGCTCAGGAGGCTGAGGTAGGAGGATGGTGAGTTCAAAGCCAGCCTCAGCAACCTAGCAGGTCCTAAGCAACTCAGTGAGACCCTGTCTCTAAATAAAATACGAAAAAGGGCTGGGGATGTGGCTCAGTGATTGAGCACTCCTGAGTTCAATCCCCAGTACCCCAAAAAAATAAAATAAAAATAAATAAAAAGGATAACTTAAACACAAATTTATTCCATTTTCAAGGGAGAGTTAAAATGATATCTCTAAGAACAGATACTTCAACCTTTTAAAGACCTAAACGATACAAGAAAGAAAAATTTCAAGCAATAAACTAGGATCATTCTCTCCTCAAATTTGACTGAAATTAAATAACTGCATAAGTCCGGGGCAGACATGCAGTTATTTAACTTCAGTCCAAATCTGGGCTGTGCAGGACTCATGTTATAACTCCCCTGTATAAGGACGTGGTGGAGTGTCCTCATGACAACTGGCTGTCAATCATCTATCTGGCAGGCAGACAGTGGCCCGCCTGCCTTCCCTTAATACAAGAGTCTGGCCTTCAGAGCTCTTCTGCCTGAATCTTGCCTTCTCAGATTTGGTCTTAGCTAATGGTTTCTGGAATTTGAGCTTTTTAATTTGTGGAAACCATTTCTTAAAAAAAAAAAAAACAACACTCATTTACAAAGTTGTAAGTTTGGCTGAATGGAGAAGCTGCCCAGGGAGGATGGGTGAGCCATTAAGGTCCCCTCTTCACCAAGAGACCATCAGGCACCCACTGATGACCCACTCTAGGCCAGTCAGCCTACAGGCCTCAGGCTTAATAACAACAAGGGCTATCAGAAAGGAGGCCACGCCAACTCCTCACAAAATGCTTCACAGGTCTCTCCCATTTACTCCTTGTTATGGTTTATATGTGAGATGTCCCCAAAAGCTCACAGGTGAGACTGTGCAGGAAGGTCCAGAGGAGACATGACTGGGTGGTGAGAGCCTTAACCCAACCAGTGAATGGATCCCTGATGGGATTAACTGGGTGGTGGCTGGAGGCAGGTGGGTGTGGCTGGAGGAGGGGGCATTGGGGGCGTGGCTTTGGGGTCTCTCTTTGTCTCTGGAGAGTGGAGTCTCTCTCTGCTTCCTGGTCACCATGTGAGCTGCTTCCCTCCACCACACTCTTCCTCCATGATGTCCTGCCTCCCCTCGAGCCCTGAGGGATGCAGTCTGCTGTCTATGGACTGGGGCCTCCGAAACCCTGAGCCCCCAAATAAACTTTTCCTCGTCCTTTAGTCACAACAGCAAAAACGCTGAGTAAAACACTCCTAACAGACAATGAAATTAGTATTATTCACAAGTCTTCTCCACCAAGTTGACAAGGGAACTTTACAAAAGCTAGATAATGCCCAGCATGGTGGCGCAGGCCTGTGATCCCAGCAGCTCAGGAGGCTGAGGCAGGAGGATCACGAGTTCAAAGCCAGCCTCAGCAAGTTAGCAGGCCCTAAGGGACTCAGTGAGACCCTGTCTCTAAATTAAATATAAAAAGGGCTGGGGATGGGGTCAGTGGTTAAGCACTCTGGGTTCAATCCCCAGCACCAAAAAACAAAAAAACAACCACCACCAAAAAATCCCCCAAAGGGTCCAGTTTGCCCAGGACAGCAACTTAGTAAGTGTGAGAGTCAAGGCCAAGTCCAGGCACACCATAACCCTGTGCCGGCTGTCCCACTGTCCAATGCTGATTTGCTTGAACTCCCGGTGTCATTCAGGAGCCGAACTTGCCACGCATCCCCCTGACTTTTCACCCACCCTCCCGCGGTGAGATGCCAAGCCTGGCGACTTACAAGGCACAGCGTGGCGGTAGAGGTTATCTCTTATGGTCTGCTGCAGCTCGTGATCCGGGGACCCTTTCTGGAACCGTTGATTGAGAAAATGTCGCAGGTCCTTGTGGAGCCTCCCTCCTGCAGGACATGGATAAAACAGAGGCCGTCAACAAGAAGTCTTCCTGGAGAAGGAGCCCCCAGGACTGCTGGGGCAGAGCCACCCACAGGGATGCCAGGGCCTGCCCCTCTCAGTCATCCCTGTGCACAGGTTTCCCTTTGCAGGGGAGGGACAGGCAGGAATGTCAGAAAGAAAGAACAGCTGGGGACAGGCTAACCTGGGGGGCCCATCGCACAGACTAACTCCATGAAGGCAAAAATATCAAAGAGCTGAGTCTGGGGCATTCCGCTTAAAATCTGTGCCACATCTACATGCAGACACGCTCAGAGGGAGAGTGAGTGGCCAAAAGCCTCCAAGAAGATGATCTGGCAATAACTCCCAAGCGACATAATGTCCTTCCACTCGGGATCCAGCTAGTAGGAATTTACCCTAAGGAAAGGTTGGGAAAGTGGGCTCACATCTCTACTATTATTTACTATGGTTTGAAACAGCAAATAAGTAAATGAAGGCAGAAATCTGGAAAGAACCATGCACACCTCATCTGTATAATAACCACTTAAGTTAGATCTTCATGTGCTGGTAGTAGGAGGAAATATGTAGAATACCACAAACTGTCTGATTCCCTTTTTTAAAAAGGAATTTTTAAAAGAATAAACACAGCCCGGTGCAGTGGCACATGCCTGTCATCCCAGCAGCTCCGGAGGCTGAGGCAGGAGGATTGACAGTTCTAAGCCAGCCTCAGCAAAAATGAGGTTGTGGGCAACTCAGTGAGACCCTGTCTCTAAATGAAGAGTCCCTGAGTTCAACCCCCCGTACAAAAAGAAAAAAGAAAAGATACCTGAACTATTAACACATACAATGATACTGATAAATCCCCAGCATATAATGTTAAGCAAAAGAAGTTGGACATGAAGGAGAACATATAAATTTTCAGAATATATTAAACTAATTTGTTGCAACAACAACAAAAAAAATGGTTCCATGTGTTCCTGGAGTTGAGACAGAGTAACTGCAAAGGAGCATGAGGTTATAAATTCTATGGAGCACTGGAGATTATCATGGGAGATATTTGATAAGGGGTACACCGAATAGCTTTGTGGTATTTTACAACACCCTGTGACTCTATAATAATTTCAGAATAAGTTTTTTTGGGGTGTTGGTACTGAGGATTTATCCCAAGTGTGCTTTACCACTGAGATACATCCCCAATCCTTTAAATTTTTTTTTTATTTTGTGACAAATCTCACTAAGTTGCTGAGGGTCTTGTTCAATTGCTGAGGCTAGCCTCAAATTTGCAATCCTCCTGCCTCAGCCTCCAAAGTTGCTGGGATGACTGGTCTGCGTGACCACGCCCACTTCAAAAAATACACATATGGGCTGGGGATATAAAGCTCAGTTGGCAGAATGTTTGCCTCACATGCACAAGGGCCTGGGTTCAATCCCCAGTACCATACACACACACACACACACAATAAAACAAAAAACACATAATGGCAGGCAGGAGGACTACTGCGTGCTAGGCCCTGTTCTAGATGCTTCTTTCTCAATGACCATTAGAGAGGTGAAAGTCCCCAGTTAACACAGGACTCACTGAATCCTGGCTACACTGTTTGTGTGTTGGTGAGCCCAAGCACAAGACTTAACCTCTGAACCTCACTTTTCTCATAGCAAGCTGCATCACAAGACTTGTGAGGCTTAGTGGGATGGCACATTTGTATAGGTCGTGGCAAAAAGAAAGCACTTAATGAAAAAGGAAAATTATTATAATATCAAGTGAAATACTGCTAAGGTGATTAGGAAAAGAACAAAAATAAACCCACATGAACTGTACTGTTTTGGGGGAAAAATGCTTAAAACATAAAATCTATCCTGGTACTGGGCACTAGCACATGCCTGTCATCCCAGTAGCTGAGGAGGCTGAGGCGGGAGGATCACAAGTCCAAAGCCAGCCTCAGCAACTCAGCAAGGCCCTAAGCAACTCAGGGAGACCCTCTCTCTAAATAAAAAATATAAAGGGTTGGGGATGGGGCTCAGTGGGTAAGCACCTCGGGTTCAATCCCTGGTACCGAAAAGCAAACAAAAAACATATTTAGTTTGTGTTTAATAAATTCCAGGCTCTTGCTGAGGCTGAAATTCAGAAAAGAAAACCAACTGGTCACTCACCACTGTTCACTAGTCCCACCTGGTGATTCTAGCTCACGGGATACGGCACTCTGAAATTTGCTTAAAAGAATAACCCCGGGGCTGGGGCTGGGGCTGGGGCTGGGGCTCAGTGGTAGAGCACTTGCCTAGCATGTCTGAGGCACTCGGTTCAATTCTCAGCACCACATTTAAATAAAGGTTCATCAACAACTAAAAAAATACATAAAATAGAATTAGAGTATGATAACACTATAATGCACCTGTAGAAGAACTCTGTTGCCCAGCAAAATTCCCATGGCCTATAATTTAGTGTTCTCTATTCCTCTTAGAGACAACAGTCCTTTTTCTCCCATCATTTTTAGGGTTATTTCCCATTGACACATAAGTACAGATAATTATGGTGATCAAATGAGGGTGATTAGCCTTTCCATCTCCTTAAACATTTATTTATTTACTTTTTATTTTATTTTTATTGGTTATACATGATAGTAGAATCCATTTTGATAGAATTATGCAAGCAGGGAATCTATCTTATTCTAATCAGCACCCCATTCCTGTGGGTGGGCGCAAGGGTCGGGGTTCACTTAGGTATTTCATATGAATGCATAGGAAAATTCTGTTCGATGTATTCTACTGTCTTTCCTACCCCTATCCCCGGCCCTTCCTTTCTTTCCTTTTGTCCAATCTGCTGAGATTCTCTTCTCACCCTGTCCCCTTATATTGTGGTTTAGCTTCCACATACCAGCAAAAACTGGGGAGTATTTCTGGTACCAGGGATTGAACCCAGGGGTGCTTAACCACTGAACCCCATCCCCAGCTCTATTTTCTATTTTATTTAGAGACAGGGTCTCACTGAGTTGCTCAGGGCCTCGCTCAGTTGCTGAGGCTGGCTTTGAACTCGAGATCCTCCTGCCTCAGCCTCCTGAGCCACTGGGATGACAGGCGTGTGCCACCACACCTGGCAGGTTTACAGTTCTTTGCATGAGAAGACAATGCCACTTATGGTTTGAGCGTGAGTAGTAGAAGAGATGTGTGTGATACTCAGGGGTCCTGCTTCAGCCCAAAGTTAAATGGATTCGGGATACAGTGTGTCTTTCCCCACATGTAACATATTCAATACATCCTTAGGGGTCATGCCTGGTAGGCAGCAGGATGAATCAGATATCCAGACTGGAAGGCACTCTTGGGTTACAGTTGAGCTTCTGTTCCAAGTAGCCAAGATAGCGAGGGCTTATGATCATCTCACCAAACCCCTCTCCTCTGCTAATGGGTAAAAGGGCAGGCTGACCATGGGGCCAGTTAGCATGAACTCTGCGTCCCATGACATTTGAACGCGCAGAGCCTCAACCTTCGCATTCCATTAAGAATCCTGTACTTTGGGGCATCTCATCTCAAATTAATTGCCCATTATCCAGAGACAGGTCTAAAAACCTTTTCCTAACTGTCAAGGGCAGTGAGCAAATGAGATCATACATAGGGAGACTCGGAGTTTGCCACGGAATCTTCACAATCCTCACTTCTCTCCTCACTGTTTTTAAAGCAAATTTGTACATTTGGTGAAGAAACCCAGTTGCCAGAGAGAACACTTTGAGTCTTTTCTTTTTGGTACCGGGGATTGAACCCAGGGGTGCTTAACCACTGAGCCCCATCCCCAGCTCTATTTTCTATTATATTTAGAGAGAGGGTCTCACTGAGTTGCTTAGGGCCTCGCTATGTTGCTGAGGCTGGCTTGGAACTCGTGATCCTCCTGCCTCAGCCTCCTGAATGGCTGGGATGACAGGCATGGGCCACCGCACCAGCCTGGAGTCCTCTTAATTCATCCCTTGTGACTGAGGGGACAAAAGCATCTGCTTCCTGTGTTCTCAGCTGCATCCAGAAGGCAGAATGCTGCTGTCCATTACTATCAGACCTGACACTTTAATGCCTCCCCAATTCTCACTGCCGAGACAAACTGGCATAAAGAAATTAACACTAATCACACTTCCAGGTGATTCTGCTTTCGCACCCAATTTCTCCAGCCGTGGTTACAGCGGTAGGAGGAGTCCATTTATTGGGGTGACACAAATGGTTTGTCCTGCAGTGCCGTCATTACAGCAAAAGAATACGTGTCCCTTCACCACCGTAGACTTATATAGGGTAGGGTTTAAAAAAAACACACAAGATTAGAAACTGAAAAACAGATGAGCTTGTTTGATAGCAGTCTTTAAAACTTATAATCCAAACTTAATTGAAGCAAGCTCTGTGTGAAAACGATATTTGCTACTTGTTTCTTTCTAACATATTTTTCCTAAGGTTTTTCTCCCTCACTGGAAAGGCAACATAAGCTATTGGGGAGCTCCTGTGGAGTGGGTGCAGAGTGGGGAGAAGGATGAAAATGTTCAGGAGATCAACAGTGGGTGGGAATCGCTGTACAATAAATGTAAATGCATGCTTTTTGGAGAGGTACCTGGGATTGACCCAGAGGTGCTCAACCACTGAGCCCCATCCCCAGCCCTTTTTTTGTATTTTATTTAGAGACAGGGTCTCCCTGAGTTGCTTAGCACCTCACTTTTGCTGAGGCTGGCTTTGAACACCAGGTTCTCCTGCCTCAGCCTCCTGAGCTGCTGGGATTACAGGCATGTGCCACCGCACCCAGCTTGTAAATGCACTTGTGCCAAAGAACTATATACTTAAAAGTATCAATTTTATGTTCTGTGTGTTTTATCACAATAACAAATATAAATTAATTACCAGCTGAGAAAAATAACCAAAGTCCAACAAAGTAAAATCACCTGTAACCTCATTTGTGGTACAATTAACATTTTATTGATTATGACCTGTGAATGTATACTTACACATACACACAAATCCTAAAACCATAGCTGTGTATCTACATCATGGTGAACAACAAACAGACTTAAACATTTGAGAAGCCAGGAGCTATGGTGTACACCTGTCATTCCAGCAGCTCAGGAGGCTGAGGCAGGAGGATCTCGAGTTCAAAGCCAACCTCAGCAACTCATTGAGGCCCTCAGCAACTCATTGAGGCCCTAAGCAACTCAGTGAGCCCCTGTCTCTAAATAAAATATAATAAGGGCTGAGGGGTTAGGTGTCCCAGAGTTCAATCCCTGGTTTAAAAAACAACCCAACTGTGGGCACCGGGTTTTGCAGACAGGTGGAGTCATCAGACACACAAAGGTCGCACCCATTCTCCTAGAGAACAAAAAGGGCTGCGCTCTAGCACTTAAAAAATAAGTAAATAAGAAAAAGCAACGTGCTAGGTCTGCAATGTGAAGCAGAGGTTGGGGACAGACTGATGTATCAGCTCATGGAAACACTAACCCCATCGAATGCCCCCCATGGCCACGCACAAGACATTTTGCCAGCACTTCAGGAAATCGGCTGTATTATTATTTCCTCGCCTGCCTTCTCTATTCTCTTCCTCCTGGAGAATCTTTTTATAACAAATCTCATCCCACAGTGAGAAGAGGGACGCATTAAGCATGGAAAGGAGAGCACACTTCGGTGGAAATTCCATCATCTCTCCATTTTCCTTATTTACAGCTTTTGTGCTTTGTATATTTGTCCCAGGGAAACTCAGAGAGTGGATCAACATCTGTTCAGAAAGAGGCAAAGAGAAATGATAAAGGAGGGAGGAAAAACAACAGGCCCCCTGAAGGTAAAGTAATAAAGCTGACGTGAGCTGGTGTGGACCCTCGTGAGCAGCTGTGCGTTTTCAACAGATGTGACATCAGGAAGAACAAATTTTTTTTTTTTTTTTTGGAGGAAGGGAGTTACTGGAAATTGAACCCAAGGGTGCTTAACCACTGAGCAACATCCCCAGCCATTTTTCATATTTTATTTAGAGACAGAGTTGCCAGGGGCCTTGCTAAGTTGTTGAGGCTGGTTTTGAACTCATGATCCTCCTGCCTCAGCCTCCTGAGCCTCTGGGATTAGGAAGACTGACTTCTTGAGAAGACACTGTGCCAGAGTCTCACTGGAGCAGCTGGACTTGAGAGAAGGCAGTTGACATTTTCCATACATGGAACAGAGTACTAACCATTCTTCACTCCAACCCAGTAGGCTTGCTTCTACTACTGGTGCTGTGTTACAGAAGAAGAAACTGAGGGCCAGAGGGTGGTCCTTCACCTAGCTAAGTACAGATGGGGGACAGCACTGTCTGTGTTGTTAACAGGGAAGAACTCTACCAGGGGTCCACAGTGAGAAGGACAGGACCAATGTTCAAATTAAGAAAGCAATACGTATTGTTTTTGTGTTCGAGGTCTGGCATTTGCAGAGATTTTTTAAAGTTTTCTGCTTTGGGAAGATTTTCCAAAAGCATAGCTGGTGTTGTGGGAATTTGTTGATATGATAAATGTCCCTCCAGAATATGCTTCTCTCAGCAATATGTAGTGTAAAGCACTGGGTCCCCAAACAGATTTGATTAGCTCAGATCCAGGCTCCATACTCCCCGGCTGGCCTTCCGCAAGTGGCTGAGCCCCTCTGAGCCTCGATCCCCTAATCTCTCCAGAGGAGATAGTGATACTATCTGATTAAACAGGTAGCTGTGAGGCTGGGTGCGATAACTCACTGTCTCGCACATAGTAGGCGCTCAGTAAATTGTTATTCTTTTAGCAAGGAACACCACAGCACAGTACATTCGCTTCACTAGATCCTGAATTTAAAAAACAACACAGCGCACGCCTGTAATCCGAGCAGCTCAGGAGGATCACAAGTTCAAAGCCAGCCTCAGCAACTCAGTGAGGCCCTAAGCCACTGAGCGAGACTCTGTCTCTAAATAAAATATAGAAAGGGCTGGGGATGGGGCTCAGTGGTTAAGCACCCTGCATTTGATCCAGTGTTGGGAGCTGACTGAGTCAGATGATGCTAATGAGTGTTGAGATATGGCGACTATATCACAGCTTGTAGGAAAACACCATCTTTGGAGGGTGATGCTTGGGTATTTCAGGATGAAGTACCATGCGCCCTACATCCTGTTCTCAGGTCCAGGATGGGTGGGTATGGCCAGATGTGAACCGCTGGTGAATCTTAGTGAGGATGCACCTGATGCTACTCTTTCAACTTCAGTGTGAGAATGAAAGTTTTCAAAAATCACACTATTATTTTCCTAAAGCAGTTCGACTCACTTTGAAACCAGAAAACATCTACGTGTGCAAAACGTCCCAATATGAAAACAAAGCCTCTTCCAAGATCTGTGTATGTGTGTATGTGCGTGTGTCTTTGTGTTACTGAGGATGGAGCCCGGGGGTGCTCTCCCACTGAGCCACCTCCCCAGTTCATTTCTTAAAGCTTGTTTTGAGACAGGGTCTCGCTAAGGTGTAGAGGATCTTGCCACATGGCTGAGGCTGGCTTCAAACTTTCGATCCTCCTGCCTCAGCCTCCTGAGGTGCTAGACGACAGGTGTGCACCACGCCCAACCCAGCTTCTCTTCTAAACTGCCCCATTATAAAGTTGTCCCAAGGTCCTTCTCAGCAGCATCCATATGAAGAAACTGAGAAAGTGACATTGAGCAGCATGACTTCTAGAGAACATCCCCCAGCACATATGAACAGAGTTCCTTCCCAGGAACGAACATCCTGAAGGGGAGTCTTATAATGTAGGGGCCTAGGCTCCTGGTGATAAGAGGGACCTTTGAAATCTGTTTTATGCACATGTAACTGAGACCCCCCTGAGCCTTCCCCAGTCTTGAACACCCCCATAATTAAGGCAGCTGTCCCCCTACCTCCCAGCCTCACCCCAGTGTATTCCTCACACAGGAAGAGATAATGTGGGTTGCAAAGCCTATTCCAACAGGGTCTGAAACCATGCACGCAACAGTTGGTGGGGGCCGAGTGCCAGGCGCTCTGACCTACATCGGCCTATCTCAGATGAGCAGTGTCACTGCATAGCCCGTCACTTCAATTTAGACTGGACTCTGAGAACAAGGGCCCAGTGATCCTCACATCACTGGATGGATTTGAAAAGAGCAAGACAGTTTCTCATGGGCAGAGCATCCTTAGGAGTCTGCGGTTTGCCCAGAGCCCCTCTCTCCATATGTTTCAAAGTCAAAACCCAAAGAGAGGGCTGGGTGGGGCTGGGGCTGGGGCTCTGTGGTAGAGCACTCACCTAGCACGTGTGAGGCCCTGGGTTGGATCCTCAGCACCACATAAAAATAAATAAATAAAATAAAGGTATTGTGTCCATCTACATTTTTTTTTTTAAGAGAGAAGGTTGCAAGTAGTAGCTGAGGTCCCAAATAAGAAAGAGAGAGAGAGAGGGAGGGAGGGAAGGAGAATTTATTGGGTGAAGATGGCTCAGGGCAGGGTTCTCCAGTTATTTCTTACATTGCAAACCATGAGGTTCAAAATTCTTAACTCATGCTGGGTGCAGTGGTGCACACCCGGAATCCCAGAGGCCCAGGAGGCTGAGGCAGGAGGATTGCGAGTTCAAAGCCAGCCTCAGCAATTTAGTGAAGCCCTAACCAACTCAGCGAGACCCTGTCTCTAAATAACGTACAAAACAGGGCTGGGGATGTGGCTCAGTGGTCGAATGCCCCTGGGTTCCATCCCCAGTACCTCCCAGAAAAAAAATCGAAACTCATGAAGATTCATCCCTCTGGACTGCCCACAGCTCTCGTTTTTTAAAGGGAGTGGAGAATTAGTGTCCCTGCTTCAAAAACATTGAGAGGAGACAGTTCTTCCTTCCAACGACGCCCATCTTCAGATATTTCCAGTCTTCAAAACTGCACAAGCGATCCTCGTGTTCCCAGGCTCCTATTTTCCTAACCCCACACTGTGGTCTTCCAGCTGCTATCCGAAAGTGATTATAAATAATGGGGCTATAAAAGCCATTCAGTAATTAAGACACTCACTGGCCATATGCCAACCCCGACCATCACAGGTGATTTATAAGACGACCTGTCACATCTGCCAGCCTGGTTTCCCTCGGATGGGCTCTCTGGGCGCAGATGAGCATTGGCGCTCAGTGGCCCTCTGTTTTTATTTTTATTTATTTATTTATTTTACTAGAGCGCAGCCTGGCAAGCCAACGGCCTACAGCTTTGAAAACTTGACACACAAGGAAAGGAAAAAAGAAGAAGAAAAACAAGCCCAAGAAGCCACTTTCTGCCTTGTAAAAAAGCAAGGGACATAATAATACAAACTGGATCAGGCTGCAGTCTTAGCTTTTGTCACCAGAAAGGCAAAGACCTCAATGAAATCCAAAGACAAAAAAAAAAAAAAAATCAGGACCTTGCTCTCCAAATCTCATCATCCTCTGCCTAAGAAGCTTTGAGAAGCAGGCACGGAAGGCCACTGCAGGCTCCCGCCTAGTGACCCCCAACACGGGGACCACTGGCACCGTGGCTGGAACAACACTTCTTGGTTGGGCATCTGTCGTATGAGACACTGGACGGACAACATCCCTGTTTTTTGCAGTATCCCCAGGCACTGTGACAACCAGAGTGGGGCAGCCCCTCCCCCAGAGGTGGGTGAACACAGCCATCAGGGTGCGGATGCTTCCCAGCCCTTCTCAACACAGACGGTGGATTTTCTTATGTTTTCTTTGAGACTCAAGAGTCCATTCCTAAAGAACATTGCAAGAGCCGGGCACCGTGGTGCATGCCCGTCATCCCAGTGGCTTGGGAGGCTGAGGCAGGAGGATTGCAAGTTCAAAGCCAGCCTCAGCCTCTTAGTGAGGCCCTAGCAACTCAGCGAGACCCTGTCTCTAAATAAAATATTTTAAAAAGGGTAGGGATGTGGTTCAGTGGTTAAGCACCCCTGGGTTCAATCCCTGGTATAGATAGATAGATAGATAGATAGATAGATAGATAGATAGATAGATAGATAGTAAAAACCGACCTGAGCAGGGCTGCGGTGTAGCTCAGTGGTAGAGAGCTTGCTTGCGGGCAAGAAGCCCTGGTCCAAGCCCCAGCACCAGGAGAAGTGAACAAATCAATCCGCAGTGAGTACAGCAGAGCCAGGTGGTCCTGTGTTCCCATGCTGACCTGGTATTCGCTTCCTGTGTTTGCTCCTGGGTGAATTTCTGCACCACACTGATTCTCACTACCCCCCTCCCTAAGTGGGGGAGACAGACCCTACAGGACAGGGCTGTTGCGGATTGTCACGGAGACTGCAAGAACATGAAGCCTGCCTTCCCTCCCGCTCACCATTGGATTTGAAAGTCGTGTGTTTCAAAAACACCTTTCACGGGATTCCTCTTCGCCAAGGAGAGAATTCTCTTTCTCGACTCACGACTATGACAATGTCTAAAACAAACGAGTGAAGCCAGCCAGCCTTGCCATATCTCCAGACAGCAAACTAATTAAATCCGATGTGTAATCTCCAGATTGCTTTCACACACCCACTTGTGTTGGAAGAACACTGTGTGGCCAAAGGTGCACAAGCCAAGAGACGGAGCTGCTTCCAGGCCTGTGTGCACACGGTAGGAAGGAGGCTCAGCCTCCAGCGAGGACCCTCCCTGCAGCCCAGCCCAGGCAGCAGGGTCTGGACTCCTTCGATAGTTCCCCATGTATTTACATCTTCTTTATATATGTATTATATTGCTTATGCATTATTTTCATTTGCATTCCCCTGAGGACTACCATGCTAAACATCTTGTCATGTGCTAATGAATGTGTCTTTTCATTATGAAGCATCTATTCAAATTGTTTGCCCATTTTATTAGGTTGTCCTCTTAATATTGGCTTGTACACTGTGCATACCAGTCCCTTGCAGGAATATAGTTTGCAAATATTCTCTCCCAATCTGTGGCTGCCTGGTCCTCTTTCTTTCTTTCTTTCTTTCTTTCTTTCTGTTTTCTCTTATTCTGGTACTGGGGATGGAATTCAGGGGCATTTCACCACTGAGCTACACCACCCACAGTCCTTTTTACTTTTATATTTGGAGACAGTGTCTCACTAAATTGCTGAGGTTGCCCTCAAATTTGCAATCCTCCTTCCTCAGCCTCCCAAATTGCTGGGATGAGAGGTATGCTCCTATATACCTGGCCATGGTGTCTTTTTTATAAGTTAATGTTCATGAAGTCTAATCTACCCTTTTTTCTTTTTTTTTTTTTTAAGTACTGGGGATTGAACTCAGGAAATCGGCCACTGAGCCCCATCCCCAGCCCTATTTTGTATTTTATTTAGAGACAGGGTTTCTCTGACTTGCTTAGTGCCTCACTTTTGCTGAGGCTGGCTTTGAACTCATGATCCTCCTGCTTCAGTGCCGCCCCCCACTCACCACCCTGGAGCTGCTGGGATTACAAGATGTGCCACCATGCCTGGGTAATATACCCATTTTTATGGTTATTTTCTAGGCTTCATTTTTTATTAGATGAGTCAGAAAAAGCATAATAAAACAAAGAACTGTAGGCGAAGGTCAGCAGGCATGAATGGGATACCTAAATCTGCGTGGGAAGTCATCTGTGGGGTTTAACTTCCTGTCTCGACTTCACTGGGCCATGAAGTGCCCAGTTGTTGGATCAACGTCATTGTGGGTATTTCTGAAAGGGTATTTGTGGATGACTTTAACACTGTAATGGATAGACTGAGGAAAGTGGATTGCCTACCCCAGTATGTATGGGTGGGCCTGATGGAACCAGTTGAAGGCGTGAACAAAACAAAACAAAAGTCTGATCATTCCTTCAATTAAAGGAAGTTCCTTCCATCTGGGGCTACTCTGAGCTGCCAAGCAGCTTTTCCCTGCCTTCAGTCTAGAACTGAAATAGGAGAATTCCCCGAGTGTCACGGCGCAGCATTCTGACAGGTGAGCTGGGATGACAGGCATGTGCCACCACACCTGGCTCATCTCCAGCTGTCACCCTCGGTTCTCAGGATGTGCTAGCCTCCGTAGTTGCATGAGCCAATTCCTTATAACAAATCTTCCTCCTCTCCCCCTCTCTCTCTCTATCCCTAGCCATCTTTTTCTCTCTTTCCTCATGTGTGGGTGTGTGTGCGCGCACACACACACACTCTCACACACACATCACACGTCTTAAATACAGCCCCCCCCCCCGCAGACCCTGTGGATTCTGTTCCTCTGGAGGACCCTGGCTAATACATCATCTGCCTCTGTCAGTTCCAACGCAGTGTGCAGTATTGTACCCAGTGCCTAATGGATGTTTCTGGAATGTCTAATAAACTGGCCCCATGTCGCACATCTATAAATGGAACAGGTGGGATCCAGCCACCCTGGAGGCCGCTCCCACTCTAAATCCCTCCCGTCCTCCTCCTGGTCTCCCCTTTCCCTTCCAAAGAAGGCTTTTCCCTTGGGTGTCCTCTCCCTAAATTAATTCAGCTGTGGCTCTCAGAGAAGGGGACAGAGTGCCCTTCTAGCTAACAAGCGTAGTGCATGCTCCCAACAGGCCCTGCTGCACAGAACTCTGGCTGGCTCACTTGTCCACGACTTTCTGGGAGCCACAGTACAAAGTGCCAGAAACTCAGGGTGCAGCAGTGGAATCCCGTCAGCTCCTCCCCGGACTGTATTGCTTATATGCAGACATATTCACACCAGTCAAAACCAGCATTGTTATTTATTTATTTACTTATTTATTTATTGGTACCAAGGATTGAACCCAGGGGCACACAACCACTGAGCCCCATCCCCAGCCCTAATTCGTATTTTATTTAGAGACAGGGTCTCCCTGAGTTGCGTAACACCTTGCTGTTGCTGAGGCTGGCTTTGAACTTGCGGTCCTCCTGCCTCAGCCTCCTGAGCCTCTGGGATTATAGGCATGGGCCACCCAGCCCAACTTAAAACATCATTTATTTTTCACTTTTTTTAAAGATGTTTTTGTTTTTAGTTGTTGATGGGCCTTTATTTCTTATTTGTTTATATGTGGTGCTGAGGATTGAACTTGGAGCCTCACACATGCTAGGCAAGCGCTCTACCACTGAGCCACCAACTCAGCCCCTTAAAACATCATTTTAAATTGGCACCAGAGATGGGCTGGGGATGGGCTGGGGATGTGGTTTGGTGGTAGAGTGCTTGTCTAGCATGCGTGAGGCCCTGAGTTCAATCCCCAGAACCACCCCCTAAAAATAACAAAAAACAAGAAATGATGTCAGAGGAGCCAATCCACCCAGTTTCTAAATGCTCCTATTAGGAAAGTAAGTCCTAAATACTTTGGGTACCAAACTGCCAAGGAGATCTAACATCACCAGAGGAGCCAACGGAAACACTTCAACACCCCTGCCCTGGGGCGAGGGGACACCTTCTTTTTAACTACAGGATTTCCAGAATTGGGAGAGAAAAATTGACCTTAAAATTAAAGTGATTTAATGTAATACCTTTTGGGATCAACCCACACTTGGGGGAGAATCCAAACCACAAATGGGAATTTTTGCATTATAATAAGCCCACCAAGGTGACAGTGACAGAGAGTAAGGGTGAGCACCCTAAGGAGTTTGGAGCAATAGGCTTCCCACCTGGCTCTAATAGGAACAGCGAGGAGCTGTGGTCCTGCAGCACTCTAAGACCCCTGCACCAGTCGGCTTACCCATCAGGTAAGTGGTGATGGCCGTTACCTGTGAGAGAGAGCCTGAACCTCACCTGGGGCTTGTCTAAAGGAGTACCACTTGCTGGGTGTGATGGCTCAAGCCTATAACCCCAGCAGCTTGGGAGGCTGAGGCAGGAGGATCACAAGTTCAAGACCAGCCTCAGCAACTTAGTGAGAACTTGTCTCTTAAAACAAGGGGGGGCTGGGGATGTGGCCCAGTGGTTAAGCACCCCTGGGTTTAATCTCCAGTACCAAAAAACTTAAATGAATAAAATAAAAGCAATACCACTTAAAACCTGAACTAAGTAAAACTCTCTGGGAGGGCTGGTGGTGTGGCTCAGTAACAGTATTTTTAAAATAAGTTAAAAAAAAAATCAGTTCTTTTAAAAAGTCCCCCCAGTTATGGAAATGTATAGCCAGGGTGCTCAGCCTTTCCCAGTCCTGAAGTCACACTGGATTCCCTGATTGTCAGAATGTCCAGGCAGAAGCGTGTGTTTATAGAGCATCCAGCACCGTCTAGGACTGAAGCGCCCTTCACTTCAAACACCAGGCATCACATGGCACCAGGTGCAGAGGGGGCCGGAGGAGTGGAGAACATCAAGGAGAGGAGGAAGTGAAAGAATCTAACGCTCTCTTCGACTCACAGCTCTGGGAATTTAAATTGGGTTTCTGCTTGACTAGGGAAGGAAACTCAAATGAACTGGGTAGAAATTTTATCTCAAAGGATCAGGGGACTCCGAGTGACCTGTACTTTGATGTGTCTCACGGTGGCTCAGCCACACTTTTCACGTCAACTTGAGAGATGAGTCATCGGTTACCTACTACACAGTCCTCCGTGTAGTCCAAAGAACAGACTCTGCTCGCATAGAGGGTGGCCCAGGGGCTAGAGGGACCCAGGTTTCCATGTGGCTGTGATGAGTGACAAAGAGTAAGGAGGGAAAGGGGCTCACTGAGGGCTGAAGGGGGGGCTCCAACTCTGAAGTCACAGGGACCATGCTTTGAAAGTTGCATGAGAACCCGGGTGTGGTGGTGCATGCCCATAATCCCAGCAGCTCAGGAGGCTGAGGCAGGAGGATCGCAAGTTTGAGGCCAGCCTCAGCAACTTAGTGAGGCCCTGAGTAACTCTGCAAGACCTGTCTCAAAATGAAAAAAATAAGAAGGGCTGGGGATGTGGCTCAGTGCTTAAGTGCCCTTAGATTCAATCCCCGGTGCAAAAAAAAAAAAAAATAGTGGCGTGAGATGAATTCTGAAGCTGCACCAAGCATGGACTTATTTGTAGAATGAACTACAGAAAATGAAAGAATAGAAGGCTCCCCCAAATTAAACACAACTCATTGTGACTGCTGCTACCTGGTGATCATTGTGGTGACAGATTCTATGCTCAAGTTAACAGTGCCAACCTGCTACCTCACAAGGGCTGCTCAGCCACCACTTAACAGGTGCATCCACTTCTAGATCAAGCCACTTCTAGATCAAGTGCTCACAGGAACACTCTGCTCCCCTTAAACAACAGTCTTCTGCCACTGGTCAAAAGTACCATCATGCCCTCCGTGTAAAAGCCTCCAGAGAACACAAAAGCTTCCAGAACATTCCACCAACCCACTAGACCTACATAAGCCCCATAAGAGAAGGGGAAAAAAAATCATTCTTCCTAAGGACACTAAAATCTTGCAAAATGCCTTTATTCTGGCTTACCTAGACATCTACCCTGACGTGTGAGCTCTATTTATACGTACTGAAGTCACACCGGTTATCTTAAAAGTTCAAGCAAAACCAAATTATGAAAGAAATCCAGTTACACTTGTTCCCGTTTTTCTCCATGAGAGAAGACCAGCTTAACATTCGCTTTTCTTCCCCTAATTAGAAAGGTTCTGCAAAGAGAAGACGTCGTCCGACAGGCTTGAGCCAAAAAATAGCTTTCAAAGTAAGTCTCAGGTATAAAAGCAGGACAGTCGAGGGACAGGGGCTCCCTCCAGCTCCCATCTGGTGGCTATTACCTGCGGAGAAGGACTTTGTGCTACCTCTAGAGAAGGCTCAGTTCCCACACTAGGGTCTAGTGTTTGAGTTGGGCATGCCAAACCAGCCTCGGGAAACAGAAGGCTCTGTTGAGCTTTAGCAGAACAAGCCCTAACAGAATATGCCAAGGAACGCGTTTGACAAAACAGAAGTAGAAAAATATTTTCAAAATCGGTTCTTGGCTTAAATATAGCATTTGGCACCTCAAGCAAACACAAGAGACGCAGCTTGAGCTGGTGGGGAAGGGGGTGTGTGTCATGTGACTTTCGGAACTGCAGAAGGCCAGATGGTGGGGCTGGTTATTCATTTCTCAGCTTCTCACCCTCTTTTGCCCTTCCATTGCTGATTTCCTAGTCCAGGGTTCTTTAAGAGGGCTGGAAAGGCCAGGCATGGTGGTACACACCTGTCATCCCCGTGGCTCAGGAGGCTGAGGCAGGAGGATCGTGAGTTCAGAGGCAGCCTCCGCAACTTAGGGAGGCCCTAAGCAACTCAGGGAGACCTCTGGCTTCAATCCTTAGTATCAATAATAATAATAATAATAATAATAATAATAATAATGGCTGGAAATAAGAGAGCTAGATAAATGCACAGACCCATTTCCTCAATATTATCCATATTACGATTTCCTTTAAAATCATGTGAGGAGTGAAACACCAGGCCAACTCAACGGCTCATGTTCTTATTAGCTCTGGATCACATAGCCAAGTCAATGTTGCAGCTTCTGTCTGACAAAAGTAGAGGTGATGCTTCCCCCTCTGGGAAGATAGGGCCCATGTACATCCCCTGTCTCTCCCATTAGATAAAAACACAGACCTGGATGTCACCTATAAAGGAAACAAGAAGACTCTATAATGAAAAGAGAAGGCAGAGCCGAGAGGGACCCGGGCACAGACCTCGTATGGGGGTTAGTGTTCATACATTGTGCATATTCCAGGGTTACGGTTTGGGTGCGAGGCGTCTCCCCAAAGCTCCTGTGAATGCAGGAATATTCAGAGGTGAAATGACTGGATTGTGAGAGCTGTGACCTCATCCATCCATCCTAGCATGAATGGACTGGCTGGGTGGTGTCTGCAGAAAGGTGGGTGTGGCTAAAGGGGGAAGGTCACTGGGGGCCTGGAAGGGTGCATCTTCCTGTGGGTCCTTCTCCTCTCTCCCTCTCTCTTTGCTTCCTGACCCTGCACAAGCTGAGCACCTTTCCTCTGCTGGGCCCTCCCCCAAGGTGTGCTGTCTCATCTTTGATCCAGAGCAATGGAGTTGGATGTCTATGGAGTGAGACCTCCAAAACTGTGAGCCCCGAATAAACTTTCCCTCTTCTAAGTCGTCCTTTTTGGGTGTTTTGGTCACACCAATGAAAAATCTAATTTAAAAATCCAGCAGTGGAACTGAAGAAGGAGGCAACTAGTTTAAAAAAAAATCCAATTGGAGCTGGGCGCAGTGGTGCACCCCTATAATCCCAGAGGTTAGGGAGGCTGAGGCAGGAGGATCGCAAGTTAAAAGCCAGCCTCAGCAAAAGTGAGACCCTGTTTCTAAATAAAATACAAAATAGGGCTGGGGATGTGGCTCAGAGGTTGAATGCCCTGAGTTCAATCCCTAGTACCTCTCCCCCCAAAATAAAACCCTTGGGGAAAAAGGGGCAGGGAAAGAAAGCCTTTACCGCCCCCCCCTCCAGCAAAAGTACCAGGAAAGATGCAGACTGGCAAAATAGAGTTTTCAGATGAAAATGAAACTGTTCTACTTCACCCAAATACTACAGGGAAAAAGAAAAAAAAAATCGTATGGTGCCACCATCACCCTAGCTAGCAATGTCCGAGTAGACGGTCTAGACGTCCAGGTGTAATGGGGTACCCCAGACTCTGGTCCCCGACCCAGGATAACATCAGAGAAGACTGAGAGAATGTTCAAGCCCACTAGGTGAAACCCTTGTTCTATCCACTTCCTCCCCTCTGTGAAGACACCTGGGAACCCAGAACTCCTACCCCACCCGGCAGTAATAAGAATCCTCTACCCCATGGAATGTCAGTAGAATAGGAGTGGGAAACCTGGGTTTTGACACCCAAAAGGTGTAGTAACAAGGTATCCCTCTCCTCTCCCCCAGACAAAACCACCCAAATCAGAAGGCTCAGGGCTGAGGCTGGGGCTCAGTGGTAGAGCGCTCCTCTAGCATGTGGAGGGCACCAGGTTCGATCCTCAGCCCCACATAAAAATAAAAAAACATGAAGGTATTGTGTTCATCTACAACTAAAGAAAATATGAAAATATAAAAAACCAAAAAGGTTAAATTAAGAGAGTTCTCCTGGTAGCTAAATGTCCGGATTTTAATTGAGAACTACCCATCTCATCAAGAATGAGAAACACTTCAACCATAATGAAAAAGACAAGATACATCAAGACTGAGATGACAGAGAGGTCAGAAGTATCTGACAAAGATTTTAAAACAGTCATTGTAACCATGATTAAAGAAGCAATAGTAAATACACTTGAAACAAATGAAGAAATATAAAGCCTGGGGCTGGGGATATATCTCAGTTGGTAGAGTGCTTGTCTTGCATGCACAAGGCCCTGGGTTCAATCCCCAGCACCACAAATACACACACACACACACACACACACACACACACACAAAGATAAAACAAATAGAAACCATGCAACTATAAATTATGATCAATAAAATTAAAAATCAATAGATGGGCTCAGCAGCCTAATGGAGGAGTATGAGGAAAGGATGAACTGGAAGCATCAACTCCAGCCAACTTGAAGATAAAATGTTAAAAATTATCCAACCTGAACAGCAAAGGGGAAAAAAAATGGGAAAAAAAGGAAAAAAAGAAATAGACACTCAGGTAACTGTGGAACAATAGTGAAATATGTATCATCTCTGTCCCTGGAGTTCCAAAGGAAAGAAGAAAGAGATGAGAACTAAAAATGTACTTGAACACATAATGACTGAGAATTTCTCAAATTTAGCAAAAGATAAATCTATAGACTCAAGAAGGTAAGAAAACTCAAAACAGGATACATTTTTTTATATCCATACCAAAGTATACCATGATCAAATGTATGATAAAGGAAAAGAAAAAAATTGAAATCAGTGAGGTAAATGACACTTTCTATAGAGAAGCAAAATGGGCTAACCGTGTATTTCTCATCAAAAACCATGGAAACCAGTAAGAAAGGTGTACAACATTTTTCAGGTATTGGAAGAAAAGAACTGTCAGCTGAGAACTCATTATCCAGTGAAAATATTCTTCAGGAATGAAGAAGAAAGCAAGATGTTCTCAGATGAAGGAAAGTTAATAGATGCTGTCGATAACAGACCTACTCTAAAACGATGCTCAAGAAGTTTATTGAACAGAAAAGGAATTTAAAAAGTGGAAATTCTGGAACAAAAAGAGGGAAAAGCTTTAAGAGAAAAAGCAAAAATATATAGGTGAATACTTAAAAGTTTCCTCCTCCTCTTCAGTTTTCTAAAGAGGTTCAAGGGTTGGAAATCCGCAGGCCTACATTTGACGACTTGGATGAAATGGATTAATAGCTTGACAAACACAGCTACAGCAGTTTCACCATGGTGACATAATTTGGGAAGCCTCTAGAACTGTTAGTAAAACTGAATCTCTCAGATAAAAACAGAAAAAGAAAATCTCCTGCACCAGTGTTTCAGTGGAGAACCCGAATCAGGGTTTAAGGGAGAATTAACACCAATTCTAATCTCTTCCAGAAAAATGAATAGAAAGGAATATTTCCCAATTTATTTTATAAAGTTAGCATTACCTTTATACCAAAACCAAAGATTTTTGGGAAAAAAAAAAACAATCTGTAGACCAGTATCTCTCATGAACTAAGATACACAATTCTTAAAACAAAACAAAAAAATTATATACCAGGACCAAGTGGGTTTTTTATATGTATGCAAGTTTGTTTCAATGTTTCAAAATTAAAGTCACAAGCTTGTATCAACTGATCCAAGTCTGATAAGATGTAACACTCATTCATAGTTTAAAAATAAAGACTTTTTAAAAAATATGAAGAGAAGGGAACTTCTTCAAGCTGACAATATACACATACTAGAACCTACAGATGACATTATATTTCTTGGTGTAAAAAAAAAAATGGAATACTTTCTCTTCTAAGACTGGAAACAGTGCAAGCTCTTACCATTCTTATTTAACAACGTGCTGAAAGTTCTGGCAAAAAGAGGCCAGAGAAGGAAATAAAAGACATGTCAATCAGGGGCTGGGGGTGTGGCTCAGTGGTAGAGCTCTTGGCTAGCATGGGTGAGGTGCTGGGTTCCATCCTCAGCACCACATAAAATGTACCCATCTACAACTAAAAAACAAATTTAAAAAAGACATATCAGTCAGAAAGGAAATAATAAAACTTACATTATTTGCAAATGAAATGATTATCTACATAGATACTATAAGGAATCCATTAAAAAAAAAAAGCACCTCCTACACTGAGTTCAGAATGGTCACAGGATCTGAGACACACGTCCAAATATGCATCAAACTTAAACACATTGAAAACGACATTAAAAACACCAGGCTGTTTACAATTGCTCAAAAATGATAGGACCTTTAGGTGCATGTTTTACACATCACAGGCAGGACTAGAATGCTGAAAGCCAGAAAATGGTTGCAGAGTAAACCAAAGAATGCCTAAAGAAACGCAGATGCATACCATGTTCATGGATTGAAAGAGGCCACATAGTAAATATATCCATTCTTTTCAAACTGCTATACCAGCTGAATGCAAATGGTGTCAGAATCCCATGAACACTTTTTTTGTAGACAGAGGAAAAATTATGTCAAAATTTATGCGGGAAGAAAGGTAAGGAAACTGTGATGAGACAAAAAGATTTAGTTAAAGAGTTGGAGGGATTAGCTTACTTGATGTACAACTTCTCAATAGCTACAGTATATGAGGCTCTATGGTGTTGATGGGGGACTGGACATAAATCACTGGAACAGAACACAGAACCAAAATCAGATCAGACTTTATGCCCAACTGATTTTACACAAAGGAACAAAGGAAATTCAGTAGGAAAAAAAAATCAACTTTTCAATAGATAGTGCTGGAACAACTGGACATTCAAAGTCAAAAAAAAAAAAAACTTTGACTTACACCATGATACCTTTTTTTTTTTTTTTTAGAGAGAGAGAGAATTTTTAAAAATATTTTATTTTTCAGTTTTCGGTGGACACAACATCTTTATTTTATTTTATGTGGTGTTGAGGATTGAACCCAGCGCCCTGGGCATGCCAGGTGAGCGCATTACCGCTTGAGCCACATCCCCAGCCCCACCATGATATCTCATTCAAATATTAACTCCAAGCCAGGTGTGGGGGCACACGCCTGTAATCCCAGTGACTCGGGAGGCTGAGGCAGGAGGATTGCAAGTTCAAAGCCAGCCTCAGCAACTTAGCCAGGCCCTGAGCAACTTAGGCTGGGAGACATGGCTTAGTGGTTAAGTGCCCCTAGGTTCAATCCCTGGTTTTCCCACCCCCAAATAACTCAAAATAGATGGTGGAATTAAATGCAAATGAAAAGCTGTGGAATGTGTAAAGTCTTTGGTATCCAGACCCAAGCAAAGTGTTCTCAGAGTTGATATTAAATCCATAATCCATTAAAAGCAAAACTGATACACTTGGGTGTTATAAAAATAAACAACTTTTTTTCCTGCAAAAGAAGGTGCACAAGGGGCAAAAATATGGGGAGAAAATTCAGGCCAACTCCATCTCTGACAAAGGAGTATGCAAAGGTCTCTCGATATGCAATTGTAAAATGACAACAATACATTTGAAAATAGGCATAAGGTAGACCAGATGCCAAATAATGGCCATTTTACAAAAAATGGCAAATTAGCACATGAAAAGACATCCAGCATCACTAGGATTTGAGAAATGCAAATTCAAAGCAAAGTATAAATTACTACACATCTACCACAACAGCTCAATTAATCACAATACCTGGGACGCTGGCTGGGAGACAGAGAGGCTGGACCACTCATGCTGCTGGTGGAAACGTGACTCAGTGCAGCCTCTCTGAAGAAGGTCGGCAGTTTCTTAAATTCCTACTACCAGATGACCCACCCATGGTACCCCCTAGATACCAATTCCAAAACAATGAGAAATCATGCTCACACAAAAACCTGTAGACAAATGTTTTCAGCAACACTACTTGAAACAGCCAAAGAATGGCAACAACTCAGATGTCCTTTAGTGGGTAGATTAAGCAAACTGTGGTATATCTACATTGTGGAATACTACACAGCAGTAAAAAGGAAGGAACAAGCAACCCATGCCAGAGTCTGGATGAATTTTCATAAAATTATACTGAGGAAAAAAAAAAAACTGTCAAATGGTTATTTCCTTCCTCCCTCCCTTCCTTTCTTCCTTGTACCAGGAATTGAACACAGGGGTGCTTAACCACTGGATCACATCCCCAGCCCTTTTATTTTTTTTTTATTTAGAGACAGGGTCTCACTAAGTTGCTGAGGCTGGCTTTGAACTTGCAATCCTCCTGCCTCAGCCTCCTGAACTGGGATTACAGGTGTGCAGTCACTGCACCCAGCTTAAAAGGGTTATTTTCTATACGGTTCTATTTTTGTAAAATTCTTCATCAAGAGGCAGAAAAATGCAAAGAATGTAGGCTCTAAACAGAGCACATTTTTGCTGGCAGCTTGATTCCCAACTACTGGTTTTCAGAACCATGAGACAATAAAGTGCTATGGTTCTGAGCCACCACGGTGGGTGACATTTGTTACAGCAGCCACAGGAAACAGGTACCCAGCCAGGTCAGAACCTAGGGGACCGTGTGGAGGATCCAGGTCCTCAGGTCCTAACCAGATGCCCTGGATCAGAGCCAGCATTTAAATAACATTCCCAGGTGGCGATGAGAGCCTTAGGAAGGTCCGAGAGGCACTGATATAAAGCACAGTGCAGTTCTCACAGCTCAGAGTGAGGCCTCTCTGCCTGGCCAGAAGGCTTTTGTGATTCTCAACTTAGATGGAATGAGTAGAGTAGGGTACCCATCTGAAAATGTGCATTCGGTGTGTGTGTGTGTGTGTGTGTGTGTATGTGTGTCGGGGTGTGTGCATTCTGTATCTGCATAGAAATAAACAAAAGAAAAATACCTGTTTTGTTGTTGTTGTTGTTGTTGTTGTATTTTATTTACAGTGTCTCACTCAGTTGCTTAGGGCCTCGCTTTTGCTGAGGCTGGCTTTGAATTGGAGATCCTCCTGCCTCAGCCTCCCAAGCTGCTGGGATTACAGGCATGCGGGCAAGGCACTGTAATTGTCTTCCCTCTCTTGCTCCTATTTAATTTTCTCTGCTTCTGTTATTTTATGAAAATCTAAAAACTTTAGGGCCAGTCGAGGCTTCCCTGGGGATCAACATTTGGTGGTGTTTCGATGCCGTTTGTACCCCGTTCTCCTAGGATCATGAATCACCTGCTGGAATGCAATCCCATATGATGGGCTCATCCAGGCTCGTTAGCAAGGAGGTGTTCAGGAAACCTGCTTGGTATTAGCCTACTCAACCATCAACAAGATCAACAAACAGAAGATTGGGCAGAGGATACTCTTTCACTGTAGCTTAAGTATATCTGCAGGTACAGCCAAGTGACCAGCATAGACATTGTCCCTGCAGTCAGGGTCCACATTTGCTGCAAGATGCAGATCAGGCACTAGAGCCCCAGGAGACACTCTGCCCTGGTGATGACAGAGGTGAGCCGGGTGCACGGAGCTTTCCGTGGACACTGAGTGGGTGCACCTATACATTAGCCCACCTGTCCAGGCACAGGGGACCAGCACACCCCACACAGTGACATCAGCTGACTTCAAATGAATCAATTGTTAATTTTTTTTTGCTTCCTCCTCTTGCCCACGCCTGCCACCTTCGCAAACAGCACCAGGAAAACACCACCAGATTTTTCAGAGGATCTCAGAGATAATCTTTCTCACATCTCGAAAACCAACAATATGCTTCCCTCAACCCCAAAGTTCAGTTTTCAAATGATTTATACCATAAGCCAATTTTTTTCTTCTGATGTCAAAGTGACTACATTTTAGACAAACTCCCCTGCTCATCTTTAGAGAACCTATAGCTCCAGTTCAAACATTCACTGCATTTCCTGTTTCTTTGTATCCATTGGGCTAAAACCAATGCTCTAGGAATATTTATATGTAAACATATAAAAACCTATCCTCCTTAGCTATCATACTGAGGAAAAAACAAACAACCTACTTCAATTAAAGGGATAATGAGGAGACCAGTTAACCAAACAATATCCACCTCCAAACTTCAATGATTTATTTATATATATGCCATCTAAATAAAAAACTAAATGGAAAGTGGTTCAAATGAGTTTTATTATTGTTTCTAGACCCGTCCCACTAGTGTGGTAGGTTGCTATGCTAGGTAACTCTCCTCTAAGAAAATCTGCTTTCACTCCTAAGTGTATTGTGATTGCCATTATTTAACCTCAGATAGAGCATTCATCTCCAGGATATATAAAGAATTCAAAAACCTTAATGCCAGAATATATAAAGAAATAACCCAGTCAATAAATGGGCTAAGGAACTGAACTTTCACAGAAGAAGAAATACAATCAATCAACAAATATATGAAAAAGTGTTCAACATCTCTAGCAATTAGAGAAACGCAAATCCAAATGCACTAAGATTCCATCTCACTCCAGTCAGAATGGCAATCATCAAGAATACAGGCAGCAATATCATGTTGGCAAGGATGTGGGGGAAAAGGGTTAGTCATCCATGGCTGGTGGGACTGCACATTGGTGCAACCACTCTGGAAAGCAGTATGGAGATTCCTCAGAAAACTGGGAATGGAACCACCATTGGACCCAGCTCTCCCACTCCTTGGTGTATTTCCAAAGGACTTAAAATCAGCACACAACAGGGACATCCATGTTTACCGCAGCCCACGGCACCCTGGACTGGATCCTCCTCCTCCCAGTTTCACTGGGGCACTGCAGGAGCAGCCCCCGTCTTCAGTCCCTACCTTGTACTTGGGCTTCTTCCACTGGGCACAAAGCAATCTTCATTAAAGCATAAATCTGATGGCCTTTTCTCCAGCCCATATCCCTTCACGAGCTACCCAAGTGCTTAGTGTGAAATCCAAACACCTGCAAGCTCTGGTGTCATGTCAACGATGCTTGAATGTAAGGGGGGTTCGGAGCAGGGGACGTGGAGCAAAATCTCAGGTGCAACTGCACCTACGCAGGCTTGGGTACTAAAGGGGCTTTCAGAAGTCCAGATCATTAATGATACTAATGATGTCTAAAAACTTGTCAGGCACAGTGGTGCACACCTGTGATCCCAAGACTTGGGAGGCCGAGGCAGGAGCGTCACAAGTTCAAAGCCAGCCTCAGCAACTTAGCAAGGCTCCAAGCAACTGAAAGAGACTTCATCTCAAAAAATAAAAAGGGGGCAGGGATGTGGCTCAGTGGTTAGTTTTCTCTGCAATGCTATCATGCCGCTCCTTGCTAGCAGAGGAGGGGGCTGGGAAAGAAGAGATATGATGAAAAGAATTTCAACTTCTCCTTTTCATAAAGTGTTTTAGTTACATGTGGTGGAGTCTAACGGCACTCATGATGCGACTCCATGTGCAAAACACAACCCTACTGACTGTCAACACACACACACACACACACACACAGAGGTGTTACATTTCCATGACAGCATTGTTCCGCTCAGTGATGTGCGCGAGGCAAATAACCCAGAAATACAGCCATATGTGAAGAGGAACATCTCAGGATGGGGAGCTCAGACACAGTTAATTTGATTGCCAATACTTTCACGTATTTCCCACGATCAAGAATGAAATTTTTTAGAACTCTAAAAAGGTTGCTTTTTTTTTTTTTAAACAACAAAACTATTCTAGGCCTGGACAGAAGGCAAAGGTAGCATCGAATTGCTTTAGAATGGGAAGATTGATCACCTGCCCTTGATCTTTGAAGTTGCAAATCTTTGCACCCAGATAGCAGCCCCAGGATGGAAACGGCTGTCATTTGCTGCTGTCACAGTTATCCCCACAATCGATCATCCCTAAGGATACACACACACACACACACAGCAGGATACACAGGAGAGGTCATGCGGGTCTCCAGTAGGGCTGCTGAATGGCCGCAGGTGCACCTGAGGGTGTGTGTGTGCAGCCCCGTGGAGTGGCACCATCTTGAATGCACAAGGAGAGGGACCGTGATTGGGTGCTGCAGCCCTGCAATCATCCTGCCGGTACTTGCTGATTAAAAGTTCCATGACTATTACAAGCCTCCAATCCAAATCTTCACTCCGTACACGTGACCGCGTCTCCCTGTGCAAGGGACGAAGAGTATCAACTACTTTTGTGCATTGAACAACATCTTTTCCGTTATAGGTGTGACATGATGGGTGTGGTTACATAGCAATTCACCAAATGTTGGCTACTCTGTCCTGTACCACAGCCCAATCTACGGCATGAACCTCAGTTAAGAAATGAAATAAATATTTGCACAGACCCCCCCCCCACGGCCCTGTCTCCCTCTGCTCACTGCAATTCTTTCTAGATTTCTAACTGCTGGGCCTCAAACATACAAACATAAGCTATGTTGACAATATTGCCTATAGAATGATTTATTTGTTTTTTTTCGTTTGTTTTTTTGGTACCGGGGATTGAACCCAGGGGCACTTCACCACTGAGCCACATTTCTAGTCCTTTTTAAATATTTTGTGAAACAGGGTCTTGCTGAGTTGCTTAGGGACTCACTAAGTTGCTGAGGCTGGCTTTGAACTCACCATCCTCCTGCCTCAGCCTCCCGAGCCACTGGGATTACAGGATTGTGCTGCCGTACCCAGCTGATTATTTGTATTTTGAAATTGTGAAATAATTTAAGCATTTAAATGTCTCTTGCCATTATTCTATTTCTGTCATATCAGTTTTTCTGTTCTTTTTTTGATGGTGCCAGAGATTGAATCCACGGGCAATCTACCACTGAGCTATCCCAAGCCCTTTTAATTTTTTTACTGTGATTCGGGATCCTGCTAAATTGCTGAGGCTGGCCTCAAACTTGTGATCCTCCTGCCTCAGCCTCTTCAGTCGCTGAGATTACAGACGCGCGCCATCACGCCAGGCTGCCAGGTTCACGGTACACCTTTCTACCAGTGCGAAACCAGAGGGTGGGGTGGGCCTTTCATCCAATTCCCCAGCATTTTAAGCAGCATGAGGACTGGGAACAGGAGGCGGGGAGAGGGAACCACGTCTCACCACCCGTAGTGCCAGACGGCCCTGGAAGACACTTCACTGGAAATACATAAAGGCTTCAAAAAAAAAAAAAAAGAAAAGAAAAAGAGCCATACACTAATTAAAAGGGAAAAAGTCTACATCCAGCTACACACAGCTACAGTACACATTACTTCACAGTCAACTGTGACTTCTGAAATATAACCAGCCAGGCTCCAGCAAAACACAGACACAAGATCAAGAGCCCTTCAGTTCCCTCTTCCACGATGGTACAAGGGAATTCATGCAGATGATTTTGAAGAGGATTTTTTTTTGTTGTTGTTGTTGTTGTTTTCCTCATTTTGCTCAATTGGACAAGCAGAAGAGGATTCTGAGTTGTCACTCTCTGTCACCATGCTGCTACAATTTATTACAGGGCTGTGTTAAGTGCTCCCGTACATTATTTAAACCAATGCTCACCACTTTTTGAACTGGGAACTAACATTTTCTGTGTCTTAGAGACAAGCAATGGAAGCCCAGACAAATCCAGAAAAGTTGCCCCAAGTACTCATTACTTAGTAAAAATAAATAAATAAATAAATAATGAAAGAAAACAAAACTTGCACTTGGGCAACTGAATTCTAATTCCCAGCCTCTTTCATATTTTTTTATGAAGCGTCATGCTAATTATAAGTAAAATAACTCATTTTATTTTATTTTGGTTTTTTAGTCTCTTCTCAAATACTGGCCACACCTTGAGTTCACTAACAAAAGCTCTTGGTGCCGTCTATGCAGAAATGAGGAGGTTCTTCGAGAACCATTGCAGATTGCAGTTTTCTAATAAAAATATAATCCTCTAATATCATTGAGTCTGTATCAGGGGAAGAGAAACCAAGTTTCAGAAGTGCTAAATTTAACGAAAAAGTCACCAAGGAATTTCTGGGCCATACAGTGGGAAAATTCATTCTTCTTAATCCAAACTTAGAGAATTACATCAGTCTCAAAGCCCTTTGCCTAGAAAGCAGTTTTTTTTTCCTTGTACCAGGGTTGAAACCCAGGGGGCACTCAACCACTGAGCCACATCCCTAGTCCATTTTATATTTTATTTAGAGACAAGGTCTCCCTGAGTTGCTTAGGGCCTCACTAAGTCGCTGAGGCTGGCTTTGAATTCATAATTCTCCTGCCTCAGCCTCTCAAGCCACTGGGATGGATGACAGGCGTGTACCACCACGCCCTTTGCCTCTGAAGCAGTTTACATTTCTTAAACTGCCCATGACACTAATGGATTGGGGTCTGCTCCATTTGTGTCTTCCCGTTTGCCTCCCAGACTTCACATTGAAAATCGGTGAAGTCTACAGTCAGTATTCAAAGTGTATATTGGATTCAAAGGAAGCCAAATCCTGTAGCCCAAATCATCACTAAACACAGAACAATATACATCTTTTATGCATTTTTTAAAAATTCCAAATCTCATGCCTATAAAATACTGTAGAATATAAAGGAGGTAAACAAATTAAGATACTCATCAAAAGAGAAAGGACAATTGAATCTTCCATTACAAACTACTTTATTGGGAAGAGCATGAAGAAAGGCCACCTAACAAACATGGGAATTAAATTGTAGGTTATCAGGGCTGAGGTAACCACTAATAGTCACCCCCAATAGCAGTGTTAGTGCTTAGAGGCCCCCTCCCACTTTAAATCCTGAGCCTGTTATCGAATAGCTAGAAGACACTGGGAAGGTCAGTTATATTCTGAGGGTAGCCTGTGTGCCTAGTATGCCTCAGTCCCTGGGTTTGATGAGTACAGGAAAAATAGAAGGAAGAAGGAATCTTGATGGTGCATCATAGAAAGCATAGGATATGTCATAAAAGCTGAGGAGGTGCCAAGAAGAGTCAAAACAGAAAACATTGATAATAATGAAAATAAGGGTGAAGACATTAACAATGAATATTTATGAAATGCCTAGTATGGACCAAGAGTTACCCACTGGGTGCAGTGGCGCACACCTGTCATCCCAGCAACTCGGGAGGCTGAGGCAGGAGGATGGTGAGTTCAAAGCCAGCCTCAGCAACTTAGCAAGGCTCTGAGAGACTCAAGGAGACACTGTCTCTAAATAAAATGTAAAAAGGGCTGGGGATGGGGCTCAGTGGTTAAACGCCCCAGGGTTCAACACCCGATACAAAAAAATAAAATAAAGAACTATATACAAGTCCTTACCTTGAATCCCCATAATATCTACAGGGCCCACGTACTATTCTTACCCCCAATTTAAAGCAAAGGAAGTAGAGGGAGATGCAGGCCAAGTATCTTGCCCAAAGAGGGTACGTTGGCACAGGGATTCCATCAAACTCCACACTCTGTGCTGATATTGCCTCCCAGCAGAATGAATGGAACATTGCCCTTTGAGTTCAGCAAGATGGGGGAAGAGCCCTCCATTCTATACACATAATAGAAGCAACTCGGAAAACCAAAGCCCAGGGAGCTACCGACTCAAGGAGTCCACTGTACTCATCGCCTCTCTTAAAGGGGTAATTGGAATCCTCAAGCAATCGGGGAATGACAATGAACGCACCACCCTGCTCCTCCAGCCTGGCTGAACTTTGGTTTCTATTAAAATCTCTAATTGGCCTGGGCCTTTTGCAGCCCAAGTCTGGAAGCAATGAAAGTTGTTCCCAAGTTTGGAGGCAAAGGCCAATAAAAAAATCAATCACCCCCTACAGAAGTGTTGGTGCTTAGTCCCCCTCCCCCCTAAATCCTGAGCCTGTTATTGAATAGCTCGAAGATACTGGGAAGGTCAGTTATAAGCTGAGTGTACTGTCATCTTCTCATCTGTCAAACTAGATAGACGATACCTTCCTAAGGGGGTCCTTGTTAACCGAAATAACTCACATGAAGTGGCTTGTGCGGTAATTGCCAATTTGGGGTTTAATGTTAGTGCAGTATGCTAGGACTTCTCAATGATGTCTGAGTCCTACCAGCGGAGATCACAGTTGATCATATGATTCTTGGGGAAAGAGATTTAATGCTAACAAGAAAACTTTGAATTAAGAGGAGGGAATGAGGTGAGTATCAACATTGAATGACTTTGTTTGGGGCTCAAAACTGCCTTAAAATCCTCCTCCTTGGGCTCTAGTAAATTTTACAGTTCTCTTTATTAGCATCATCATGAACTTAATTAGGGAACACGGTGGATGTTGACACATGTCCATGTGTCCCCCTAGGAACCAAAGCTCCAGTTTGCTATTTAATGAAAACCTAATAATGGGGCCAAATGGTGCTATTTTAACAGTCCAGTTTAGTTTTGTAAAGATTTTTGGGTGCTCTGTTTTCTACAACAATGTAATAGTTACCAAGATCCAGATGCTCAGAACCAAATTAAGATGAATTATTCAGCACAAGTTTTTCTCAAATGTCAGCATGCATCTCCATCACCTCAGGATTTGGTTAAAATTTTGGTTCTGATTCAGTAGCAACAGGTAAGACCTGAGACTCTGCCTTTCTAACAAGCTTTCCAGGTCACGACAATGCTGCTGGTCCTCGGAGGTGACTTTGAGTAGCAAGGCTGTGGGGCATGAATCCCACCCCCGCCTCTCAACGCAAATTTGAATTTTTCATCCGCTGACAAGCTGATTTTTTAAAAAATATATTTTTAGTTGTAGATGGACACAATACCTTTATTTATTTATTTTTTATGTGGTGCCGAGGATCAGACCCAGGGCCTCCCATGCGCTGGGCCAGTGTTCCACCACTGAGCTACGATCCAGCCTGACAAGCTACATTCTGCCGTCATCCCTCAACGGAAGTTTTGGTCCATCACCAAAGCCAAATAAAATACCTGCAAAGGACAATATTGTGCCAGGCCTAGATCTGAAGGTTCTCATGCCCTGCATTCAGATAGACCTACAGGAGGAAGAAATAAAGCCCAGAAAATCTACAGAGCACCAACCAGAACTTGTCTCCATACCTCCTTTGCCTATGAATCAACTGCTACTTTTTCTTTTCATACATGCTTCATGCCTGTCTTTTGTGCACATTTCATGCCAACAATGGCCAAGTGGGCCCCATTTTTATTCCTATTTTATTGAAGAGAAAGTAAGGCTTGACTCAATGAAGTAACTTGTCCAGGGTCATCCAGATGGGCCAGGCGGTCTGACCGCTGAATTCACACCTGCACTACTATGTCATGGTGACCATGATCCAGAACTTGCAATTCTAGATCTGGAGGAAAAGGGGCACCAAGACACTCCCCGGTTCACAGTGCTGCTGGCCCTGTGTTCTATAGTGTTTATCCTGGAATCTCCAAGGAAGTGGATGGAGGAGGGAGGAGGAGGTTCTCAGAATTCGGTCACAATCCCCCTGCACTTGATCAAATTCATTGTGGTTTATAGCCTAACAAGACCCATACTGAAAAAAGAAACAAACTGTAAGTTGGCTACAGAGAAAGCACTCATCTATTCCATTTATCTGGCATTTCCACAATGATTCCACCATCTAGCTAACATCTAGCTATCAAACACAAGGGAAGGGATGGTGTCAATCTCCAGCAGAACCCAATATTGTCAGTGAGCAAAGAATTCATTGATTTATTGAGTCATCTTTCCCACAAATATTCAGAAATTGACTATTCCAGGCCATCCATTCTGTAGGGTTCTAAGGCCATTGTTTTAGTCAGCTTCTTCAATGCTGAGACTGAAACACCCGACCAGCACAACTGTAGAGGAGGAAGAGTTGATTTGGGGGCTCCCGGTTTCAGAGGTCTCCGTCCACAGACAGCAGGCTCCACTCCTCGGGGCTGGAGGGGAGGCAGGACATCATGGAGGAAGAGTGTGGTGGAGGGAAGCAGCTCACATGGTGATCAGGAAGCAGAGAGAGACTCCACTCTCCAGAGACACATAGAGACCCCAAAGCCACGCCCTCAATGCCCCTCCTCCAGCCACACCCACCTGCCTCCAGCCACCACCCAGTTAATCCCATCAGGGGTTCATTCACTGGTTGGGTTAAGGCTCTCACTGCCCAGTCATGTCTCCTCTGGACCTTCCTGCACCGTCTCACACGTGAGCTTTTGGAGACACCTCACATCCAAACCAAAGCAGCTATGAAGGTGAAGATGTCAGACCCGGGTTTCGCCCTCTCTAAATTTACACTCCAACAGTGGAGCCAGACATTAACTGCATACTTATAACAAATAATCAGAGTGGTGCTGAGTGCTGTCAGGGACAAGTTCAAGAAGCTCTGGAGACTCAGTCTCGTCTAGCGGCCCAGACGACACATCCTTGAAAAATAAGACAAGGTTAAAATAAATCTGCAAACACCCACATTTATTAACCTATTTTTTTGTTCTAACCACATAAAGTGACTGTTCTCTGACAACTCTCAAATCAATGCGTTCTTTGTGAACAAAAAAAAAAAAAGATATTGTCTTTTGAAAAAGTTTCCAGATCTCATTAGAGGAAAATGGGCCAGATTCTGTTCTTATCATATGATTACTTCAAACCAGGGATAAAATCATGGAAAGCCAGAGTGCCAGAAAGTTTCCTGACATCTGTCTCCTAATGATTCTTTTCACTTTCAGATTAAACAAATTTTGCTGTAATGAAACAAGATGAAGAGGGAACAGGATCTCCGTGGGAGGTCACAATGTCTAGTCACCTATAATAAGCTATTAGGGCACTTTGGAATCATCTATATGATGCCAAAGGACCGATTATTACTAGAATCTTCATTCTGGGGAAGAGATTGGTAGGGGGGGAAAGCATCAAGTTCAAACAAAAATACACTCATCAAACTCAACAAACCTCGCAGACACATCAAACCCAAGACTAAACTACACCCCAGAATTCCAACGTGAGAATACACTTTCCGAAGTAAATTAGGCACCCTCCAAGACACACAGCCGTCTCTCCTGACATCAGCTTAGACCTCCAGAAAGTAAAAAGACAAACTGAAAGTCCCGAACATATATTCTTACACATATTTGCTCCTCGGATGGTCTACAACCAGATTAATTGTGAGCCTCTATTCCCCCAGGGGTAGAACGAGGCTTTTTGGATTTGTAGTCTAGAATGTAGAATGAGAGGAGAGAAAAGCAAATGTCAAGCAATACTTCTATTATCATATGTAAATTACAGAATAAATGATTTCCTGTCAACAGAACGAATTCTGTATGTTCTGGAAATGGCATCTTATTAAACACGGGAGTCATCTTCATAATTAAACCAGAACAAATTGAAAGGAAGAAGCCATTTAAAATGACATCTTTGGAGTTGCTGGGGAGTGGGGGGAGCCAAAAATAAACATTCTAAAATACAAGGTCCAAACAGACCACAGCAACACATCAATAATTAATAAGCCCCACCACAGCAGGAAAACTAGACCCAGAGTCAAAACATGGATCCTGGCCCCGATCCTTCTAAATGAGAACACCCTGGGCAAACTACGCCTCATTTCTAAGTTTCCTCATTTGAAAATAGGGGGCCCCAGATGGGCACCGACACACGCACCTGTCATCCCAGCGGCTCGGGAGGCTGAGGCAGGAGGATCGTGAGTTCAAAGCCAGCCTCAGCAACTGAGCGAGGCCCTAAGCAACTCAGTGAGACCCTGTCTCTAAATAAAATAGAAAATAGGGCTGGGGATGGGGCTCAGTGGTTGAGTGCCCCTGGGTTCAATCCCTGGTACCAAAAAAAAAAAAAGAAATGGTCTGGGGATGTGGCTCAGCAGTTAAGCATCTGGCACTCCTCATTAGAGTTCCTGTTTTACTATTTTTTATAATTGTCTTAGGATATCTTTATTATCGCCACCAAAATAAAATAAATTAAAAAAACAAAAACCCATAATACACACACAAAGACAAAAAAAATATAAAGAATTCTACTAATCAATGTAGGAAAGAAGTTGGATCAGAATAAACCAAAAGGTGAATGAAAGGAGAAAACCGTAAAATAAGCAGGAGACTTGAGTCCACTCTGTCACCCTGGCTCACCCTCCCAATTAACAAGTCAGACCTATTCAGTCTGCAGAAAGTCAAATTGTTTACATCGGACATGGATGGCCTAGTTTTACATGAAAAGTACTCCTCTAAATTAGGAATCAGCAAATCTCTCCTGTAAAATGCCAGACCCTAATTATTTTAGGCTTTGTGGACTACACAGTTCCCTGTAGCCACTGCTTGATTCTGCCAGTTCCGTGAAAGCGGCTTGGGACATCAGTGGCTGACTGGCAGGGCTGTGTTCCAATACGACTTCTCAAACAGGTGGAGCGTATAGTGGCTGAGCTAAAGGGGAGTCTGCAAGGTTAGTATGGTAGATATGTTCGCATTTTCTAGTGATGTTTCTTTCTTATAATCTGGGGGAGGGGAGTAACCTGGTATTGAATCCAGGGTGCTGGACCACTGAGCTACATCCCCAGTCCTTTTTAATTTTTTTTTTTTTTTTTAATTTTGAGACAGGGTCTTGAAGAGGCTGGCTTTGAACTTGCAATCCTCCTCTCTCAGCCTCCCAAGTCACAAGGATCACAGGCACATGCCGGGGTGCCTGGCTTTATTGTATAAATATAAGGTAACAGCGTGATGTTTTGATCTACTCATACAAACGAAGCAATTACTCTTAGCAAGCAAATGAACATACCCATCATCTCACATAGTTATATAATTATCTTCTTTTGCTTTATAGCAAGAATGCCTCATCTATTCTCTTAACAAATTTCCAGCATATATTACAATACAGTCATGCACATGATAGTGACGTTTCTATCAAGGACAGAAAAGCATGCACTATGGCAGTCCCACAAGACTCTATCAAGCAGTGCCACTGTCTCTGACCTCAGTTTGTGTAAATGCACTCGAATGTTTGCACAATGTCGAAATCGCCTGGCAGCATATTTCTCAGAAAGGAGCCTGGATGTGAGGCAATGCATGCACATGGTGACTCAGTCCTTATGCAGTACAACAGGCCTCCCGACCTCCTCACTGCTACCATATTGTACCCTCTGACCCACATCTCCTCATCCCTCCAATCCCTGAAGGGTTGTAGTAATCCCACTCAATTTGCAGATACGTTTTTTTTTTTGGGGGAGGGGGCAGTACCAGAATTGAACACGGGGTGCTTAACCACTCAGCAGCATCCCCAGCTCTTTTGTATATTTTACTTAGAGACAGGATCTCACTGAGTTGCTTAGGGCCTCACAAAGTTACTGAGGCTGGCTTTGAACTTGCAATCCTCCTGTCTCAGCCTCCCAAGCCTCTGGGATTATAGGCATGCGCCACCACACCCAGCTTTGATACCTCTGTGTAAATTGCTTTCCAAGCCAATGCTCCAGTCCAGGTCTTGTGATTCCACCTTGACTTGCAGGGCAGGAGGTGGGGAGATGGTGGGCGATGGTCAGGGCAATGAGAAATCTGTTCTAAGGAAGTATCTATCTGTGCTTAGATTTAAAAGGGGGGCAGGGCACGGGTTGTGGCTCAGTGGTAGGGTGCTTGCCTCTACTTTGGAACTGGGGGTCCAAATGTGGGCTCTCTGTGCTTCTGAAACTAGCACTGCATTGCTCCTGGGTGGAGGAGCAGGGCCTTAAGTTCTCTGTAGGAACTACTCAGCCCCGATTGGGGGGTGCGGCAGCAGGCAGAGTCGGTACATGAAATAAGGGGCAGGGCTGTGTTCCAGAAGAAGTTCACTCCCAAACACAGGCTTCATTTCCACACTGGCGGGGCCCGCGGGCAGCAGTGCCAACCTGATCGATCCACGTTGTTTGTAGTTGTTCATCTGTTCACTATAGGATTCCCTAGGCTTCTCTGTAACTTTTAACATTTTTCATGACAAAAAGTTGGAAACAATGTGTCTATGAATTATCCAACAATTATAACCATTATGCAAAGGTTTAAATAGTCAAAGGTCATACACTGTAAAAGAAATTCATCGTGGTAAAGACAGATACCCACAGAGAAGAGAAACCACCAAGCACTGGCCCTGGCTTCTAGAGTTTCGGAACCCACTCTTAGTTTCTGTCCTGGCTTCCCTGGGTTTTGAGAGCAAGGCCAGTCCACGGACAGCGCTTGGAGATCTGCTTATACTGTTTTGTTTTGTTTTTCCTAATGTCTGTGATATTATGTGATTAACATTTTTAAAAGGATAAAGTTAAATGTATAGTGTGTGCTACTTGTGTATGTCCAAGACCCTGGGTTCAATCCCCTGCACCCAAAAGATAAAATAAAAACAGAGGTGAGCCAGGCTTGGTGGCACACACCTTTCATACCAGGCGCTCAGGAGGCTGAGGCAGGAGGATCGCAAGTTCAAAGCCAGCCTCAGCAATTTAGTGAGGCCCTCGGCAATTCAGTGAGACTCCATTTCTGAATAAAATATGAAAAATGGCTGGGGATGTGCTCAGGAGGCACGCAGCCCTAGGTTCAATCCCTGGCACCAAAATAAAAAGAGAGGAGGAGAGATGTCAGATTGAATCCTGAAATCTAGAAGTCACAAGGTTAATCGGCAGAAATGCTAAACCAAGGGGCTAAGTGTGTTTGTAGACCACGTCACTCAGGAGGTGCCTGAAGACCCAAGGTTGACCCGGTGGGGATCCATGCCAGGTCCAGCAGGTCACAGTGCTGCTTACAAGGAACGTTCAGTTAGTGCAGAGTGCTGCAGCCCTGGCACTGTTGATATCTGGGCGGGGGGTGGGGGTTTACAGTGTCCCTGGCACCTACCCACTAGATGCCAGGAGCACCTCTGCACAGTTGTGACAACCAAAACATTGCCAAGTGTCTCCCCAAAACCAAAATCGACTCTATCGTGAATGACTGGCATAAATCAAAATATTGATGATCACTGTTAACAAGAACTGTAATATGCCAAGTAGTAGGGATGGGGCTTTAACCTTGAACTGAAAAATCCTCATGGAAAGATAATATCCACGGAAACTTCTATATCCTGCCAGGCACAGTGGCTTACACCTGTGGGCCCAGCAGTGTGGGAGGCTGAGGGAGGAGGATTGCAAGTTTTGAAGCCAGCCTCATCCACTTAGTGAGACCTGAAGCAATTTAGCCAATAAAATATTAAAAAGGACTGGAGATGTGGTTCAGTGGTTAAATGCTCCCTGGGTTCAATCCGTGGAACCAAAAAATAAAACAAACTTGTATTTCCTGCTGGTCACAGTGGCACATACCTATAATCCTAGCATCTGGGGAGGCTGAGGCAAGAGGATGACCAGTTTGAGGCCAGCCTCAGCAACTTAGCAAGACCCTATCTCAAAATAAAATTAAATAAAAGGCTGGGGATGCATGCAAGGGCCTGAGTTCCATCCTCAATACTGAAGAAAAAAAAATTACATATCCTAGATGATACTTACAATCAGGAGGAAAATGATAAGCTACATCTATACTGTATGACAGTGCCACAGCTCCCAATTGTATTGGGCTCCAAAATCTGTCAACCAGGAATTTCATGGAATACTCACAACAGTGCTGCCAAATAGTTACTATAGTATGCGCTGAGTGGAAGAGAAACCAGGAGACCCAGAAAAATTATTCCATTCATATCAGGATGCCAGGGTGGACAGGGTGCACTAGCTTACTGTCTCCAAGGCTCATGTCACCACCACCACCACCCACAACCACCAAGTCACACTATCTATTCAGGGAACACGTGTATGTATCAACTACAGTTGATGATCCTGTGGTATCATCCCATTTTACAGAAGAAACACTGACGCTAAGAGAAACTGGAGGTTCCTCTAAAGTCGCAGTGCTAGGACTTGGTAGGTTTTCAACTGCATCACACAAGTGGTCCCTCCATCCAGCCGCAGGTACAGGGACAGACACAGTCAATCGCATTATTAATGGATACTATGTGTGCAAATTTTCCAACCCACCAGATTTTATTTATAACCTCAAAATCAATGCTTCTGACACTTTCAGTGTCCTTTATGGGTACACACAGAGCCATGAAAACTTTTAGCCACCAAGTGTGCATGTACCCACCTATTCATGCCCGGCCTTCTTTTTATTTGTGGTCATATCAACATCGAGCAGTGTGGATGGTGCAGGACTGAGCTATGCAAAAGACAGAGACTAGCTGCAATTGGGGACAGGCAGGATGACCATCAATAGATAAAGCTGCCTGGGCCTCAGTGTCGTGAGGCTAACGCACTGACAGACAAGTGACCCAGAGTCAGGAAGATGCCAAACCCTTCCCAGTGGCTTATTTATTTATTTGTTTGTTTATTTTTGAGGGGCAGGGGTAACCCAGGATTGAACTCAGGGGCACTTGACCACTGAGCCACATCCCCAGCCCTTTTTAAAATATTACTTTATTTAGAGACAGGGTCTCACTGAGTTGCTTAGGACCTCACTAAGTTGCTGAGGCTGGCTTTGAACTCATGATCCTCCTGCCTCAGCCTCCTGAGCTGCTGGGATGACAGGCGTGTGCCACTGCACCTGGTCTTCCCTGTACTCTTCAGGGTAAGAACCCGTCACAGGTAATCCGTAGGCAGCTGTGTATTCTTCAGAGGTGCAAAAGCTCTACTCTTTGCTTCAGGCCACTCTGAAGGTCCACCATTAGGCAGAGATGAGCCCTGAGCGCCACCCCTTTTCTCCCTGACCACGTCCATCCCTAGTGGATCCCCGATGGAGGACACAGCCCAGATTGACACGGCAGAAACACCTACAATGACCCCACTGAGAGAACAGGACATCAACAAAGAATGTTCTACAAGAAAAACGGCAGGGTCCTGATGGTTCACAGTGAGAAGAAATGGCATTTCTTTGTCTAGAATGACAAAAGGGAGAAATAATCTTCAAATTAACACATTTTCATTTTCAAAAGACACTCATCTACATTATTTGGTGACAAAAGGAGGACTCCTATAAAGAAGGGGGGGGGGGCGCTTGAGAAATAACTCAAAAGCGGACAGTGGGGGTGGAGTATGGGGGTCTGTGTGACAAGGGGGCTGGGGACATGCCACCTGGGGCGCACACCTGTCATCACAGCAGCTGAGGAGGCTGAGGCAGAAGGATCTCGAGTTCAAAGCCAGCCTCAGCAACTTAGCAAGGCCCTAAGCAACTCAGTGAGACCCTGTCTCTAAACAGGGCTGGGATGGGGCTCCGTGGTCAAGTGCCGTGAGGTTCAATCCCTGGCACCAAAATAAAATAAAATGGCTTATGTGGAGTGAACCATGTAATAAAGCCAAGTGTTTGGCTCCTCAGAATTCCACAGTGGCTGATTCCAGGGAGAGAGGCAGCCAGAAGGTAAGGCTTAATTATGCTCTGGGAGGCCATTGGAGACTCCTCGTGAGGAGTGTGATGCATGCTGGCACCCGGGGGAAGGAGGGATGCGTGTGGGAGGGAAGACACAGCCAGGAGGCGTGCGTGGCTTCTAGGGGTAATTCTGGACTCTCACAGAAGGAACCCATTTCCCCACCTACAGCTGCACCTGCCTGCGAATGGGACAGAGCAGAGACCTGACTCCAGTTTAGCTCTGACTTAGACTCGCTCTTGTGTGACTTTTTCTAACTTAAGGAGACTTCGAATAGCCACATTGAGATTTTGCTGAGAGGTGACAGTACAGTGTTGAGTCCATGCATGAACCCTGAAGCCAGACTGCGTGGGTCCCCATGGCAACTCTGTCACTTACAACTTGTGTGACCTTGGGCTAACTGCTTGAACTCTCTGAACCTCCGTTTTCTCCTTTCAAAAGAGGTGCTATGCCAGGCATGATGGTGCACACCTGTGATCCCAGCAGCTCTGGAGGCTAAGGCAGGAGGATCACGAGTTCAAAGCCAGCCTCAGCAACTTAGCAAGGTCCTAAGCAACTAGCAAGACCCTGTCTTTAAATAAAATATATTTTAAAAAAAAAAAGAGCTGAGGATGTGGCTCTGTGGTTAAGCACCCCGGGGTTCAATCCCTAGTACCAAAAATAAATGAATAAATAAATAAACTTTTGCTGAGGCTGGCTTTGAACTCACTATCCTCCTGAGTACTGTGATGTTTAAATGAACAAATATAACTAAAGCACTTAGCACAGTACCCAGCACACAAGTGGTATTAAATAGTTGTGTGAGCTTATTAGCTTGTACTGGCTCCTAAAAGTCAAATGCTAACATGTCTTCCCAAGTCCAAACTGAGTGATATCAGTCATTACAGCAGTTATTTGTTATACGCTTACCAAGATATGGCACATATATACCAGAGATGGATGTCTGTATGTGTATAGACAGATACATGTGTTATGCATGTACATATCCATGTGTATGAACATATGCATATATAAATATGTACACACGTTAATTGTCATCATTATCCTCATTAAGATTTTTTAACATGTTACTAAAGCACAGACTGGTTTATTTCAATTATTCACTTTTCTATAGGTGACATGAAAATTTAGAGGTTGTCCCCCAATCCTCAACCCATCAACCAATATTTGTGCTCTTCAACTTACAATAAAAGGAAGCCCACAGGAAGTTAAAAACATTGTATTGAAAATGCATTCAATACACCTAACCCACCAAATAGCAAAGCTCAGCCTAGCTTGCCTTAAGCAAACTCCAATGGTGTGAGTCCACAGCACGGCAAAATACCTGACACCACACCCTTTTTTTTGGGGGGGGGGTACCAAGGATTGAATTCAGGGGTGCTCAACCACTGAGCCCCATCCCCAGACATATTTGGTATTTTATTTAGATACAGGGTCTCACTGAGTTGTTTAGGGCCTTGCTAAGTTGCTGAGGCTGGCCTTGAACTTGTGATCCTCCTGCCTCAGCCTCCCAAACTGCTAGGATTACAGGTGCAGGCCTGGGCCCCTGGGTCCAGCACCAAGCTCATTTTATAACACAGTGTGGAATAACTCATGTAATTCACTGAACATTGAACTCAAAAACATAGTGGTTGCCAGGATCTGCTCTCACATCCCTGTAAAGTTGAAATATTTTACGTCAACCCATCGTAAGCTGGGGGCCATCTGTACTTATGGAATGCCCGCAATCTGTCTAGCCTGAACTCACTCATTATGGGCTACAGAAAGATCACAAAGATCCCATTTACAATCTCCCTGACCTATTTCAAAAAGATAAATCCAGGAGGAAGAATCAAACTCACTCCCACTCCCTGCCCATCAGCCTCTGCTCACCTTTTAGATTACAGGAAGAGCAAGCAGGAATCTGTCACCAGCTAGCCAGGGAGCATTGCTTTCTCTGGAATCATGCTTAGTGCCACCAAAGTTTCTCAGTTAGTGTTTCCTCCCCCAGGAACCTCAGGTCTCTCCCCAGCTAATGTGGATCAATACAGCCTGGCCCAGGCTGCTTCATCTGCTGCTCTGCCCACACACAGCAAAACCCTCAGACGTAGGAGGGGCACACAGAACCACATTCACCATCTTCAACTGAGTAAGAATGTATCAGGCCTCCAGAATGTGCCAAAGTGCTTTTTCTAACTTTCTACCACTGGGGGATGTTCATTGCACTCTTTTTAGCTGCATCTTATGATGTAACCTGCTTGAAATCGTGCATGGTCATGATAATTAATCACAACAGCGAAGGATTATGGAGAATGCATTCTTCTAAGCACTTTTCCCAACTCCTCTTTGCAACCCTGTGAAGTATGTTGGTAATACTCCCACTTGACAGGTGGAAAAGCTGAGCTCTAAGAAATTAATTTGCAGGCTGGAGCTGGGGCTCAGCGGTAGGGTGCTAGCCGAACATGTGTGAGGCACTGGGTTCAAGCCTCAGCACCACACAAAAATACATAAACAAGATAAAGGTATTGTGTTCACCTACAACTAAAAAAAAATATTTTAAAAAAATGTCTCCAGTGAGAACTTAACTCATTCAAATATGCTGCCTCTGTGATTCAAAACTGCTCCCTAGCTGGGCACACCTGTAATCCCAGCAGCTCAGAGGCTGAGGCAGGAGGATTGTTAGTTCAAAGCCAGCCTCAGCAACTTAGTGAGGCCCTAAGCAACTCAGTGAGACTCTGTCTCTAAATAATATATATATTATTATATATATTATATATTAAAATATATATAATAAATATATATAAAAAAGGGCGGGGATGTGGCTCAGAGTTGAGTGCCCCTGAGTTCAATCCCAGGCACCAAAAAAATAAAAAATAAAGAAAGAAAGAAGAAAATAAAGGAAGGAAAAGATAAAGGCAGGTTTCTAACTCCCCTCCTCTTAGGGAGATAAATATTTCATATGTATTAGAGATGAAAAGTGGCTGTAGCATCCCTCAGGGCAAAAATACCTTCCCTCCCCAAACCAGTGCAGGCATAAACTAGATTCACTAGGAATCTGTGCCTCAAAGCGACCTGAGAGGGAAGAATGTGATCATATTTTCAGATTCACAAAATGCTTTCATGTCATTTGTACAGTCAAATGCAAAAGAAAAAAATAGTGGGGATTATCCACACTATAGACAGTAGGCTTCAGTGTGAAAATCCCAGCTCCCATCCCTGTCCCCCAGGGGAAAAAAAAAAATTCATGGCAAGAAATTACATCAGAAACTGCAAGATCCTTGCTGAATCTGTGTATGCTAATCAAGGCCAAACTGTGAAAAGTGCTGACCTGTCAAACCATTTGCTTAAAAAGACACCAATTTTGTTTGCTTTTACCATCTGGTGGCTAATCTGCAGGTTACATCAGTTGAGGTCACGTTGACTTTATACACCCATGTGGAGAAATGGAATTAAAAAGTTATGTTTAGCTGGGTGCCGGGGTGCATGTCTGTCATCCCAGCAGCTCTGGAGGCTGAGGCAGGAGGATTACGAGTTCAAAGCCAGCCTCAGCCACTTAGTGAGGCCCTGAGCAACTCAGTGAGACCCTGTCTCTAAATAAAATATAAAGGGCTGAGGATGGTGCTCAATGGTTAAGCGCTCTTGGGTTCAATTTCGGGTACAAAACAAAACAGAAAAAAAAAAAAAACTTGTTTAACAATCTGGGTTGGTAAAATAAAAGCACAATCATTCTTCAGCTAGGAAGGTGGGAGAATCCTTGTAAGAATGCCAAACAGAGTGTTTGTGACGGGTAGAGTAGGAGGGGATTTTCTGGCTTATCAGAACACAGAACCATTCTGCTCTGAAATTCATTTTATCAATTAATGAAGAGATGCTCAGATAGTGTGAAAACAATTTACTAGAAACGGCTTTCAGAGGAAACAGGTATGTAGCTGTAACTCCACTCCACTCCTTGGAGGCACAGACTTCTGGTACATTCTCTCCAGGGCAGGCCCTACCTAGCATTCAAGTTTTTAACAAAATGATTTCAATTTTCTTGATGACTATGGAATTATAGAAGAGGGAAATCAATTGATCTTAAGCGATATGCCAACAGGCCATGATCAAGTCCAATAAGTTCCTGTCTTCTATTCCAGTCTCAGTTTATGTGTTAGGTTCTGAAAAGGTATTAAGAAATATTTGTTTCCAAGCCAAAGGGGCACGACATAAGCGCCCCTTAGCGCCATCTGTTGGTGGTAGGTGGAGTCGTAGTTCTGTGGTGGGCTTGAAAGTTTCTTTCTCTATAGGATTCAAGACACCCTGATTGATCAATTTCAGTCAGGGTACCTCCCCTTGCACTCCTTCCTCTCTCCCTCTGACCCCTTTCTCTACCCTACAGTTATGTTACATGCACATTGAAATATACCACAAGGAAACCCACTATTCTGTATAATTAGCATACACCAAAAAAATCCCCCAATTTTTCTTTTTTTGTGGGGGAGGACGGGTACAGGGGATTGAACCCAGGGACACTTAACCACTGAGCCACATCCCCAGCTCTTTTTCATATTTTATTTAGAGACAGGGTCTCACTGAGTTGCTTAGGGCCTTGCTTTTGCTGAGGCTGGCTTTGAACTTGAGATCCTCCTGCCTCAGCCTTCGGAGCCACTGGGATCACAGGTGCGCACCACCGCGTCCACTGGGAACTATATTTTTAGGAGAGGGGTCAAGGTACTGGAGTGCGTGTTACAAGAGCGGTCCCTTCTTCCTCTGGAATCAGGCAGGTTTCAACTCGGCCATTCCCTACAGTCACCGCCAAAAGAACGGCTCCTTTCCGCGTGTCCTCTGGCTGAAAGGCTGCCCACAGAGCGACCTGCTGTATGATGCAGGGACTGGTGTGCCCCTCAGGAACAGTCACACTACAGTGGAGGCTTCAAGTTGCAAACCAGATATTAACAACGAGGATTCACCTCATCACCGCAGCCCAACAGATGCGCACAAACTTCAGACTTCCTGCAGAGGCTGTGAAGTGTGCTCCCGATTTGCTTTTTTGCTCTTGGTTCCTAATGGAGAGGAGAAGGAATGCCACAGATATTCCAGGGTCACCCTACCTAAGGATCCAAGCAGCCTGCTGGGCTCCATCTCCAAAGATAAAGGGATCAAATGAGAAGGGGAGAAACATTCTGAGCCTGTGCTGTCTGATCTCTGCCACAAACTTCAACCCTGCATCAGCTGCAGACATGTCTGGGCACTGGAGATCCTGAGGGCCAGATAGTGTGATATTCTTTCACCTGTGTGGGGGAAGGGTGGGTGAAAAGCTACACATATTTGGAGTTTCAACAATGATTCTAAACAGCGGCATGACATCCCTGGAAACAGAACCCTGTGCCTCTAAACTTCAAGGTCATTGGAAGACGCTTGCTTAGAATAAATCAATTTGGATGGGTGCAGCCACTCTGGAAAGCAGTATGAAAGTTCCTCAGAAAACTTGGAATGAAACTACCATTTGATCCAGTTAAACCACATGGCACCTCAGCAGAGAGTGTGTACTGTTATATCTAATAGTAAATTTGGGAAATAACCCAAATATTCATCTGTAGGATACCAATCACAAAATTATGGCACATCCACATGCAGAAATTCTACATAACCATTAAAAAGGTACCTGCCTGAGATCCCAGCTGCTCAGGAGGCTGAGGCAGGAGGATCAGGAGTTCAAAGCCAGCCTCAGCAACTTAGAGAGGCCCTAAGCAACTCAGTGAGACCCTGTCTCTAAATAAAATACAAAATAAAGCTGGGGATGTGGCTCAGTGGCTAAGCGTCCCAGAGTTCAATCCCCAGTACCCAAAATAGAAAGAAAGAAATGAGACTCGTGCACATTCACACACAGTCACAATCATGATAAAGAAAGGAAGGACGAGATAGAAATGATAAATATATTTTTAGAAAAGCCAAGACATGTACGCATACATGTTTCTATACTTAGAGCAAAACTTAGGAAAAGATGTACATCACCTGATCAATCAGAATGGAGGAGGACTTCTGCTTTGGACTTTCTGTATTTCTGAAACATCAAATTTTCTTTGAAAGAACATAAGCTGTCTCTCAGTATCTGTGGAGGGTTGGTTCCATGACCCTCCCAACCCAATATCAAAATCTGGGGAAGCTCAACACTCCATAAAATGGGGTAGAATTTGTATAAAACCTACCTACCTCCGCCCATATACTTTAAATCCTCTCCAGATCACTTATAAAACATCCAGTACAGTGCCTACACAGTCCTTCATTTGTGTGGATTTAGCATGTTATATGGCATGCAGTCATTTCAAGTTTTGCTTTTTGGAAGTTTCTGGAATTTTTGCTTCCTGAATTTTTTTTTTTTTTGTACTTGGGATTGAACTCAGGGGTGCTTAACCACTGTGCCACATCCCCAGCCCTATGTTGTGTTTTTGTATTTTATTTAGAGACAGGGTCTCACTGAGTTGCATAGGGCCTCACTGAATTGCTGAGGCTGGCCTTGAACTCCTGATCCTCCTACCTCAGTCTCCGGAGCTGCTGGGATGACAGGCATGAGCCACCGCACCTGGCTTCTGAATGTTTCTGGTTGAAAGTTGGTTGAACCTGCGGATGAGGAACCCATGGATACGCGGAAGGCTGGGTGTACTTCTTTTGTAATTTAAAAAATAAATGGAGTTAATCTGGAGGCTAAGAGGGGGAAGTTCTGAATGTGAACAGAGAATTGGTCCAAGTCACAGAGGTCATCAGGGAGAGACCACAGCCACCATGTCCATCCAAGGGGATGCTCCCAGACTCCAAGGAAGGAGACACAGAGCTCCTGATGTTAAGCCACCTGAGCAGAGCAAACACCCTTCTTGCTGTGCCCTCCGTTCTCCTCATTCTCAGCCCCAAGCACGATCCTTTTGTTCTTTCCTCGGGAGCTACAGAGAACAGATGGCCCCACCATCCTTTGAATTTGTCAACGAATCACACAAAACAACGGTGTTTTTCTGGAGGAACGATATTGTGTTCAACAATACAGAATGACATGTCCCCGTTTGCTTCTTACCCACGAACACACCCGACTGCCTTACTAATGAGGCAAGCCGAGGGATTTTAACAGATGTATTTAATTTAATTCAACAAGTATTAATCCGATGTTGCCCATGTGCTTGGTATTTAGATATGAGCTGTGGAAGGTCCTAAGAAATGTAAAAGCTCACAATAAAAACACAGATAAAGGAAAAGACAAAGAACTCGGGTGAGTTTAGGATTAGCTGCAAGAATGCACTAGATATTATTATTTTTTATTGTATTTTTTTTTTATTTTGGGGGTATAGTGAGGATTGAACCCAGGGGTGCTTGACCACTGATCCACATCACCAGCCCTTTTATTTTTATTTTGAGACAAGGGTCTTAGTAAGTTGCTGAGGGTCTTACTACTTTGCAAGAGTCTGGCCTCCAACTTTCGATCCTCCTGCCTCAGCCTCCTGAGTCCCTGGGATGACAAGTGTATGGCACCACACCTGACATATATTTTTATTTCAGAAACATTAACAAGATCTTTAGCTTTAAAATGATGAGGACAGAGAACTTATTTGACTTTTTACTTACTCTTTTAAATCTGGTATTTTGTTTGTTTGTTTGCTTGGACTTTATTTATTGTTATTAATACTAATTGGGTGTTTACCATTTGTCAGCCAGGGTCACACCGGGGACATCCAGTGAAGCAGCATAGGATGACTAAGGGGGTTTCTGTGGTCCCTGAGACAGTCTGAGGCTGCTGGATTGAGGGCAGCTGCACAGCCACATAAAGACCTGGCGTGGCTCCATAGTGGGATGCCACAGTCATCTCAGGGATCTTCAAGTGACTCACAGAAGCAGTGAAGGAAACCCTAGCCTTGGGCAGGGTCCTACAGGTAACGTGGAAGGCTCTCAGTAAGATGATCAGGGCTGGCGCACACCTGTGATCCCAGCAGCTCAGGAGGCTGAGGCAGGAGGATTGCGAGTTCAAAGCCAGCCTCAGCAACTTAGCGAGGCCCTAAGCAACTCAGTGAGACCCTGTCTCTAAATAAAATACAAAATAGGGCTGGGGATGGGGCTCAGGGGTTCAGTGCCCCTGGGTTCAATCCCGAGTACCAAAAAAAAAAAAAAAAGATCAGGAGAGAAGCTTAAGAAGGTGAAAATCGGATCCAGGTCCTCGTGTTGGAGGGAGGGAGGAGGCGGCTCTGTGTTGTTTCCTCTGTCCCTACTCCTCACAGCGTCATGGGAGTACAGCCTGATGGCACTCTGTCTAACTTTTCCCTCATTCTCTGACACCCAGGACAAGGGTGAACTTCACAGGCCAAGTGACCGCCAGCCCTGCCCATACCCAGTCCCCAGAGAAATGCACTGAGTTCAGACCTCGGGGCACACGCCAGGACCCAGGACCCAAACCCCACACCACACCCACCATGGGTGGCCGGTGCGGATTTCCTTTCTATTACAAAATCAGCTCCTTGGGATGGCAAAGTGATCGTCTATTTGGCATTTTTCTTAAGTAGGTACTTGGCATGCAAAGAAATCAACCTGATCTTCCCTGCTGACAAAATAAGGACAAACAGAACAGGGTCAAGGGAGGACACAACGGGATCAGAGGGGAACGTGCCAGCACCCCTTGGTCCTAAGTAGAGGGAATAGATCATGCTGGAGACCAGGGGACGGACACTGCCTGGTGTCCACTCTATGTTCTTTTTTGGGGGGGAGTGGTTGAGTACCGCGAGATTGAACCCAGGGGCACTCAACCACTGAGCCCCACCCCCAGCCCTGCTTTGTATTTTATTTAGAGACAGGGTCTCACTGAGTTGCTTAGGGCCTCACCATGGCTGAGGCTGGCTTTGAACTCACGATCCTCCTGCCTCAGCCTCCCGAGCTGCTGGGATGACGGGTGTGCACCACCATGCCCAGCTACTCTCCGTTCTTGAAGGTGGTGAAGACTCCAAGGAGCACGCTCAGAGTGGGTTATGCTGACCCTAACCCCTGGCCTGCGTTCCTAAACGCAGGAAGCCCAGAGACATCTTTTCTTCCACTTTTTGGTTTTTCCTCTCATCACACTGTTCTTTTCAGACGCTGTCAGCCAGCATGCTCACACTGCTTGAACAAGAAAACTGTCAGCCGGCTGAACATCTCTCTCCTACACAGAAACACAGCAGGCCCCTGGAGATCTGCAAAACTCCACACCTTCTGTGAACTTTGAGAATTTCTTATTTCTATTTGTCCTTTTTACTTCTTTTTTTTTTTTTTTTGGACTGGGGATTGAACCCAGGGGTGCTCAACCACTGAGCCCCATCCCCAGACCTATTTTGTATTTTATTTAGAGACAGGGTCTCCCTGAGTTGCTTAGGGCCTCTCTAAGTTGCTGAGGCTGGCTTTGAACTCACAATCCTCCTGCCTCAGCCTCCAGAGTCACTAAGATTACAGGTGTGTGTCACTGTGGTTTGTCCTTTGTACTTCTTTTTAAAAATATTTTTAAAATTGTGGATGGACACAGTATCTTTATTTATTTCTCTGTGGGGCTGAGGATCGAACCCAGTGCCTCCCACTCTACCTCTGAGCCCCGGCCCCAGCCCCTCCGTTGTACTTCTAAGATAGTGATTCTCCCTCCTCATCGACACTCAAATGAATAATGAAGCGTCACCCGATCTTCAAACTTGAATCATGGTCCTAAGCGGCGACAGAACCTGTTTTTAATTCAACGTTCCTCTTGCTTAGATTTCCCTCCTCCTGCGTGCTGTGTGATTTCTCAACGGAGCGTGTCTCTGGAGTCACAGTCTTCCCCTAGAGCGTGCCACTTCTTGGGACAGGGGGTCTGTCCCCTGCCCACACCCTCAGCTCAAACCCAGGAAGGAAACATACCCAATGGCTACAAGTATTCTGCGTCCTCATCGTGTCTGACACATGAACCCTGCAGAGGGAGCGAGGAGCCAAAACCTGCACTGAGTGACCACGTCACCCCTTGACACCTGTGGGAGATGGATGCACGACCCACGACTTTGGCACCCTGGTGCCAAAGTCCATGGGTGCTTAAGTCTCTTGAGTTAATATTTGTATATAATCTGAGCACATTTTATATCATCTCTGGATTCCCTAAAATACCTAATATCAGGGGTTTTGTTTTTTTGCTTGTTTGTTTGGGGGTGCCAGGGATTGAGCCCAGGGATACTTAACCACTAAGCAACACTCCCAACCCTCTTTAAATTTTTTAGTTTCAGACAGGGTTTCTCTGAGTTGCTTAGGGCCTCACTGAGTTGCTGAGGCTGGCTTGGAACTTGAGATCCTCCTGCCTCAGCCTCCTGGGCCACTGGGAATGACAGGCATGTGCCACCGTGCCTGGCTCAATATCTAATATAGTTGATGACATACGATTGAGGGAATCATGCAAAAATAAAAGTATGAATATGCTGAGTGCGGATGAAACTGTTTTCTGAATGTCTTCAGTCTGGGGCAGGGTGGATCTGTGGCTGCAGAAGGCACAGATCTGAAGGGCGGGCTGCAGTTCACCCTGGGACCACTCCTTTGCAGGCCATCTTGCATGAGGAACTGTCTGCTCCTCTGGGCCTTCCCATGGCCAATCGGAAAGCCAAGGAGAAGAAGGAAGAGCAGGCCTAGAGCATAGGATCACGGAGAGGGACCATCCTCCAGAAGGTTCTGGAAGCTCCCGGAAACTCCAGGCCCACAACCGAGAAATGTCTACTGTTTGGGTTCTTAAATGCACCGTCCTTCTACAAGGGTGAGAGAATATCACAAGATAGGGTCCAATCACCCATTGTGAATTCCAAATTATCTTCCATTTCCTTATAAATTCAGATCAACTTGGGGCATGTTTACTAAAAACAAAGGTGACTCTCAGACGTGGTGCTAATGTGGCTATCTGATTAATGAGAGATTTCAAATATCACATAGAGCCCTATGATTATGCAGGAACAAAAAGCAACCAACACTTCCAAATGAAATTTTCAAAATATCTTTAATAACTTAATTTTTTGCTTCTATGATAGTATTTTTGACATATTTACATCGCTGGTGTCATTACTTGTCTGATTAAAGACTAATGAAAAAAAACCTATACCCAAAACCAGGGCAATAATGCTACTTAATATTGTTGGCCCTGGGAATGTGTCATTATGTCACACATTCCTTAAAGGCAGCAGAATGACTATAGCCCTGGGTCATTTCACCACAAACAGGAGCTAAGTGTGTCTTTTAAGAAAACTCCTCTGTTTTTTGAGGGGGGATTGGCTTTTTTTTACTTAGCATGACAGTCTCCAGTTCCATCCATTTACCAGCAAGTGTAATAAAGCCATTCTTCTTTATGGCTGAGTAATATTTTATTATGGATATATACCACATTTTCTTTATCCATTCATCTGTTGAAGGGCATATAGGTTGGTTCCATAGCTTAGCTATTGTGTATTGAGTTGCTATAAACATTGGTGTGGCTCCATCACCATAGATGCTGATTTTAAGTCCATTGGGTATATACCAAGGAGTGGGATAACTGGGTCAAATGGTGGTTCCATTTCTAGTTTTCTGAGGAATCTCCATACTGCTTTCCAGAGTGGTTGCACCAATTTGCAGATCTACTAGCTTGAGTGTACTCTTTTCCCTACATCTTAGCCAATCTTTACTGTTACTTGTGTTCTTGACAATCACCATTCTGACTGGAGTGAGGGGAAATCTAAGTGCACTTTTCATTTGTATTTCTCTCATTGCTAGAGATGCTGAACATTTTTCTCATATATTTGTTGACTGTTTTTCTTTTGAGAAGTGTCTGTTTAGTTCCTTTTCCCATTTATTGACCAAAGATTGAATGTTCTGTCTGATATGCAGATGCTAACACAAAATGATGGGGGGATAGAAGTCCACTGGATAGACAAAGGGGAATGAAGGGAAGGGAGGGGGATGGGGACAGGAAAGACAGTGGAGTGAATGGGACAGAACTTTTCCTGTGTTCCTATGTGAACACACGACCAGGGAAACCCCGCATCATGTCCAACCACAAGAATGGGGAGTTAGACTCCATGTATACGTGATAGGTCAAAATGTACTCCACTGTCATGGATATCTAGAAAGAACAAATAAAACAAAAAAATCTTTAAATACCTTCCTCATTTCTCCCCACTTCATCCCACACCCCAAAAAGAAGAGTGTGGCTGTGGCTGGCCAGAGTGCAGGACGCGGTAGTGCTGGCTGGCTGTCTGTCAGTGAGCAGGGCTTCACTCTGCCCCTGAGATGGAGGAGGAGTCCAGGTGCAGAGAGAATGGCCCAGGCTCTCTGGTTGCCATGGAGACGGCTTGGGCAGTCGATGCTGTGGGAGGAGGGTGAGCACACAGCTCCTACCTTGGGAGTCTCTTCTCTTGACCAAGGAGGAAGAAGGCAGGCTGAGCCCTCACTGAGAAGGGAGAAAGACACGTCTGCCCCTCGACCTCACGACCTTTCGTCCCTCCTAAGTATGCAGGTAGGAAAGCCAGGACAGCGCCCTGCAGAAAGCCGCCTTCCATCTCCCACTTTCCCACTGGACACTGCCCACCTTCCCAGGAACTTGGGTCCTACAGCTGGAGCGTCTCCCTTGGGTTCCCACACCCTACCCGTCCTCACTTTGGCCAAGCCGTGCAAAAGGACGTCACCCTAGGTCAGATGATATCCCTCATGTCTCAAGCATAAATGAACAGTCCCCCGCTGTCCTCCCGTTCCTCCTTATAATCTGTCTGGATTGAGTACGACACAAATCATGGTGACCTTATCACCTGGTAGGCATAGAGGGACTCTCTTGGGAAGGAAAGGGAGAACTCTGTAACACAACACTGTCAGCACCACTAAAGTGATATTGATGACGATGACAGTGGGACGCCAGATACTAAGAGTGTCCCAGGCAGACCAGGAGAGGTCTGAGTTCCCTCATAATGCAATGGCAGAGCTAGATCTTGGGGTCTGGACTTTGGGGAACAGGAAGGATTGGTGGCAGTCGGCTTTCATTTCTAAGCCATTCTGGCAAAGGTGTGCGCCAGGTGTTCACAGATCTGCAGTGGGGTGGGGGGACACAGGATCTACTCCCAGGTACCTCGCCTTCTCATCTGTCCCCAAGACCCTCAGGGAGTTGGAGGACAGGGCTGAGGTTGTCCTTGGTCTGCTCCCTGAGGCACCATGAAAGATGCTTAGGAATATCCACTCCTTTGTTCATGGCATTAAGACACAGCTCTAAATCCTTCCTCTCTGAATATGTTCCCCTCTCTACTCCAAGGACTGGGTCTCCTTCATAGACCAGGATCAACAAACATGAACTCCAAACCAACCATGCCTTCAGCTTTCCCACCAGAGTCCCTAAAGAGTATCAAAGAACCTACCTGACACTGAAAGATAGTGTCATTACTTTGTCCTGCCATCATTTAAAAATTTGAGTTATATTGTTTTATTTTAAATGAACAACCTAAACATTCTTGAGGGGAAAAAACCCTCTTCTTCTGTTTATGTTCCAACTGGGATAGACATTACAATTTATACTATGGTTTTGCCTGTGACAAAGTTTAGGAACGTTTTTCCAAAGATAACCCCCCAAAACTTTCTGTTTAAATAAACACCAGCAGAGCCTCGGCACTTAGATTTATGCTCGAGTTGACTGAGATCCACTGCACAGCCCATCCTGCTTCTGACCAGAGCACTGATGGGTCACAACTAAGTAACTGCCATCCCTTCAATCCCCTTCCCAAACATGGAGCCCAGTCTGAACAAAAAAGAGTTTAGGAACTCGACCTCCAAAAGAGCAGTAGGTATAAAAAGTAGAGTGAGTTTATACTAAGCTGCTCATGAGTCTGGCAGGTTGCACTGAACATAGATCAACCACATGCACAATTTTAATTTTCAGGGCACTCAGTGAAGGAAAAAAGAACAAGATTCCCTGAGAAAAGAAAAAAAAAAACCTGTTCTTTTCATAAAATAAAATACCCTCTAGAGAGAAAACTGGAAAATGAGTTCAGGTTTAAAAATTAGCATCATGAGTGGGCAAGTAAAATCAGAAGATGGGGGGTGCACACCTGTAATCCCAGCAGCCCAGGAGGCTGAGGCAGGAGGATCGCAAGTTCAAAGCCAGTCTCAGCAACTTAGCAAGGCCCTAAGAAACTGAGTGAGACCCTGTCTCTAAATAAAATAGAGAAAAGGGCTGGGGATGGGGCTCAGTGATTAGTGCCCCTGAGTTCAAGCCCCAGTACAAAAACAAAACGAAACAAAACAGAAAATGGGATCCAGTGACCATAAAAAGCCCAGGCCTTGGAACATAAATTGGGGAATGACTCTCCCCAGAATTAGTGCTCATTCTATAGCTAGAATAATCAAGATGGTGTGGTATGGGCAGGGGATTGGACAGATCGAGGGGACAGAATACAGAACCTAGAAATAGACCTAATAAGATTCGCCCCACTGGTTTTTGGCAATGATACAAAATTGACTCACTGAAGGAAAGATAATGTCCCAGCCAACATTCCAGAGCAACTGGACATACACAGGTCGAAAGCTGACCACTGGCCACACCCTCACACCTCTCACCCCTGGAGCGGGTCACAGACTTCAATGTAAAACCATAAAATTTGGAAGGAAAAGTCTTCAGGATTTGGGTCAAGAGAAAAAATGACTAGGTGTGACACAATAATTACGACCCATTAAAGGATAAAGGGATCACACAAACCTCATCAAAATTTAAAATCTCTGTCCCTTGAAAGCCCGTATGAAGAAATCGAAAAGGACATGCTAAGAAGCAGAGCTCAGAGGATTTGGGGGGCAGTGAAAATAATGTCTGACTCTTACGTGGAGGGGAGATGTCAGTATGCATTCATCTAAACCCACAGAAGGTGCGTCACCAAGGAAAAAACCCTAGTGTAAACCACGGCCTTCAGGTAATGACAATGTGTCGATCATTCATAACAAATGTAACTTCTGCTGGGGAATGTTGATACTGGGGAAGGCCATGGGAATGCCAGGGCAGGAAGTAGATGGGAATTCTCTATATGTTTCTCTCCGTTTTGCTGTGAGCCCAAATTTTTCTTAAAAAAAAAAAAAAGATGTTTTTAAAAAATTCTTTTAAGCCAGACATGGTAGCTCATGCCTGTCATTCCAGCAGCTCCAGAGGCTGAGGCAGGAGGATCTTCAGTTTGAGGCCAGCCTCAGCAACTCAGCCTCTAAATAAAATATAAAAAGGGGCTGGGGATGTGGCTCAGAAGTTAAGTGCCCCTAGGTTCAATACCTCATACAAAAAAAAAGAAAAACTTCTAAAAAATACATAAATTAAAAAAATTTCAAATCACTTAGGTGACAAAAAACTAGCACATATAAAGAGCTCTTAGAGGTCAACAACAACAACAAAGTCTAATTAGAAAACAGTCAAAGGACCTGAAGAGACGTATGACTGAGGGTGATCTACAGAAGGAAAAAACATGAAAGATGTTCAATATCACGTGGCATGAGAAAGATGCAAATCTAAAGCACAATGAGGTCACTTCACACCTACCAGAGTGGGTGAAATGAAAATAATGATAGGAAGGAATGTTGGCAAGGCCAGGAAAAATCTGGAATCCACTCACATACAGGAGGAGCACCTCTTATCTAAAAAGCTTGGGGCCACAAATGTTTCAGATATTGGAGTTTCTTAGATTTTAGAATATATGCACACACTCTACCAATAACATTCATATTCAGAAAATCCAACACTCTTTGGAATCCTAATCGTGTGTGTGTGTGTGTGTGTGTGTTTGTGTGTGTTGTAGATGGACACAGTATTTGAGCGTCATGACCCTCAAAATGTTTGGACCCAGGGGACATTTTGGATTTCAGACTTCAGATGCTGAACTTCTGCTGCAGAGGATTTGGGGGGAACTTAAAATGGTCCAGACGACCCGATAAAGGTGCTGAGTTCCTTATAAAACCAAACATCCAGCTAAGGACTGCTCCTGCGCATTTGCTCCAGAAAAAGGAAAACTTACATTAAGAGAAACAATCTGTCCATGAACCTTCAGAGAAGCTCTATCTGTAACAGACGGAATCTGGAATCAGCCCAGATGCCTTGCAGCAGGTGAGCGGTTCTACCTGGTCTATCCATAGGAGGATGCATGACTCAGAAATGAATATTTTATATTTATTCATATGAGATTTTTGAAATGACAATATTTTAGACATTGAGGACAGGTTAGGTTTGGGAGTAGGAAAGGAAGGAAGTAGTGTGGCTCTAAATGGGATTCTTGTGGTTCTGGAATTATTCTGCTTGTCTCTCTGGGCAGTGCTGGGGAGCAAACCCATAGCCCGCGCATGCTCAGTTAGTGCTCTCCCTCTGAGCCACACCCCCAGCCCTGTTCAGGGTCTCTACTGTGGTAGTAGATCCTCAAACCTACCCAGGTAAGAGAACTGCATAAAACTTAAGCCACAAAGCTACACAAATGTAACACTGGGGGAATCTGAATGAGCTTAGTGTATTGTATGAAGTCCTGGTTGTGACGTCACACTATAGTTTGCAAAAAGGTCCTGTTGGGGGTACCAGGCTAAGGGTAGAAGGAATCTCATACAGCTGCATGTGGATCTGTAACTTCCTCAGGAATTTCCAATTAGAAAATTTGTGCTTCGAGTGTCATTTAATTATCATGAATATGAATAACGATAAATGTTGGCAGGAAGGTAGGGGGAAAGCCTACACTCACACATTTGCTGGTGGGACTGCAAATTGTTGCAACCACTCTGGAGAGCAGTACAGAGGAGATTCCTCAGGAAAACTTGGAATGGAACCACCATTTCACCCAGTTATTCTGCTCCTTGGCATATATCCAAAAGGACTTAAAATCAGCACACTACAGTGAGGCAGCCACCTCGATGTTCATAGCAGCTCAGTTCACAATAGCTAAGCCATGGAGCCAACCTAAGTATCCTTCAACAGATGAATGGATAAAGGAAATGTGGTCTAGATACACAATGGAATATTACTCAGCCATAAATTTGAATGAGATCATGGCATCTGCCAGTAAATGGATGGAACTGGAGACTATCATACTAAGTGAAATAAGCCAATCTCAAAAAAACCAAAGGCCAGAAGTTCTCACTGATATGCGAATGATAACACAGATAAGGGGGGAGGGAAGAAAAGAAGTTCCTTGGCTACACAAGGAGGAATGAAGGGGAGGGAGGGGGATGGGAATAGGAAAATTCTCAGCATGAACTGGACAGAAGTTTCCTACATTCATCTATGAACACACGACCAGGGAAACTCCACATCATGTCCAACCACGAGAATGGGAAGTTGTACTCCATGTATGTAGATATGTCAAAATGTACTCTACAGTCACGTATATCTAAAAACAACCAATTAAAAGGTTCAATTTAAACAATTTATTAACTGTGAAAAAGTAAGTACCATTAAGATGCGCAGGGAAAATACTACACAGAATCACTGTGATTTTGTTAAAATGGAAGCATGTGCTTGTGTGTTTCTGCATTAAACAAAACAAAAAAACAGATTAAGAAGAAATTCCTGTCAATGGTTGTCACTTCTGGGTGGTGGAACTGCCTGTCCTTATTTGCTTTTTAATTTCTTCTCAAATTTCTAATTTATTTTTCAAATAGTCTGTAGAGAATCCATTTGTTTTCATATCCTGGTGTTATCAAACTTGCTCAATATCACAGGGGAAACCCTTTACATCCACATTGCACATCCAGCACCATGTCAAAGAATGTTGCTCATGGGAGGGTAAAAAATTGTCAGTGAAGAAAATCTGAGCCAGTAAGTTGAATTAGAAGTGATAATCCTTTGAATAGCAATAAATATCCTCTTTGACATAACTAATGAAACTGACTCCACATATTGCTATTTTCATTCAGTGGATGCCATCATTTTTACTTTCACAACAATAATGTTTTCAAAAGTAGAACTAAGGCCATGGCCGGCCACCGTGCACACCTGTCATCCCAGTGGCTTGGGAGGCTGAGGCAGGAGGATCGCAAGTTCAAAGCCAACCTCAGCAACTTAGTGAGGCCCTAAGCAACTCAGTGAGACCTTGTCTCTAAATCAAATACAAAAAAGGGCTGGGGATGTGGCTCAGTGGTTAAGCACCCCAGATTCAATCCCCAGTATCAAGAAAAAGCAGTACTGTGACCAGGAGTGGTGGCACACACACTGTAATCCTAGAGACTTGGGAGGCTGAAGCAGGAGAATCTGAAGTTCAAGGCTAGCCTGGGCAACTTAGCAAGGTCTTGAAATAAAAAATAAGGGTAAGGGCTGGGGATGTGGCTCAGTGGTAGAGCAAGCTTGGGTTCATCCCCAGTACCAACAACACCACCAAAAAAAAATAATAATAAAATAAAATAAGGAAGAAGAAGAAAAAAAAATGTAGAAATATGAGGTTCAACCAAAGCCTTTTGAAGGATTAAGTGGCCCTAGTGATGCTCACTGGCCTTGGCAGTGTTAGGACGATGCCTGCGGTCTTGACATTGGAGCTCCAGAGCTACTGGGAGCTGTGGGATTCAGCTGGAAAAATACTTTTCTGGAACGTGGTTACTAGGAAGTTACATGCTCTTTTCTCCCCCACAGAACCATCTCCATTTGCTTAAGATTCTCCACGATCCTCTGTTTCACACCTTCTCCAAGCACGGTGCAAAAACAAATCTGTCAGCTGAAAATATGGCCACAGCGACTTTTCCCCCAATTACTAGGGCAACCAAATGAGCAGCAGAGAAAACACCTCCGGAAAGAATGTACTGCTCTGCCGTCACGTGGTGTGCAAATGTGCAAGGACTGCAGTCCTTGATCTGCTTGGGGCCAGGGTTCCTGGAGCCATGTGCCTGAATGAACTAGGACTGCAGCCGCACCACACAATGGACCATCCTGGGGTCCGCTCCCATTTATTGAACTTTGGGTTCAGGGGTCTTCAAGAGATGGTGCTCCCTCCTGTGGGCATTCTGCAAAGCTGAGGAAGAGTTTTCCCAATGCTGAGAATTGTTACGGCCACTGGGAGGGAAAACTGGGATTTGGTAGGTGGGGTATCTCAGGGAACTGTCCTATGGAGGCACCACTGAGGACTGACCCAGGAGCCAGTAAATGTTGCCAAGCACCTGAGCTGAGAACTTTGTCTTCCTGCATATAGAAATGTGCAGTGTGGTTTTATAGTCTCCCTTTGTGCAAAACTGTGTGATCTGAGAGGTAATTGCTACATTGTTTTGCTTGCAACTTGATAGGAAGGTTGTTTACCATTTCAGAAAACTGCACCATGGATGATATTGTTGCATCTACATGCAGATTCTCAGTATGTTTTATAGCTGACACATTCACCGCAATTCTGCACACGCCTGTAAATGCGTAGCTCCACACTGTGGTCTAGAGCATCGCTATTCAAACTGTGGTCCCAGAATTGCAGTACTGGCCTTTGTTTGGAATTGCTGGTTGGTTTGGAATGCAGATTCTCAGGCGCCCTGCTTGAGCTGCAGAATCCATGGGAATAGTGCTCTCATTGAGCTTGTACCCCAGCAGGCATTGCACATATGCAAATGCCTCCTTTATTATAATTCACTTTCCTTCTATTTTTATTTTCTATAAACTGTTGAACCCCTGAATAATTTTAAGAATTAGGTTCATTAAGAAGATGCATTCTGGTTTTTTTTTGGGGGGGTGGGGGTGGATATGGTGGGGGCGGGAGAGTACCAGGAATTGAAATCAGGGGCACTCGACCACTGAGCCACATCTCCAGCCCTATTTTTTTTTTAAATTTTATTTAGAGACAAGGTCTCCCTGAGTTGCTTAGCGCCTCACTTTTGCCAAGGCTGGCTTTGAACTTGCAATCCCCCTGCCTCAGACTCCTGAGCCGCTGGGATTACAGGGGTGCGCCACCCCGCCCAGCAAGAGGATGCATTCTTTATTAATTTAATTCTAGGACAAGAACGAGAACACAAAAACATTTTACAAAACAAGCCCTGAATCCAGAACTCTCCACACATTGCCAGCTCTATCTGTATGAACTTGTGTTTTCCTACACTATCCCTGGCCCAGGAAAAATCGTTGAAATGCAAATGATTTCAAAGAAATGTGAAAGTTTCCTCTACTGTGTATTTTTTGTGCCCCAAATTATCCTTATGGAGGCAATGTGTCGTGTCAGTGAAAATGTGGCATCTAATGCAATTTACCAGTCACAGATGCTAACATCTGGAAACATAATCCCTCTGAGACCCAGATATCAGTGTCTACAAGAGAAAACAAATGTTCCCAGAACACTCCTCAGAACCATCTTTTCACCTGCCTCTCCCAACGAAATACGTCTTCACTTCTGTCAAAGAAAGATTCATTTGGAACTGAAGGCAAGATTGTCCTAGGATATGATTCAATGGACCTGGGTTCAATGGGCCCCATGGCCAATTTTTACCAAAGGGTAAAATCGGCTTTTCTTTCTTTCCTTTGCTCCATTATTTAAGTCAGTGAACCGTCACCTCTCCCCACATCCCACCCCAAACCACAATCTCCTAATTCTACAATTAAAAAAAAAAAATGACAATTAACCGTGTGCCAAGCCATGGCGACTCTAAGATAAAAGATGTCCCCGGGCAGAAAAACTCACAGACAAGGAACCACAGTAGTGTGACCTGCAGTACAGATCACTCAAGGTCATCCTTGAATCCCTGCACCCCACAGGCTCACTGTCGAATTCATTTCTGTGACACACATTTGTTTACCTCACCAGCACCTAATTATCTACCAAACTTAATTAGCTGCAGCTTAAGTAACTAGAAGCTCAATTAACGGAAATCTTCATTCGATTTACAGGGAAAGAGGTTTTCACAAGCTGACAAACCAAGGACAGGTGTATGAGGTACCTGCTGTTTTTAACTGTCAAAGTGTACGTTTCTGCAGCTCCATTTTCTTCCAGTGAATTCTTATGCTAGGACCTTTCTCTGGCTCAGTGCATAGGCATCCGATGAAGCTGACCCTGTCCCCTGGCTTACTGTACCCAACCTAGCTTTGCCTACCACAGTAAGAAGAGGGCGGTGGGGGAGAAGAGGCACAGACCCCACCCAGCCAGTGACACTTGAGTCTGGAATTTGTAGGAAGAATGGAGAAGCCCAGTGTCCAATGCAGATGTGAAGTAGACCAGCTGGAGTTGATTTGCTGACACAGGCAAAGACCTTTCCTTGAGAACCAAATGAATACAGAAGCAGTCAAGATGCAGAGACAGAGCAGACTGAGTGCTGGTGACACTCTATGCGATGAGAAACCCCTTTCCTGACACACCTGCACTCTGTGTTTTAAGACCAGTTGCAGTTGGCTTTCTGACCCTTGCCACAAAGCCTTAACATGGACACTTTGAGCTTTTTTTTTTTTTTTTTAATTATGGGCCATCTTAAGCCGCTACAATGATCTATGTTAAAAACTGGTTTCTAGGCTGGGAGTGGTGCAGTCCTGTAATCCTATGACTCAGGAGGCTAAGGCAGGAGGATGGCAAGTTCAAGGCCAGCTGCAGCAACTTAGCAAGGTCCTGTCTCAAAATTTAAAAAGGGGCTGTGGATGTGACTTAGTGGTTAAATGCCCCTGCATTGATCCCTGGTACCAAAAAAAAAAATGGTGTTTAGAACAAAGCTTATGAAATGCATGTTCAGAAAAAGAAAAACATAGAATTCTGACTAATAAGCCCCATTTACTAAACCAGCAAAATGTGTGAACTGATTTGAGATTCTCCAGAGCAACCATTCTGAGAGTGTTTCTTGGGATATCGGTGCCTTAAGAAACAAAGAGTGTCAACAGCAAATGTGTATAATAAAATTCTGTAGAGCATATTGCCCCTTGGAAACAAATGTGCATGTTAAGGGCTCCATGATGTTCTGTTCTGCAATTGAAGAAACCTGCTTTCCCTATTTTCTATTAAAGGGAAATGAAGGGAAGGGAGGATGGGTAGGGTAGGGAAAGACAGTGGAATGAATCTGACCTTTCCTATGTACATATGTGAATACACCACAATGAATCTCACCAGCACATAACTCCACAAGACACTAATTTAAAACAAAAACTACTGCCCGGTGGTTCACACCAGTCATCACAGAGGCTTGGGAGGCTGAGGCAGGAGGATTGCAAGTTCAAAGCCAGCCTCAGCAATGTAGTGAAGTCCTAAGCAACTTAGTAAGACCTGTCTCGAAATAATAAATAAATAAAAAGGGCTGGGGATTTGATTCACTGGTTAAACACCCCTGGGTTCAATCCCTGGTATCAAAAAATAAGCAAACAAAAAACTATAAATCAATAGCAGAAAGATCAGTAGAGTGGAGGAAAGGGATCAGACAGAGGAGGAGAGGGGAAGGAAGGCACCGGGGACTGAATTAGAACAAATTATGTTCCTTGCTCTTATAATTATGTCAGAATGAATCCTCTGTCATGTATAAGTAAAAAGAACCAATAAAAAAAGACCGTTTAAAAAATCAAAAGCAAAATGCAACATTTCAGAGCAGAATAAAATACCAGTTGTAGCTAATCACTCCAGGGTCAAAACTTTATTCTCTGTATTTGTGATTTAATTACATGACTCCTAACACCACTTAAGAGAAATCAGACAAGTACAGGTACATAGAATTTTTTTTTTATGTGATCTAGACGTTTCTAGTTCAGATGCACTCACTCAGGCACTGTGAAAAACACAACTAAAGGAATAAGCAATTATTAAAGTCCTCAATGTTAGAACATATGATATAAATGCATGCTTTAAAGGTTTTGATGGTTGACAAGGTATAGTATCATTCCTTCATTTATTTTTTTATTCACTTATTTCATGGATCAATTCATTCATTTGGTCTCCATCTCCTGATGGCATATCCTGGGCTAAATGCTAGGTGAGGTGACAGGATAGTGTAATGAGCAAAACCAGACTTCTTTCCTGCTCTCCTATCACTGATAGAAATGTGACACCTCCCACCTCCCCCTAATTCCAGTACCTCACAACAGGACTGTATTCAGAGGAGGGTTCTTTACAGGGGTAACTGAGTTAAGATGATGTCCAGTGGCCTAATAAGAAAAGGAGATCAGGCCGGATACAGCGGCCCAAACCTGTAATCTCAGCGCTCAGGAGGCTGAGGCAGGAGGATCGTGAGTTCAAAGCCAGCCTCAGCAAAAGCGAGGCCCTAAGAGACTCAGTGAGACCCTGTCTCTAAATAAAATGCAAAATAGGGCTGGGGATGGGGCTCAGTGGTGGAGTGCCCCTGGGTTCAGTCCCTGGTGCCCTCCCCCACCAAAAAAAAAAATGGGTTCTGAGATGTTCCCTTAGATTTCACCAGACAGCCAAACAGTCTAGGCACAAAAAGTTTAGAAATCCTGAAGATCCCTGGTTTTTCTTTATTCGCGGATGACCTGCTAGCAGTTATCACTGGAGCAAGTTACTGAATGTCTCCAAGCCTCTCTCTTATCATCTGTAAAATGGGGATTTACAATGCATATAAAATAGGACGAAATAAGTCAGTATGTGGAAAGTGCTTAGACTGAGCCTAGGACATGGCAGTATTCCTGTGATCATCGAGGAGCAGCCACTGTGGTGTTTCCAGAGGCCGGAGTGACGTGATTGCCAGGTCTGTACTTGGATAGATCATTCTGGATCAAACACAGAGAACATTAAGAAAGGTCGGAGAAGAGGTCGAAATAGGACACCATAGCAACGCTTCCTCTGAACCATTTTCTCATCCAATACTAAACTTCTTAGTAATAGAAGCGATTCTTCAAATCAAATCTTAGGCAAAATCCAGACACATAAATCAGATAAAAGCACAGCCACCCGGGCAGAAGCCGTGTGACAGCCGCGAGTCCCCACAGCTCCCCATTCCTCTCCTTTCCCAGGAAATCAAACCCAACACTCAGAAAAAAAAACCAAAAATACTCTTGAATCTACAAAGACTGAAATCTACAAAGAGGAAACACTCCCAAATCTACAATTTGGAATCTGTGCAGTCATCCCTTGAGAGGACGATTCAGAAACCACCCAAACCGTGAAGTGAAGCCAGGTTCTTAGGAGTTGGAGGATCCCCCGTTTCTCAACCTGCCCCCATGTTGAGCTTCCGCAGAGACGCATTCATCTACGCAGACATACTTGTTGAGTACTGACACTGTGCTAGACACTGGGGACACAGCTCTACATATGGCATTAACTGAGAAACCCAGGGAGGCGGGAGGAAAAGGAAGAGAGAATGAAAACAAGAGAAATATGGATATAGATGATGACAGGCGAACATCTGTGTAGCCATGACTTTATAATTTGGTGACAGGATATCTTATTTATTTCTTTTTTGTGTGTTTTGGGGTTGTGGAGGGTACCTGGGATTGAACTCAGGAGCACTCGAACACTGAGCCACACCCCCAGCCCTATTTTGTATTTTATTTAGAGACAGGGTCTCACTGAGGTGCTTAGGGCCTCGCTTTTGCTGAGGCTGGCTTTGAACTCATGGTCCTCCTGCCTCAGCCTCCTGAGCCACTGGGATTACAGTGTGTGTGCCACCGCACCCAGCAGGATATCTTACTTCTTATCTGAGATGTTCCCTTAGATTTCAGATGGCCAAAGGGTCTAGGTATAGGAAGGTTAAAAATCCTTAAGATCCCTGTTTTACCTTTACCTTCAGATTACTTGTTAGCAGTTATCACTGGGAATAAGTAACTTAATGTCTCCAAGCCTCTCTTATCATCTGTAAAATGGGAATTTTTAATTCTGGAGACATTCTGGACCAGCTCCCTAAATCTCTTGTCCAAAGTGATCTTTTATCAAAATGATCTTTTATCACTGCTCTTTATATTCTCCAACAAAATACATCTTCTATTGGCTTTCCCTGGACTTTAAATGTCTTCCAACAGTGACGCCTTGACTCCCTCTCCTTTCCCTCTTCTAATAACTGATGTGTGCCTTTTTAAAAAATATTTTTAGTTGTAGATGGACACAATACCTTTATTTACTTGTTCATTTATCTATGGTGCTGAGGATGGAACCCAGGGCCTCACATGGGAGGCAAGGGCTCTACCCCTGAGCCCTAGCCCCAGCCCCCTGCTGTGTGCTTTTTATTCCTGAGACATTGATCTCCTCTCCAACTTCCAGGCCATACCAGGAACAGCTCAGTATTATCTGCAGGATTCTCCTTGGAAAATTCATCCAACGAGCCACCATTTCCCCAGACATGGGTCCCTGACCTGCAACATGAAAATCTTGTTTAAATTCCTAGGCCCAAGGAGACCAGGTGGACAAAGCACAAGGAGACCAAGGCACAAGGCACAAGGAGACAAAGTAAGCCCTACAAAAGCAGGGACTGCTGCTTTTGTGTTCACTGTCGGATGCCCAGGGTTCCAGAAGGCTACCTGGGGAATGCGGGTAGGAAGGGTAGAATGCGGGCAGAATGAATCAGACATTATCACCCTGTGTGCATCTATAGACTACAGGACCTGTGTGATTCTACGTCATGTACAACCAGGAGAATGAGCAGTCATCCTCCATTTACGTAGGATGGGTCCAAGTGCAGTCCACCGTCATGTATAACTAATCAGAACAAATAAAAAATTTTTTTTAAAGGGTAACTTTTCCTCCTCTAAGTTGTTCTGGTATTTTGGTCACAGCGATGCAAAGCTGACACAGAATTAGAGGAAGAAAGACAAAATGGAAAGGAGTACAGGAGAAGGTGTGAGGTGGGAGAGGGCTGAGAGAGCCCAGGACGGGTCCTGACATCGCCCCCATCAAATGATGCAGTGTCCCACCAACCCTGTCACCGGAAGATGAGCTGCAGGACCCACACTGACGGAAGACCATGAGAAAGCATGTGGGACACCTCCTCCTGTCCCTCCAGCTGCTGTGACCCTGAACCCGCTCTCCTGCTGAGGATGCCCTTCCCTGTTATATAAAGTGCTGACTCCTCGTTTTTCCTGCCTTAACTGCATCACTTTTGGCACAGAATTTACAATCTGATATGATCAGGTTCATTTATTAATATTTAGTATGTACTGTTAATGAATGAAGGGATGAATGAATGAATGAATCTGAAGCAGATACCTAGACCTCTTCTAAGGGTACCTAGAGCTATCAAAAGCCTTTGATAAATGAACTGTTGGGAAGTCATCCCAATCAAAAGCCAAGCTACCGATAAAGACATCTGTGATTGATTTGTGATGTCTGCACGGATGCCACCTGGAGGATCAGTATTTTATTCTCCACCAGCAGCCAGCGGGGCCCTTCTGAAGGAAAGGGAAGACCTATGGCTGCACTTCTGAAACCCTCCATTTCTCATTCAGAATAAAATCCAACAGCCAATCACCATCAACCTCCCCTCCCACCCAGTGGGTTCCAACCCCATACGTGGCCTCTTTTGCTCTTTTTCCAATACAACAAGCCCAATCTGCCTCCCTCTCTTAGAAGCATTTTCCTCCACCACAAATGCATCCTCCCCCAAATAGCACGCGCATGGGCACACACTCACTGCGCTTCTACCCTCTGCAGGATCCTGCTCAGCTCGGTACCAGGGAAGCTCCTTGCTCAGCTCTGGGAACAGCCCTCTCTCCCCAGCGCCCTCTGTCATCTGGCCCAGCTTTGCGCTATACCACGTCCTACTTCACGTTCATTCCTCATTCTCTGTTTGCTCTTTCTGCCCCTCCCCAGCCCCTACCCAATACCTAAATTCCTCTGGGAAGGAATTTTATTCTTTCGACTCATGGAGCAGCATCCCAGACACCTAGACTAGAACTTGATACCCAAAGGGATCCCTAATAAATATTCATTGGCAGAATGACAAAGGAATTCCTACTGTTCATGGAAATGACTCAGACCATTTCCATCCAAAGCACAGCTGATCCACCCTTAAAACCAGATGTCCATGAGCTTCCTATTCTCCTTTCCTCCTGTCAGCTACCATAAGTCGATCCTTCATGCTGAGAAGCAAATATGGTAAAACCCAAAGAGAAGCGCACATTAGAATTCTCGACAAAGATCAAAGGATCTCACCATGAAATATGTGCAGGGAGGAAACCAGAAGAGGGAAAAGCATCGCCACATTCATACCGTATAAATCTTCCCTCAAGTTGTTCTCTAAGTGTGATCCCGGGGTTTAGCATCAGGACCCCTGGGCACTTGCCAGAATTTTTTTTCTTGTTTGTTTGTTTATTTGTGAGGTTTTTTTTTTTTTTTTGGCAATACTGGGGATCAACCCAGAAGCACTGTACCACTGAGCTACATCCCAAGCCTGCCCTATCTGTCTGTCTATCTATCTGTCTATCTATCTATCTATCTATCTATCTATCTATCTATCTATTCAATCCTCCTGCCTCATCGCCAAGTGGCCATGCCTGCCCCCAAATGCCAATTTTAAGGTCCTATCCCAGACCTCCTAAATCAACACTCTGAAGGTCGAGCCCTCGGAAATACGTTTTTATTAGTTCTCCAACGAATGGTACTCTATGCTCAAGTTTGATAACCACTACCCCAAATAAAGATGTGTATTCTAGTACGCCCCACCCCACCCTTAAGACAGGGCCTTGCTCTATTCCCCAAGCTGGCCTCCAGCTCTTGGGCTCCAGTGATCCTCATGCCTCAGCTTCCCGAGCAGCTGGTCTACAGGTGTGCATCACAACCAGAAATTCTTTTTAACTAGGAACAACATTGATCCTTTGTAAAATAAAAATATGATTCCTAAAAAGACGGCTGAGATAGTCTTTAATAATAAACAGCAGGTGGGTGTGGTGGTGCACATCTGCAATCCCAGTGGTTTGGGAGGCTGAGACAGGAGGACCAAGAGTTCAAAGCCAACCTCAGCAATTTAGCGAGGCCCTAAGCAACTCAGGGAGACGCTGTCTCTGAATAAAATATAACAAAGGGCTAGGGCTGGGGCTCAGTGCTTAAGAGCTCCTGGGTTCAATCCCTAGTACCACAATAATGATAATAACAACAACACACAGCAGATTTCATGCTATCATTTTAATTATCATCTTAAAAACCACGGTACATGAATCAGTCTTATGTTTTTAATATTTTTCTAAATCAAGCTTTGTATTCCGTGGCTGCCCCGGATCTACATATAAATAAAACTGAACAACCCCATCTGATCTCATCCCAATGCTGAGATTGTTTCGGCTTGCAGTTCTGATAATTAGCAAGAATTGGCAAATTAAAAAATGACGGTAAAACGTCTTAGGAGAAAACCCTGGAAGGAGAAAGAACGTGACTGTCTAACAGACTCCCGTCCAGAAACCTCGAAAAACTTCTTTACCTGGAGCCGTTTCTCTAATTGCTTCTAATGAAGTCAATGCCTGTGTTAATTAAATATTAAGTGCAAGTGTGAGTACTTCTAAGCCACAGCACAGCTCTTCAGAACACCAGAGAGCACGAGTCAGCCCCATCCCTACAGAACATGAGGGCTGGGACCCCCAAATCACTGAGTCAACAGCCCTCCTTAATGCCCAGAGCCACCATCACGGGGCTCCTTACCAACCTGAAGAGAGAAAAATTATGCCCACAAAATGGCTTAAAAATGGCTTAATACAAACAGGACAGCAATATTAATGGCTGGCCCTATGCGTAGTGTTGTTCATAGATTATCTAATTTCCGTAGTAGCCCTATGAGGTTTTCATTTATCCCCAATTTGCAAGTGAAAGAAGAAAAAAAATCAAGATTCCAGTGGATCAACTAATTTGTCTGAAACTGTACACTTCAGAAGAATAATGCCCAAACTTGAATCCAAGCAACTTTCAATGCCAGGTTCACTCCTTCTTATCCCCCCCAAATCACACCTATGGCTCCCTGGAGTTTCCCAGCCAAGCCCCGAATAAAGGTACATTTACTCTAGGACTGAGAAAGATGCAACTAGGAAGGACTTGGATAAGAATTTCATTCACCAGCATACAATAGTGATGCGACTGCATGAATGTTGACAGCAGCTCAATTCACAAGAGCTAAGCTATGGGACCAACCTAGGTGCCCTTCAACAGATGAATGGATAAAGAAAATGTGGTATATATACACAATGGAATATTACTCAGCCTTAAAGAAGAATGATATTATGGCATTTGCCAGTAAATGGATGAAACTGGAGAATATGCTAAGTGAAATAAGCCAGTCCCCCCAAAACCAAAGGCCAAATGTTTTCTCTGATATGAAATAAAGGGGGAAGGGAGAATATAAGTTCATTGGATTAGACAAAGGGGAATGAAGGGAAGGGAGGGGCATGGGAACAGGAAAGACAGTGGAATGAATGGGACAGAACTTTCCCATGTTCATATATGAACACACGACCATGGAAATTCCACATCGTGTACAACGGCAAGAATGGGATCCTAATTAGAGTAAGTTATACTTCATATGTATAGTGTGTCAAAGCACACTCTACTGTCATGTGTGTGTGTGTGTGTGTGTGTGTGTGTGTGTGTATATATATATATATATATATAAAGAATAAATTAAAAAATTTTAAAAAAACAAAACAAATGAGTCCTTGAAAACAGAAAGAATTTCATTTGCCAAGCAATGGTTTCTGGTGGACTCCAATTTCCTTTCTTCGTCACTGATGCTCAGGATCACAGCTGTACACGTCTAACAATAGGGTGTAAGAATCAGTCCATATGAGCAAAAGAATAATACCAGGGAAAATACCGAGAGATGGCTGCACTGGGAGCTGTGATCAAATATGAACTTGAACATTTTCTGAGAACAGATTTCAGCTTATCGAGCACTATGCAAATCATATGTAAATCCCACAGAAGGCCTGCATCCCCCCAAGCCTGTTATTTTGTTTGTTCTCCCTAGGACCCGGCCCTTGGGAAATCCAAACAGAAACAACGGAGGTGCCTACCGCCCTTTGGCTGGGGCTGGAACATTCCCTGCAGCATAGGGGACAACTCTGAAGCAGGTTCCTCATCAGTAATCCTCACACTCTCACAAGTGAGCCCCACTGGTCTCCGACAGCAGCAGCATTAAATCCAAACGTCAAGAAGAATTTGTATACATATATTTTTTTTGTGCCCACTTATAATGCCTCAGCCATCTTTTGCCACCCAACTTCTTAAACAAACCAAAGCACAAATGATGAACCAGCATCCCGGACACAGCATTAGGCAGTCAGCTCACAGTTGAGCCCGACACCACTGTAACCTTTGGGGTCAATGCTGTCACCTATCACAGAGCAATCTGCAGGCTGCCCCCAAGAGACAACATCTCTCACATGGCACAGGTGAGACATGGCACTAGGGCTTTTTTTTTTTTTTGATACCAGGGATTGAACCCAGGGACATTGAACCACTGAGCCCCATCCCCAGCCTTTTTTAATATTTTATTTAGAGACAGAGTCTCACTGAGTTGCTTAGGGCCTCTCTAAGTTGCTGAGGCTGGCTTTGAACTCCTGATCCTCCTGCCTCAGCCTCCAGAGCTGCTGAGATTACAGGTATGCACCACCACGCCCGGCTGTAAGGCATAAATTTTAGAATATGCATGCAGGATCCTGGCTGGAAGCTGTCAGTGGCCTTACTATTCTGCTCCTGCTTCCTAGAATTACGGGTCCCTCTCTGATTCTGACCTTTCACCTTGACCTTTCCTTACTTCTCCCTCTGCACATCATCCCCTCCCTCATGCATCCTTCAACTGAAAGGATTCAACATGAAGCTCCCCTCCTCTGAGAGGCCTTCCCCACCTAAAGATGGTAACTCCATTAGTTTCCGTCCGAGTGCCTGAACCACCACATGGAATGATGTATTTTATTTATTTATCTCTTCAGAGTCAGATGTCCTTGAAGGCAGAGAACCCTCTTTGCCCTGGCAATCAGGGTATCTATCTCTCAATGCCTCGGTCCTCCTTAAAGCGCAATTTATCAAGTAATGAATAAATAAGCAACTCCTCTTTCTTTTAATATTTATTTTTTTTAGTTGTAGTTGGACACCATACCTCTATTTTATTTATTTATTTTTATGTGGTGCTGAGGATGGAACCCAGGGCCTTGCCCGTGCTAGGTGAGCACTCTACCACTGAGCCACAGCCCAGCCCAGTCCAGCAGCATCTCCTCTTTTAAAATCTCCACTCCTAAAAGCTTGGGCTCAATAGATAGAGGACCGGCCCCGGAGAAGCAGCCCCCCTCCAAGTTCAGGAGTTCCTTGCTGCATTGGACCGTGACCTGCCTCAGGTGGCCAATCAGGCAAGCTATGCATCTCCCTCGTGTTTCAGCAGGGCGTGACTGGCTTTCAGGCTTCCCTGCTACACATGCAGCATGCTTACCAGAAGACGAGCAATTCTGACAAGTGTGCCAATGCTGAGTGACTTGAACAAGAGTCCTGAACATCAGGAGGTCATGGCTGGACCCAGCAGTGGGGTGTGAGGATCCAGGACCGGGAAGCCAATTACCTATTCCCCTGCTGACCAGACTGTCCTGGACAACTTTTCCCACTGATTAGAATAAAAATCCAATAAAAACTTGCCAAAGGTGGGTGCGGTGGCAAACACCTGTAATCCCAGTGACTCGGGAGGCTGAGGCTGGAGGATCACGAGGTCAAAGGCAGCCTCAGTAAAAAGCAAGAGGCTAAGCAATTCAGTGAAACCCTGTCTCTAAATAAAATTTAAAAAAAAATAGGGCTGGGGATGGGGCTCAGTGGTCAAGTGCCTCTGAGTTCAATCCCCGGTAACCCCCCCCCCACAAAAACAACTTGCTAAAGAAAATTGAAGTCCACTCCAGACCCCCTTTCTCATTTATTCCATGCATGCCCTTAGGGGACTCTATCCAAGCCCGAGGCTTTAATTACTATCTCTGTGCTGATGAAGTCTTCTAGCTTGGACATTTCTTCGGAGCTTTTCCTTCAGATCTTGGACACAGCAACTCAGATATCTTCAAACTCAAAATGCACGAAACTTGCCTAAGACCACACTGATAGAAAATGGCAGCATAATTTCTGGTTTAGATGACCCCAAAGAAAATACACAGGCTTCCCAGTGTGCAGACTGCCTGTCTCCCCGTCGCGGATAGGGATTCCTGAGGGACATGTGGCGACAGGAGGGTGCAACTGTACAGATGCTCCCATAAATGAACCTCAGGAAAATGACTTCCAGATCAGTAATGACGATGAAGATTGTCAATAAGATGCTGCCCGCCAGGCATGGTGCTGCACACCTGTAATCCCAGTGGCTTGGGAGGCTGAGGCAGGAGGATCACACAAGATCAAAGCCAGCCTCGGCCACTTAGCGAGGCCCTAAGCAACTCAGCAAGACCCTGTCTCTAAATAAAATATAAAAAAGGGCTGGGGCTGCTGCTCAGTGGTTAAGTGCCACTGGGTTCAATCCCCAGGCAAAAAAAAAAAAAAACCCAACTTCCCATTAGCCCTGGGAATTGCTAACTTCAGTGTTAGCTGGGGATTTCTTAGACAACTGATGAGCTTCAAGTTTTTATTTTGTTTTGGTTTGGTTTGTTTTTGAGAAATTCATGTACCTGGAATTCAGTGGGTTTTTGGAGAAGCAGGTTTAATCTGAACAGTGCTTTTTATTGCTTACTTTGCTTTCTAAAGGTCTCAGTTAATGAAGTATTTCCTAGCACAGGGAGGGAAGAGAGGTGAAGGAAAGAAGGGGGTCCCCCACTCACTGTTCTCTTTTAATAATCCTTGTAGGAAAATTCCATTTCATGCACCAAATTCTGCAAGTCCAGCTGGCTGTCTGTTCTGCCTCATTTCTTTTATGCTTTAGTGCATCGACATCACTAGGCTTGGTAACTCCCATCCCTGAATGGAGATCTGATGTCCTAAGGAGACCCTCATTTGCAGTTTGTTTCCAAGCCTCAACTCATTCCAATTTTCTTAGACACAGTTGTTACAAAAAAAAAAAAAAAAAAAAAAAGCACCAACCTCAGGTATAAAAACAGCCCAACCTCCCCAGTGGGGAGTCCAGATCAGACGGGTCATCCTATGCTAGATCATCTCTAAACCTCTTCCTGTGGATTTTTTTATTTTTTTTTTTTTGCATCTTATGACTTGCAAGGTTGCCCCTGACCTTGATCTTCTCTGTTTCAGATGATCTCTATCCAAATGGATTATTTCAAATCAGATTTTTTTTTTCCCTCTCACCTGACTTGTCACCAAGAATTTTCACATCACAGCCAGTGTTTTGTAGAAATACTGCCTATCTGAAGAGTCGCAGTCACCCTCTGGACCCATCTCATTCCATTCTGCGGAAGATGGGCACTGTGAGCTACTGCTCATATTTACCTACCCTTCCAATAATCCCTATTTTCCTGCCAGACTCAAAACATAGCTTTCTCTGGCTGAACAAATTCCTCCGTGGCTTTTCCAAATCCCCAATCAATTAAAAATGGCTCTGCCTGGCTGGGATTTTTGGAGACCTTTGTTGAAGTTCAGGATCAGTCATGATTCATCTTATATTGCTTTCACACAAATACTAGGTAGGGCAGTGATGGAGAGAATTTCAGGAGATTTTCTAAAACCTCTCATTCTCATGGTTTTAACTCAAGCTATGTTCTTCTCAAGGTCTATTTGATATAAGAAAAAAAAATGATTTCTAAGCTTACATTTGGATGATAAAGTATTATTTTAAGTCAGTTAATATTTTCAGAGTGTGTGACTGTAACTCAGTATTTCCTTTGCCCTATAAAATTTCATAGAGCGGTTAGCATTTAGTGGCACGGCTGTAACCTGCTTTTGAAATTTACTGAAATTCTAATTAAACAGAGAGTGTCTTCGTCAACTCCTAAAACACCAACAACACACCTTGCCCCTGAAGAAGTAGTTAACGCGTAGACAGTGAACTGTATACCTGAAAACAGCTGATTTTATGTTTTGCAGATTGTTTTAATCAGCTCTCTCACTGCTATGACCAAACGATCTGATAAGAATAGTTAAAGGAGGAAAAGTTTATTTGGGGCTCTTGGTTTCAGAGGTCCTAGTCCTTAGACTCCATTCTTCAGGGCTCACGGTGGAGGAGAACAGCTCAGGCCACCAAGAAGCAGAGAAAGCTCTGCCCCACAGGACAAACTATAGACCCCAAGACACCTCCACGGACCTATCGCCTGCAGCCACCTACTATCTGCCTACAGTTACCACCCAGTTAATCCCGATCAGTAGATTCACACGGTAATTAGGTTAAGGCTCTCATAACCCAATCATGTCACCTCTAAATCCTTTTGCATTGACTCACACATGAGCTTCTGGGGGAACATCTCCTACCTAAACCATATTAAAAATTTTATCCCGATTTTTATAAAAAGCAATTGTGATAACAAGGCAGACCAAAAAAAAAAAAAAAACCCTCTAAAAATAATGCTTTTGTATTCACATGGGAATAAGCCCATGACTAGCATAGCCAATTGCAAACCTCCCATGTATGGCCCTGAATAGTTTTCCAAAGCTGAATCATAATAGATGTCCGACAACTTCACAGTGTCGAAGATAATAAAACCCTAACATGCCCTATTCCAAAGATTACTTGAGTGGGGAAAAGAAATTCCAAAATCAAATGACTACTAAACTCTGGGTTCACTGATGTGAAACAAATCTTCAAGATTTTTATGCAGACAGGGCTAAGGTATGGGTCCGGGGCTACACACTGTCTCAACAGAGAATCCAATGGGGTATTAGCACTCGTGTGCTTACAGGTTAACCAAGGAAAATTCTTAGGGTGAAGGGAGATTTCCTTATCTGCAGCATATTTCGGAAGATAAAATGTGATTTTGCATAAACCTCTACCCTGAGTCCATGAGTTACAAATCCTTCTCTAAAAGGACGAACTCTGTGTTTACAAGAATAAGCCTCCCAACTTTCAATTCAAAAGGGATGGCAAGTTCTCTGATTAATTTTTTTTTTCTAATCAACATAATGAAAATTCCTGCGTTTTTGTTCGGTGTTGCCTGGCAAACCATTAGCAGATGGTACGCAGGCAAGTTTAGATTTCACTTGACTTCGCCAATGGGATTTAAAAGAAAAGACATCTAGCTCCATAAAATTGATGCCTCTGTCCAAAAGGACCAAAATGAATGTTTCAGACAACGAAGGAGCTCGGAAAGAGCACATCGTGACATTTGTGGACATGAACGAGCAAATCATGGGCAGGACATTTAAAAGCCTCACTGGGAAAATTGTTTTGTCTTCCCTAAATCTACTGAAGCTCTATGCAAGGACTTGACAGATGCTGAGGACCTCCAAGGTGCCTTGCACGGTACTAAGGATGGGAAAACTGTCAAAAATGAGCACATCAAAAATAAATGCATAAAATAAAATAAGAAAGAGACAAGGCTGAGCTCGGTGGTGCACACCTGTCATCCCAGCAGCTCAGTAGGCTGAGGCAGGAGGATTGCAAATTCAAAGCCAGCCTCAGCAACTTAGTGAGGCCCTAAGCAACTCAGAGAGACCCTGTCTCTAAATAAAATATAAAACAGGGCTGGGGATGGGGCTCAGTGGTTAAGCACCCCTGAGTTCAATCCCCAGTACGGCCCCCCCAAAAAAAATCTCTCTCTCTCTTTCAGTGAATTAGCAAATAGCATCAAGAAAAGGAGAAAGGGGAACCTGACATGTTAGGAACCAGGAATACCCTGCACTGGAGTGAAGTATGCAGAGATCCACGCACAGGAAGGGAGAAGGGGACGTGGAATTTGAGCAGAACTGAAAGGAAGAGATCCTGAGAGCATCGCTGTTTCCTATTGGCTACTGGGTAGTGGGTGGGGAAGTGGGGAGGTAACCCCAGAAGGTCTGGAAAAGCAGGCAGGGGCCAGATACCCAGGACCCTCTTGGCCACGGGAAAGCATTTCAGCATTTTATTTTAATTGCAACAGGAAGACAATGAAGGCCCTTCCCCCAGAGGCTCGGTTTGCTTTAAATGTAGCCCTATAATTCCATCTTTGTGAGGCATAAACAAAAAATTTCCATATCAAAACCACCTTTGGGTTTCATTTATCACTTTCAGTGAATCACTGTCGTGACATGGCTGTAGGATAAACTGACGACTGGGCAAAGGATGTGAGGGATGACAGCCCATTGATCACACGTGACTGTGCATGTCTGGGTTCAGTGGATGGCGTAGGGACCCCTGTCTCCACAGCCTGCTGGAACCTTAGATGTAGGCAGATTTTCTTCCCCAGGGACAGTCAGGGCTCCTAAAGTGTAACTTAAAAACTCAATCTGCCATTTCACAATTCCAAATTAAATATCCCATTCCTCATGTGCTCCAGGGTTGGTGCTATACCACATAGGAGGACCAAAATATGCAATCAAGAGGGCAAAGCTTCTCTGGAGAAGAGAGGTAAAAGGCGTTTCACCAGCTGTGGATTTCCAACTTCATCTCTCAGGATTCTTTAATGGTAAAGCCTTTGAATTACATCAACAGAGGAAAGCAACTGGATAAAATATTGACCATTAGGAAGGCTTTGAAAACCCAAAGTCATGGTCATGCCCCTCCAACCCAGGGCTGCGATGATGTGAAAATGTAAAACTGAATGGATACAAACAGTGAAGCATCATTTGATAGAGCAGTGACGTCAGCATGTTTTTTATAAAGCATTTCATGACAGGCGTGATGGCGCACACCTGTAATCCCCGTGTATCAGGAGGCTGAGGCAGGAGGATCACGAGTTCAAAGCCAGCCTCAGCAACTTAGCGAGGCCCTAAGCAACTCAGTGAGACCCTGCCTCTAAATAAACTACAAAAAAAGGGCTGGGGATGGGGCTCAGTGGTTAAGTGCTCCTGAGTTCAATCCCTGGTACAAAAAAAAAAAAAAAAAAAAAAAAGGCTTTTCATTATCAAAGAGTAAGGAATTGAATATAGTTTCCACATCTGACCTATTTACCAAAGTAATCACTCCTGTAACTGTAACCCACTTTCTATAAATCGAAAAATTATCTTTAAAATCAGCCGGATAAGACCAATGTCTCTCCTGTAACTAAAACGTCTCCAACTCAAGGTTCAAGATCACGCCAACAAATTCTAGATGAGACCCAACTTGGTTTTATCAACATGAAAAAAAAAAATCAGTGGCATTTCTATAGGGAAGTAGGTTTAAAAAGAAGAATAAAAGTCAATGAAAGAGAAGACTCCGAGGAGCAGGAGAGAAGGGAGGCCTGCTCTCCTGGATAAGTTCCTCTACCTACTTGTAGCTACAATGAGTCAGGCAGAGCTCTTCTGAGCCTGTGGCAAGGGGTGTGACGGGCTCAGGGGACAGCCATGGTGGGTCAGGGATGGAGCTGGTGCTCTCCTCTCTGGCTGGACCATGCCATTCCCATATGAATCCAAACTGCATTATCTTGTGAAATTTGGGGAATAGATGTTCAATTAATGATTTCTACTAACTAGGACTTGGTAAAAGAGAGAGGTGGACCTGGGCACAGTGGTGCACACTTATAATCTCAGCAGCTCAGGAGGCTGAGGCAGGAGGATCAGGAGTTCAAAGCCAGCCTCAGCAACTTAGTGAGGCCCTAAGCAACTCAGTGAGACCCTGTCTCTAAATAAAACATAACAAGGGCTGGGGATGTGGCTCCATGGTTGAGGGTCCCTGAATTCAGTCCCTGGTACGACCAAAACAATGAGAGAGGTGGAGGGGTGGAGGTGATTCAAGGTTTCATTAGGATTAACAAATTGTGTCCCAACAGACCCCCACACCCAGGTTTTAGCATGATTAAGATGAAGCTTAAAACTAGTCATTTTCAAATAAAGGTGAAGAGGTGGATAGAAGACGTCTCTGTTCTCTCTTGTGTGATAGAAATGCACTCTGCAGACACACCACTTGCTTTGATTTTTTTTTTCCCCAACATGTAAAGAGGCAAAGACAAAACTGTGTAGCCTGTCATATTTCTTAAACCAATCTCCAAAGCAGAGGCAGTTAGTGACAGAGCAGAAATGAAAACCCTCTATCTCTTTGTCTCCAGTCCAGTGCTTAGCACACTGGATTACAGAGACCTCAAAAGTTTTCAGAAAATATATCTTTGAAACCGTGTCTTGTGCTAATGCCGTTGTTAAAAGTGAGCTGAGTCACCCACTTCTAACAATATTTTCAAGGTCAATCTCCATCTTTTTTGGGGTGGGGGGTACCAGCGGGGATTCAACCCAAGGGCACGGGACCACTGAGCCACATCCCCAGCCCTATTTTGTACTTTATTTAGAGACAGGGTCTCACTGAGTTGCTTAAGGTCTTGCTTTTTGCTGAGTCTGGCTTAGAGTCTCACTTTGCTGAGGCTGGCCTTGAACTTTCGATCCTCCTGCCTCAGCCTCCTGAGCCACTGGGATTACAGGCGTGAGCCACCATGCCCTGCTTTTGACCTCCATCTTTAAAAGCCATTGCAAGAGCCTCACCAGAGCACAAAATATTTAAACCTCTTTTAGAAACATCATAGGTGAGTGTTTGGGAAACCAAATATGGACAATTAGAGGCCACGTGAAAGTGTCAACTGTCTAGGGCATTGCTTTGCCCACAGAACTCCTGCTTCCTGTGGTGACTAGAGACGTGTTTAAGCAGGCTGACACCCGGTTGGCATATGACAAGTGTTTATTTAACATGTTACAACTGACAGGTTAAAAATTCAAGACATGCTTTTGTCAAGCAATCTGAAAAGAAGTTGAAGGGCTCTAATTTACAGATGGCACTCGCCCTTATATTAACTGAAACATAAGCTGTAACCGGTACCAATCAAGGGATGCTTGATTTACTCTTGCATAAAAGTACCTGAGTTAAGTTTTCAGACACCCTCATCCAGAACCAGTGGCCTGACAATCCAATCTCCTCCAGAAGGCCAGCTGATGAGGAAAAACTGAACTGGGGGCCTATAAAAAGCCCAAGCTCTTGACTTATGAGACTGTCTTTTGTAGAACACCCTGGAAGAAGGAAGGAAGGAAGGAAGGGAGGGAGGGAGGCAGGGAGGGAGGGAGGGAGGGGGTATGCTAAGAGGTCATTCCCCAAGACCTCACAAGCCTCTGAAGCTTGGTTTCCAAAAGTAAATTATTGTACTATGGCAAAAGGTAAGGGAGTCAAGGTGTCATTTAGAAGACACAGGTGGGCTGGTGGGGTGTGGCTCAGGGGTGGAGCTTGTGCATTGCAGGTGCATAGTCGTAGGTTCAATCCCCAGCACCAAAGGTAAGTAGATAGGTAGGTGGATGGATGGATGGATGGATAGGTAGACAGAAAGAAGGATGGATGGACAGATGAATGTTCAGAGGGATGGACAGATAGAAGGATGGATAGATGGACAGATATCTAGCTAGATGGATGGATGGATGGATAGATAAATAAATAGAACAATGGATAAAAGGATAGAAGGATAGATGGACAGATGGATGGATGGATGGATGCATGCATGGATAGATAATAGATAGCTGACAGACACAGGCTTTAAGCCCATCAATTGAGAAGATGCTTGATTCAGCTGGGGAATCGTTTCCACCCTTACACTGCGAGACCTCGTAGAAGTTTCTAAACTTGCTTCAACACTGTTATGTCTTTTGAAGCTCCCACACCTTTAAGGTACCCACTGTATACAAATATAATCATTCTCCTTTCACATATGAAGAAACTGATTTTCAAGGAGATAAATTTGCCCGAGGTCAAACAACCAACCAAACAGACGCAAAACTTGAACAAAGGTCTTTGAGTGTCCAGCTCGGCACTTTTTAACTGGGCACTTCTTGACCATAGGCTCCACCTTGAACGTGATGCCCACGTGGACTTCCTTGGAGCCCTGCCGCCTTGACATTTCTGTGGGTGCTCCTTCTCTTGGCTCACTCTCCTGGCTGTAGCCCCTAAATATGGACCTTCTGAATTTGCCCTTTATTCTTAAGAATCATTCCATTTGATGTCCCCACCCATTTTCATAGCTTCTGTGTAGATGGTTCCCCAAATGTTTGGTTCAGATCTATACCCCCCCCAACTCCAATATCACACGTTCATTCAACAACAATCCAGCGAACCCCATTCCAGGAACAGTGTTGGATCTTCAGGGCCGATGCTGTGGACCAGAGGGAGACAGTTCCTGTCCACACGAAGCATGCAGGAGAGCAGGACAGAAAAAATCCTGAGTGAGAATCAATCCTATCGTCACGAGTCACTCTAGATTCTTCATGCGGGACCCATCAGATAAGGACTTGCAGAGGAGGTGAGGTGGAAGTTTGGAAGCTGATCAATGCGCACAGAGGAAAGACCAGGAGAGACCCAGAGCCAGGAGGGCGCTGTCTACAAGCCAGGAGAGAGGCCTCCGAAGACACCCACCCTGCGGACACCCTGATCTTGGACTTCTAGTCTCCACCAGTAAGAGAACATTGATTTCTGGTATTCAAGCCACTCGGTACTTTGGACGGCAGTAAGGGCAGACTGATAAAACCCTCATATGGCAGACTCTCAGAACACATCTATCATGGACCTTACCCATCTTGCACTTTACCTTTTATTAGTATGGTTTTAGATTGAAGTTATCTCCCAGGAGGACCCAAAACAAGATGTGTTTCTCCAAAGGGCCCAGCACATAGCTAGCTCTGGGGTTGGTTGAATAGCCTGCAAATTCTCACTCTCCTCTCTAATGTGGGCTCTTGGACTCGACCAGTACAATATGGGAGAAGGGATGCTTTACCAGTTTCCAGGTCAAGGGCTCAGGAGACTTCTCACAGGCTGTGAGGAAACCAGGCCACAGAGGCCATGTGTCTGTGGATGAGTTAACAGTCCCCGGTGAGGTCCTGATCAACGGCCAGTAACAACGGCCAGACTTGGGAATCCTTCAAGATGAATCCAAGTGCAGCCACCATCTGACTGCAATCCCAAGTGAGACCCCAAGCAGGGGGGACAACATCAAACCACGAGAAATCATAATAAAATTTAATACGATTTTATAAAATCATGATAAAATTGTTGTATGAAGCCACTATGTTTGGGGGCTGTTAGACAATAGATTACCTAAGCATATAAATATTTGTTCATGAAATGCTTTCTTAGCTATTCCTATAAATTTTGTCCCTAGACACTTTGGGGTATCTCTAGGAAATGTAGTGAGTGAGCATCATTCTGTCTTCAACTGCTCCCTAGGAGGTTCTCCAAATATGCAATCAGGAACAACAGAAAAAGAGTCTCATTGTTCATTTTTTTGGAGGGATGGGGGGTACCAGGGATTGAGCTCAGAAGCACTCAATCGTTGAGCCCCAGCCCCAGCCCTTTTTTGAATTTTATTTAGAGACAGGGTCTCACTAAGTCGCTTAGGGCCTCGCTGTTGCTGAGGCTGGTTTTGAACTCAGGATCCTCCTGCCTCAGCCTCCTGAGCCACTGGGATTACAGGCGGGCACCACCACACCCAGCCCTTATTGTTCATTTTTTAAACCTCAAATACAGGACAATCTTTCAAAAAATGCAATAAAGAGAGAAAATTCCACGGACACATGAGATTTTGGGGGTCCATTCCTTCCACTTAGGAACCAAGGTCTGTCCACTGTCATTTGCAGCAGAGCTTGACATTTGTGGTCATAAAAGATTCTGACTGCTTGAGTGACACACCACCACCCTGTGTTCTGCTTTCTCTCCCTGCCATCCCTACTTATCAGAGCTGCAGCCATTACCATGGAAACCAGCCCAGAGAAGAAATTTAACCTTCTTGGTCAAACCTTCTATACTGTCACCCACAGGCGGTTTTAGAAAGAGCCTTGTATTTAAGTAAAAATGGTTGTTTCAGGTTCTGGGAGAGACCCATTGTTTTCTCCCTATCAAGCTGCAAGGGCTATTCAAAAAAATAAAAATAAAGGGAACACTTTCATTTCTAACTGCTTCCAAAATAACACCAACTACCTACTTTGTGGGGATCACTGAAATGAATCAGACAGAACACTAAAGCCCCAAGGGGTTTTGAGCATTGGGTTAATTCTACTATTAACAGAGAAGGGCAGCGATGAATAGTCACTAAATAGGAAGACTGAGGGCCAGAGGGACCTCAATCCGAGTCCCGACTCCATTGCACGGTACCTGGGCAAGTTCATCCATTTACCTATCCATTCAAAAAATATTTTGTGTGTACCTACGTTTAGGCACTTTGCTAAAACACCCAGGGATACTTGGGAACAAAACAGACACGGTCCCTAAACACTGACCATGTACCTAATGGACACCATCAAGCACAAATCTAGTTGCTGGGAAAACAAAGTCCTTGATTTTAAAGAGCTTTTAGTCTAGTAGTATAATAAATGGGGGAAAAAACATTTAAATAAAATGAGATCATCATGAAAGTCACAAAACACACATAGAAGAGTGTTATGGTGTGGACGTGAGGCGTCTCCCTAAAGCTCATGTGTGAGAGGGTGCAGGAAGGTCCAGAGGAGACATGACTGGGTTGTGAGAGCCTTAACCCAACCAGTGAATGGATCCCTGATGGGATTAACTGGGTGGTGGCTGGAGGCAGGTGGGTGTGGCTGGAGGAGGGGGCATTGGGGGCGTGGCTTTGGGGTCTCTATTTGTCTCTGGAGAGTGGAGTCTCTCTCTGCTTCCTGATCACCATGTGAGCTGTTTCCCTCCACCACACTCTTCCTCCATGATGTCCTGCCTCCCCTCGAGCCCTGAGGGATGGAGCCTGCTGTCTATGGAGGGAGACATCTGAAACCGTGAGCCCCCAGATAAATTTTCCTCCTCTACAGTTGTGCTAGTTGGGTCTTTAAGTCACAGCAGCAAAAAAGCTGACTAAAACCAAGAGTCTCAAAGACAAATACAAATTAAATGCATGGTCTCATTTTAGGGCCAAGGTCAGAGCTGTTTCAACTCCATCAGTCTTAGTTTCTCCGTCTGGAGGACAGGCGCATCATATGGGGTGGTTGGGAAGAAGCATGCAGGTAGTGCTTACATGCAGAGTTGTACAGGAAATGGCAGCTATTTTTTTTTTTTCTGTGAAAATATATTAGCAGTTGTCCAAATACTTGGATACAGCTATTTTTATTAACATGACATATAAAGTAGCCTGGGTGACTCCTCTTGGGAGAGGCAATGGACCCTGACCCCTGAGCATCCTGAAGGGAACATTAAGTCCCAAATGCCCTTTGTCTGGACCACTGTTCAGGACTGGGCTTGCAGGGAACAATCCTGAGACACAAAATAGTATCTCCACCCAGACCAAGCTTGCCATAAATGAGGCAGATTCCCAAGCTCAGGGTTCCCGGGCTGGGTGGCAAACTGACCAGGTATCTTATCCACCTGCCCTCCCCCACCCTTTTTAACAGTGGGGGAATTTTTTTTAATAGTGCATATGAATTATTCAGCATAATGGGTTTCATTGTAGCACATTCATTCATGCATCTAGCATACTTTACTCATTTTGTAGTATTTCTAGAGTATTTCTTAAAATTACCTGGAAATCTACAGTTACCTTGAAAACACTTCATTAAAAAAAATCTTGACTGGGGCTGGGGTTGTGGCTCAGAGGTAGAGCACTTGCCTGGCATCCATAAGGCAGGGGGTTTGATCCCCAGCAACACATAAAATTAAAGATATTGGGCTGGGGATGTGGCTTAAGTGGTAGCGTGCTCTCCTGGCATGCGTGAGGCACCGATCCTCAACACCACATAAAAATAAAATAAAGATATTGTGTCCACCTATAACTAAAAAATAAATAGTTAAAAAAATTTTTGATTGGTGTCTAATCTGTAAATTTGGGGAAAGCAAAAATGATTCTTGCCTTTACTAAGTTTTGCCTAAAGATAGAAGCTTTCTGTAATGAGGTCAAAGCCCAAGTCCTTCAAAAATAAGTCATTAGCAATGATAGACCTGGTAGTTTGTCACTGAAGGCCTAGAAACTCAAAACTCTTCACAGAGTGGACAGTGAAAAAAGCCCGTCCCTGAAGCCTGGCATCTGCTACATCATGAGATTCCAGATTACAAACTGTGTTGACTAAAGTGTTTTTCAAATTAATCTTCATGAATCCAATTTTCCATTTTTTTTTTTTTTTTGTACCAGAGATTGAACCCAGGGATGCTTAACTACTAAGCCAAATCCCCTACCTGGGCCCATTTTAATCACCCCTTAGAATTTGTGTAGAACTATGACCTGTACAAGCATCATGCTCATGCTACTTGCTATGAAAAGGAGATCAAGTCCTTCATCTCTGACCAAAGAGTTTCATGTTTCCTGCTGGTATGCATGAAACGGGAGTAGGCACAACTATTAGTTGGGTAAATGCCAGACCTTGACAGCAAGCACCAGATCTTCAATTATGTTGACTACAGATAGATAAGTCACCCTTCATTTCTTTTCTGACATTGCAGTTTCTTTTAATGACCACTCTTAGGTGCAATCATCATGGAATACACACATATTCACACACATGCGTACACCACCCTCCCCCAAACACCAGTCCATACTATCCCGAATGCCAGTTTACCATTACTACTGAGCCTAGCAGGATCTTCTGTTCCTCAACCCTGGAGAAATACTACAGTGTTTCCGTCACCCAGAAACTCAGAAGTAACCACAGACTCAGCTTTAGGATCAGCACATACGAGTTGGTGGCAAATATAAGATGACAGAGAGAAAGTGAGAGACAAAGTCAAACAATCACAGAAACAAAGAAAGTGGGAAATCTGCAAATATGGTACAGTTTATAGATGCCTATCAGATGGTAAAAAAGTATGTAACAATCTTCTATAACCCAAGTTAAAATAAAAAATGCACATTCAATTATAACTTATTTTTGGTACTGGGGATGGAACCCAGGGGTGCTCAACCACTGAGCCCATCCCCAGCCCTTCTATTATTTTATTTAGAGACAGGGTCTCACTGAGTTGCTTAGGGCCTTGCTAAGTGGCTGAGGCTGGCTTTGAACTCATGATCCTCCTGCCTCAGCCTCAGTTATAATCTTGCAGTCTAAAATTTTTTTTTTTTTTTTGTGGTCTCCTTACAGCATCCTTTCTTCTCTCCAGGCATGTTTATTCTTTTCTTTTTTTTTTTTTCCTCCCTTTTGTTAGTTGGAAAATTCCAATTGGAACAGCATGTGCCTATTTCATCTTGACTGAAGAAAGCAACTCTGGTTTTGTAGCTCATTACTGCTTACTTCTAGGGTCCTGGGCACATTCTAGGGACCGACAGACCCACATGCAAGAACCCTGGTTTCAGACACACATTTTATTTGTTTTAAAAATAAATCACTTTGGGGGAGGAAAGAAGCAGATTTATCACTTCTCTCAGGCACAAGCCATGCTGTGGAATTATTTCATGTCAAAGATAATTGCATCAATGAAATATTTATGTGCACTCATTATATGAAAACACTCCATTTTGGAACCAAGATTTTGTGCCACTAAAGGGGGAAAAATGAAAAAGGCAGGAAGAGGTTAGCTGTAGAATTCTTTCTGTGTGGGATTTGTAAATTTAGTAAACCAGAATTGAAACAGCTGCCCATCTCCAGCAGACATGTCCCTTTGAGCAACCAGATGTTGGAAGCAGTTTGTTAAGAGCAGAGCTTTCAAAAAGCTCATGTTCCTATTGGAGGTATGTTAGAGTCAGGTCTCTCTGAAATTGGATTCTGAGAATAAAATAAAATAGACAAAACAAAAGTTGATTCTAGCCAGGTGCCGTGGCGCACGCCTGTAATCCCAGTGGCTCAGGAGGCTGAGGCAGGAGGATAGCAGGTTCAAGGCCAGCCTCAGCAACTTGGTGAGACCTTAAGAAACTCAGTGAGATCCTGTCTTTAAATAAAATACAAAAAAGGGGCTGGGGATGTGGCTCATTGGTTAAGCACCCCTGGTTTCAATTCCCAGTACCCCCCCCCCAAAAAAAAAGATGGTTTGCAGAAAAACATTTACTAAACTACTCAAGCTCCTTTGGATTGTTTTAAGTTAAAGGAATCCTCTTGCCTTTATCTTTGGAGCTAGAGTAGCAGACACTGTCTACCAGGTGTAGATTAGCCTGAGAATTTGAGATGGTTGCTGAGGACATAGTGGGTAAAGATATGCTCCAGGCCACTGAATTGTAATCCCCAAGGGATTTGTGTAATCTCCCTGTTTGAAAACCCACAGACCTCAGCACACACACAAGGCAAAGAACATAAACATATCTCATCTTGAGAAACTGCTCTAAGAAGGAAAATTTTAAAAATAAATTCTGCTCCACCCAGGATTGATTTACTAGTCACTTACCTTAATGTGCGATATACAGACAAGAAGGTAGAGGCAAACATCAATTGCAAAGACAGAGTATCTTTTTTTTTTTAATATCGAAAAGTTCTTTATTGAATTTCCTTTGCCGTTTGTTAAAGATTCGTTGACTTTTTGTTTTTTGCCTTTAGATTATCATTTTTTTTAATTTTTAAAATTTTTTATTCTAATTTATTATATATGACAGCAGAATGCATTCCAATTCATATTACACATATAGAGTATATTTTTTCATATCTCTGGTTGTACACAAAGTATATTCACACCATTGGTATCTCCATACATGTACTTAGGGTAATGATATCCATTCTGTTCCACATCTTTTTTACCCCCATGCCCCCTCCCTTACCCTCCCACCCTTCTGCCCTATCCAGAGTAGTTCGTCTGTTCCTCCCATGCTCCCCCTCCCAACCCCACTATGAACCAGCCTCCTTAAATCAGAGAAAACATTCAGCATTTGGTATACACAATGGAATATTACTCAGCAATCAAAAAGAATATAATCATGGCATTTGCAGGTAAATGGATGAAGTTGGAGAATATCATGCTAAGAGAATCTTCACAAGAGTGTTAGGAACAGCGGGCACACCATTTCTCCCTTGCTACCTGACTCTGAACTCCTTGGCTCTTTAAAACCACTTAATTGCATCTCTTTTCAGGGAATGTTTACTTGCTTTCTCTGCATTCTCTCTCCCAGAGTCCTGCCTAATAATTCATGTGGCACAGTTCCTAATAACTCTTCTTCATGCGACCCACGATAAATGGAAAGACCCAGACCTGCACTTGGAGTGTACACAGGGGGCTCTACACTGTCCTGGGCTTTGTGATTGTGTTAAAAAAAAATTCTGATTCCATGAGTTGTAGCATGATTTTAAAAGAGGTTTTCCAAACTACATTGCAAACATGAAAATGTTAACTCTTAGATGCAGTCACTGAAGTCAACTAGCTCAAGCCAAAAAGCCATACATTGTCAAATGTGGTAGAAAGAATAACAGCCCAGGCTGAGGCACTGGGTTCAAGTCTCAGCACCACATAAAAAATAAGTAAATAAAATAGAGGTATTGTGTCCATCTACAAACTATTAAAAAAGAGAAAAAAAAGAACTACAGCTCCCCCAAATTTTGTTCAAGTCCTACTTGTTGGAACTTGTAGATGTGTCATAAGGTGACATAGACTTTACAGATGTGCTTAAGTAAAGGACCTTGAGATCAGGAGACCAGCCTGGACTTTGGGGATGAGTCTAATGAGATGAATCTTGAGAAAAGAACCATCTTTCTTGGCTTTTAGTCAAAGATAGATATGATGACGGAAGTGAGGTCACAGCGATGACAGTGATAGAAAATCAATACACTCCAAATAACTAAGTCAAGGCACCGTGTTCAAACCCAGTGAGAAACAGTTGCTTCCAGGAACAGTTCTGTGCCCTGGGGGGACATTTGGCCATCCTGAGAGAAATGTGTGTGGTTTTTCACAACCGGAGTGGGGAGGTTCTCCCGGCATCCAGTAAGTAGAGGCCAGAGATGCCGTCAAACATCCTACAGTGCCTGAGATAGCCCCATGAGATAGCCTCAAACCCTCAACTGTCAATCCCTGAAATCCCTCAATCAAAAGTCATTGAGTTGATTTGACTGATCCAGCTGGGATCAATCTCTGATTCCTGAACTAATCTCGGTGACCCTGAGGAAGGATGGGCACCGTCCTGGGGGGCCACATTTGATCACATGTCCTCCTCTAGGGCCAAACGGACTGAGTAACGAACCCTAAACCATATTGCACTATGGTTGCCTGTGGTGACTGCATAAACCATAAAGCAATAGCAGAAAATGACCACCCAAAGGAAGCAAGATTTTTTTTTTCAGGTGTCTGCTCCCCTAAGCAGATCCTGTCTAACCCAGTTACTGCAGAGGAGGTTTACGAACATTATATAACAAAACCTTCCATGCACGACTCTCAGGGCTTCAGAATTGGCTGTTTTGTGAATGTAAACTCCTACAATGACATACACATAGCAGGCTCTGTTGTCTGTGGTTCATGTGACATCACGTTGATCAACACAAACTTCCTCCCCCCTTTAAAGAAAGCTGGGACCAGGCACTCCAAGGACAGAAGCAAGTTTAGCGACATTGCTAGAAACATCCTGGCTAGATGTGAGAGCCAGCTTCCAAAGATAATGAAGAAGAGGGTCACGGTTAGAACCTGATGTACGTTTTTCCAGAACAAGAGAGAGATGAAGCACCCTTTGATCGGTCATATCCATAGCCAGGAGAAACAGAAGTGACCTCGAGGCCCCCCGTCCAACCCTGCCATGTGGATCGGGGCGCCCTCTCTTGCAATCTACCTCTCCTATCAATCAACTTCTTTATTTTTCCTGCCCAACACAGGCGGTTCGCTTTAGTCACACATTAGAGGTACACCTTTTCAAAACTCTGGTCTAAAGAACCAACGTGACCTCTGATGAAAGACGCCATAGATCCCTGAGTCTGTTCGGAGGTCAAATCGTTACAGGATTCACATACAAATAGGGGAGACGAACCCAGGAATGGATCAGGCAACAGCGGGACAACCTAAACATTCAGATAAGTAAGATCCTCATTGGTTTTCCATACGAACCTTCCAGAAACCACATATGGTCACAATGGGATCCGAGTTTCCAAAGCATTTTCCATTTTTCCCCTCCTCCCAGCACTAACAGATCTCGTCATTGCCCTCTGCCTGCCCTCTCCCTCCTCCTCGTGCTATTCTAAATGTTAGGTTTTCAGACGTTCTGCCCTTTGAAGAAAAGGATGGGAAGTAAATGTCCTAAATCATACTCATAAAAACATTAATAGCACCACTACAAGGAGACCCACAAATACCAGTCTATTCACATACAGTGAACCAACATAGACACATTGCTATAGACGGTGTGCAGTGTGCATAGAGCACACACATACACACCTGGGATTACTATATATATAACTTTGTTTTTGTGCAACATGGATTTATCCTACTTTTAATACATATTATATATTTTAGTTAAAATGGAAATTGTGTGCAAGTTTTACAGCTAGCTTTTTGCAACTTATGCTATATGAACCAATTAATATTCATCTATGACTGCCTGTTAAGACATACGAATTTATTAAAGAAGTATCACAATTTGCATACTCAATCCCTAATTTTGTACTTTTGAGTTTATGCTAATTTCATGATAACAGTTTCAGGTTTTTGAAATGCTGCTCTTCAGATGACCAAAGCTAATTGCAGTTTGGGGTTTTTTGAGGTTTTTTTTGTTTTTGTTTTTTTTGTACCAGGGATTGAACTCAGGGGCACTTAACCACCAAGCAACATCCCCAACCCCTTTATTTTATTTACAGACAGGGTTTTACTGAGTTGCTTGGGGCCTCGCTAATTTGAGGCTGACTTTGAACTCGAAATCCTCCTGCCTCAGCCTCCGAGCAGCTGGGATTACAGCGTGGGCCATGATGCCCGGCACAACCTGCACTGAGCCCCATCCCCAGCCCTGCAGCTTCTTAACTTCCTACAGCTGATTTCACCCTCTTTAAGAGCACTCATGCACACCTGTGGCTGAGGAGCATCAACTCGGTGTCTAAGAGTATCTCAGCCTCTTGCGCTTACAGGGGTTCTTGGTAAAGTCACTGGAGTGAAACTCCCACAAAAGCAAGGGATTATTTTTTTTTTTTCCATTTTAATGTCTGCTGTATCTCCAGGACCTGTAGCAGTCCCTGGCACTAGAGAAGTGCTTAATAAATGTTTAAAATGGAAGAAGTCATCTCTGTCATGTTAGCCAAGTCCCCCACCCTCCTTATTCCCCTTTTTTAGCTATTCCCCAAGATGACAGTCAGGTGCATAAAAGCACACAGACACAAAATTCTGCCCTGGTGGGGTGCGGTGGCCAATGCCTGTAATCCCAGCCACTCAGGAGGTTGAGACAGGAAGATTGCAAGTTCAAGGCCAGCCTCAGCAACTTAGTGAGACCCCGTCTCAAAATAAAAAGTAAAAGGACTGGGAATAAGCCGGGTGTGGTGGTTCCTACCTGTAATCCCAGCCGCTCGGGAGGCTGAGGCAGGAGGATCACAAGTTCAAAGCCAGCCTCAGCGGCTTACCGAGGCCCTGAGCAACTTAGCAAGACCCTGTCACTAAATAAGATACAGAAAAGATCTGGGGATGTGGCTCAATGGCAAAGCACCCCTGTGTTCAATCCACAGTACTGTCCCCCACCCCAAATAAACGTCTTCCCTGGATGACTGCGCTCTGTTCTCCAGGCCCAGGTTGAGTCTTTCCCCATTCCATGAACCATCTGAACCCCAAACCTGCCTTCCAATCGACCCCCAACAGTCTCTCAGGACGGTCTCCCTGGAACATCACCTTATCTCCACCATGGCTAGACCACTGGCTTTCTCCCCAGAACCTGCCGCATCCCCCCGCTGAGAAACACAACTTCCTTTTCACCCCTGTGAAGTTCAGGACCGACAGGTGTCTGGGAGTCTCCCTCTGCCTCTGGCCGATACGCTGCTGCCCATCTGTCCTGGCTTGGAGCCACCTCCACTGTGGCCTTGCTACAATTCCAGAGGCGGCGTCCACCACGGTCCCCAACACCCACACTTTGGAACCCGAACTTTGGGTCCCTTTAGCCACTCCCCACCCACCTCCCTTCTCCTTTCCCACACTTTTACTGGGGTTCCATCTCCTCTCTTCCTCTGTGACTTACCATCCAAACCCAGACGCTCTGGAAAGTCAAAAGAACCCAAGTGGTCACCAGGTCAGGGCCACATGCAGGAATGGGAGCTGTCCAGGGCAAGCCAGGAACTGTTGGTCACCCTAGTGATATCCAACTTGACATTGGGGAGTTCACCGGGCCTCATTCAGCCTATGCTAATGGAGGCTTAAGGGATTTCAGAAATCTTATTTTGGTAGACAAAAGCTGAACAGTGATTCTTTCTTGCCTTCCTGCTTTCAGAATCCTAATCTCTTGAGGAGAATGGATGCCTCTGGGCGATGGGAAAGAAGGTCACAGACACAAAAACGTAAAAGAGAAAAGCATATTAGACTCAGAACCAATTACCCTCTTAGTTATTCTATTCCAAAGTAGCAATGAACATCTAGGGAATAAGCCCCACACACACCACCTTGGTCATGTTCTTACGTCCCTTCCTCTCCCCAGGTAGGATCACAGAGACCTGATTTAAACCTGGGGTAGCAGGGTCCATTCTGAAGGCCTACAACTCCCATCACCCCTCATCGGTGTCTATCCCTGAATTAACGGCCGCAGCTGAGAGATGAGATGGAGTCACTGCTGACTGCCCTCCACGCTCCTCCCTCCTACGAGGGTCCCTTGCTGTGTGTCTCTGCAGTAATCTCAGACATACAACATCATGGAAGTAACTTCCCAGGTTAAGAACCGAGTCAACCGATGAGTGCAATGATCTTGGTGTTAGGTGGGATATCCCTGTTTCGCAGATTGTGAAAGTTGTGGAACGCACTCTGACCAAGATCCGATCATCACAGTTCACCTTCCTGCATATGTTTAAGGATTAACATACGCAGGAACAGGAAGACTGAAAGCGTGAAATTGGACAATATAAGGAATGATTTTGTGGTCCATCTTCTTTGGATATTCAACTCTTTGCTAACAATGACTAGATTTTATCTAAATTACCAAACTTGACTGTAACGTGAAAGCCTCAAGATACCTCTGAAGAGCAATCGCACGTGAGCAACCCAAACCGGTCCTCCATTAGTTCCTAATTCTGGAAAAGAACAAAGTATCCCCATGTGAGTTTTCAGATGACTTTTAGAAGTGGGTATTTAGGGGGGAAAACAACCTGGACTGGTATCTTGGATTTCTGTAGACTGGAGAAGTAGGTATCCAGATTTCTAAAGGAATGTTGTCTATGCGAATTCACAGTTCAAATATCACTGAGCAATGACATCAGGACATCCCTCGTGCACTGAGGTTACCTGAACTGTGGTCACAAGTAAGAAAAGGGTGTCAGGAGGCCCCAAGGGAAACCTGTCTTAGTGTTTGCACACTGACTAGTGCTCACCAACCTGGAGGAACTGAGAAGAAGGGCAACTCAGGACAGTCCAGTAGTGAGTGACACCCTCTGCAGTGCTCTAAGAATACCTGGAGGGCGGGTGTGTTACAAAGACTATATTACCAAAGAGATTTCTTCCTTTCTTTTTTTCTTTTGTACCAGGGATTGAACCAAGGAGCCCTTAACTACTGAACCACATCCCCAGCCCTTTTTTAGATTTTATTTAGTTGCTTAGGGTCCCACGAAGTTGCTGAGGCTGGCCTCCAACTTGTGATCCTCCCTCCTCAGCCTCCTGAGCTGCTGGGATTACAGGCATGCACCCCTACACCCAGCCCAGAGATCTTTTTTTACATGACTTTCTGCACAGGACACCCAGCATGCAGAAAGGATTAGGAGTTCCCTGACCCCAGGGTGGCTCTGAAAGCCAGGTGAGCATCTCTAGAAGCAAAATCAACAGCAGGAGCCAGATTCAGGTCCCCCTGGTTGTTGAATCTCTTGTACAACAGTTTTCAAATTTCAGGACCCTTCTATCAAGTCTTTTTTGCACTGAGGGATTCTTGCCAAGGGGCCTGCATTTTAACTACAGATGTTCTATTTGGAACATATCCAGCCACCTCAACCAAACACAGGTAATACCCTCCTCTCTTTTTTTTTTTTTTTGGTACCAGGGATTAAACCCAGGTGCTCAACCACTGAGCCCCATCCCCAGCCCTATTTGGTATTTTATTTAGAGACAGGGTCTCACTGAGTTGCTTAGGGCCTCGCTAACTTGCTGAGGCTGGCTTTGAACTCGTGATCCTCCTGCCTCAGCCTCCCAAGTGGCTGGGATCACAGGCATGCGCCACGACACCCAGCACCAACCCTGTGCTTTTTAAAACAGAACTTCCTTATTGATTTCAGGAAGGGGAAAAAAAAACATGACAACGACGAATGACAAAATTAGTCCCTCTGACATGAGAAATGCACATGGTAATCACAGTTTTGGTGGAGAACTTATGCTACAGTGAGAGTCATGAAATCTTAATCGCAGAGGAGGTCTCATTAAGGCCTCAAGTATTTAATTGTTAGTGAGACACCTTGCGAGAACTGAAAAAATCAACTGTGTGAAAATTAACATGGTTCTGGATTTCAAAAAAATGAGAATTTGCTCGCTGTGCCTTGCGGACGTATATATTTTTAAAATACCATCCACGGCACGCGCACCATCCTTTCAAACAAAGCAAACTGATACTCCCAAGAAATAAATGTTTTGCATGCACAGGTCCCAGGATAAGTCTGCCTGGACAGGTTGAATGAGCCCAAGCACTGCATCTCTTCAAAAGGACCATATATATTACACATTGGTTTTCTTCCACCCCAACCAGACTTTACGAAAGCACATATGTTTGTACATAAACTCAAGCCATCTTGTCCAAATTATGATGTAGAGGTGGAGGGGGGGAAGAAACGCCCATCCACATCGTCTGGTCCAAATTGTGATGCTAAGGGAAGCGGTTGCCATGGCAACTGAAAACCACCACCACCCCCAGAAGACATGTGAATGATTCTGTCTCGTCTCCCAGGTCCTTGTCAAGATGACTTGCTCCAGTTATCCTTCGGCCACCCAGAGGGAGGACCTTCAGGCTCAAGACTCCCATAGTTCTGAATCACCTGGGAATGGCCTTCACTATGAAGTCTGTGGGTAGGAAATTATACCCCATCCCTGATTCAGGTCACCAGAAAGTCACCTGATGGGCGCTATTTGAGAAAAGGGACTTTTCCTTTTTTGTTCAATGCTGTATCCCCATTACCTAAGATAATGTCTAGAACGTAATAAGTGCTCAATAAATATCTGTTAAATAAGCAAAGGAATTGTCGTCAGGAAAAACAGTATTAATGGCAACCAGAGCTCAAATCTTCCAACACGGTATTAAAATTGCAAAGCCGAGCATTTGGGTTCAAGGAATTAAATTTTTCAGCATTCCCAGAAGGGAAAATCTTCAAATATCATTCCAATGCAAAACAGGGTTTTGTTTTGTTTTGTTCTGGTACCACTGACTGAACCACTACTGAGCCCCACCCCCATCCCTATTGATTTTTTTTATTTTGAGCCAGAATTTTGCTAAGTTACTCAGGGCCTTGCTAAATTCCTGAGGCTGGCTTTGAACTCGCCATTCTCCTGCCTCAGCCATGTAAGCTGCTGGGATTACAGGTGTGCACCACTGCACCTGGCTCACAGGTGGATTCTTTACCCTTTCAGTTATTGTTAAGTCAATCAAGTGAGACAACAAAGTACAATGGTTACACACCCAGACTCTAGAACCGTGGTGGTTGGGATTGATACTTGGCTCTATCACAGAGTGACCTTGAAAGGGATCCTTAACCTCTGTGTGTCCCTGTTTCTATCTGAAAGAGGAATAGGGAGAGGACAGGGAGAGGAATAGGACCCACCTCCAATAGTAGATATTACAACTGAGCACATACTATACACACAGAGATGAATAAAACATCCTTAAGGTCTTAAACATAAGGTCTTATTATAACACTCACAGGGCAATGTATATCATGACAAGTCAGCACAAGGACAATCATCAGATAACCTTCCACCGCCTGCACTTCCAATGCTGGTGGTAGGGGGTGACAACGTGGCTATTCAGAAACTAAGATTGGAAAATGGGCATGTGAGTAGCCTTGGGATCCTCTCTGGAATATCACAGCTATATTAGTCAGCTATTTCACTGCTGTCACTAAGAGTCCCAACCAGTACAATTATAGAGGAGGAAAAGTTTATTTGGGGACTCACGGTGTCAGAGGTCTCAGTCCATAGACAACAGGCTCCACTCCTCGGGGCTGGAGGGGAGGCAGGGCATCATGGAGGAAGAGTGTGGTGGAGGGAAGCAGCTCACATGGTGATCAGGAAGCAGAGAGAGACTCCACTCTCCAGAGACAAATAGAGACCCCAAAGCCACACCCCCAGTGCCCCCTCCTCCAGCCACACCCACCTGCCTCCAGCCACCACCCAGTTAATCCCATCAGGGATCCATTCACTGGTTGGGTTAAGGCTCTCACCACCCAGTCATGTCTCCTCTGGACCTTCCTGCATTGTCTCACAGGTGAGCTTTTGGGGGACACCTCACAACCAAATGATAATAACGGCAAAGAAGGAGGCCAGGAACATCAGCGAGACCACGCTGCAGATGCTGAAAGGGCTCACGGATCTTCTCCTCACTGTCTGCTCACCAGGAATGTGTGGCTGCACGTTTCATTCTGGCCAATTTACCACTGGAGCCGCCCTACATGGCCAAGGATGAAAGACAGAAGATCTGGAAGCTAGGCCTCCCTGGGTCTCCAAACCCCCATTCCAATGTTAGGAAAGTCCACAAATAACAGGAACCATGTGCAAACCCCACCTCTCGAAAAACCCTGATTTCAAGTCATTTATTTAACGATAAAAGGAAACAAAAGAAATCATAAGAGGAAAGAAAAAAAAAAGAAATTATTATGTAAAGGGTTAATGATCTACTTGCTTCTCAGATATTTTTCTGAAGCCAGTTTAGCAGGAGAGAAGTGATTTACATGAACATATTCTTGGCAAAGGGAGTATAGTAAAGAAATATAAAATTATGCAAAGTCTTGTTGAGATTAAATGAATTACTGCTGCATAGGAATCAGTCTTTTTTAAAAAAAAAAAAAGCTATATGGTATAAAATAGACATAGTCTTGTAGTTGATTAGGATTTACACTTCCATCTTATTTAAACTATGCAAACCTGGAGAATAAGATAATTCAATGCTTTCTTATATAAAACACCTGGCTTAATATTTCACAATAAGGAATCTTGCTTTTGAATTGAATTATGCGAAAATTGAAGTTTAATCGAATAAAAGATTCAGTGTGGGGGATATTAACCATTCAATCTGGTAAAGATACTGAGCCTCCGACAGTGAGTAACTATCTCAATGCAAATTTCCCTACAACTGAGAAGTGGATTTAGGAGCTATATCAAATCTTGGAAGATCATACTACAAGCAGGCATAGATTTTTGTTTGTTTCGTTTAATTTTGTTTCTTTGGGAGGGTTTGTTTTGGGTTGTTTGTTTGTTTTGGTACCAGGGATTGATCTTAGGGGCTCTTAATTCCTGAGCCACATCCCCAGCCCTTTTTTTATATTTTATTTAGAGACAGGGTCTCGGTGAATTGCTTAGGGCCTCGTTAAGTTGCTGAGGCTGGTCTTGAACTCGTGATCCTCCTGCCTCAGCCTCCCAAGCAGCTGGGATGACAGGCGTGCACCACCACACCTGGCTGCTTTGTGTTTTTGTTTGTCTGGAAACTTGGTCAGGAAACCAAGCTTCTGCAGGATTTACAAAGCCTTCAAATCTCTGATTAATGTCATCCTCCCTTTATAGATGATGCCGTGAAGATGATTAGAGAGAGAGCTATTCTTTTATGAACACTGATCTGAAAGAAGACCAGAAATTCTCTAGACCTGTGGGTGTACTGTTAGCATAACTTCTCAACCAGAGATTCTAGAAGAGCAGATGGCTCCCACCCCTGGGTGCTGGGGTAGAACTCAGGGCACACACACACCTATTAACGTAGATTCATCTGAGTTAACAATTCATAGAACAGAGTTTGGGAGCCACTGCTTTGAACATTTAATTTGTGTTACCTGAGGAAGGGACTTCAATAAACATTTGAGCTACATGTGAACAGAAAGAAAGAAGTAAGGAAGGGTGGAATGCAAGGAGGGATGGAGAAAGGTAGGGCGGTGGGAAGGAAGGACAGAAGGGAGGGAGGGCTGTCTCTTATACAC
>NW_025999941.1:18450781-18453328 GCF_001458135.2 Marmota marmota marmota
CCCCCCCCCCCCCCAAAAAAAAATACAAGAGAGAAAGGAGGGAGAATTTACAAATACACTCGAAAAGAAACCTTTCAGAGCAAATACGAGCACGTTTCTTTGCCAAGTCGAACCCACATACAAGCCATTTCCATGTTCTGGCTAAAAACACCATCACATGGCCCAATTGGCTACAATATGGCTCTAACTGAATTCTAGCAGCCTATCAAGAAATGTACATTATCATGCATAAATTAGCAATTTTTAGTGCTTTAAATAGGAAACAGTACTTCTTAAAATTCAGTCAACAAGCAAACCGTGCCTATTTATCCCCAGGATTTCAAGGACTGACACCAAGACGGATGTGAAAGGGTGACAGGAGCCACCGTTGGGGTGTCAAGCGTGATGTGATCTCCATTCCATTCCCACCAAGTTTACTAGCAGACAGCAGAATGAGGCTCTAACCTTTTAGAAACAGCCAAATGCAGTGCGGTTGGCAGGGATTATTTGTGGTTTAGCTATAATATTAAGATATTAAAAGGTCACGGTGAAACAAGTCTTGTGAAATCTTTTCCCCCTTAAAGCATTTTCTACTTCCTGGCAGAAAATATCCATGTAAATTCGATTAGCAAATTGGCTCCGTCGAACTGGTTCAGGAATAAAATGAATTCCATCTTGGCCTCTGGAAGGAAAGGCCATAGACCGTGGAGAGACAATAGAATCTAGGTAGGGACAGCTCCTGCTTCTCTTTGCAATGCGCCTGTGCTAAGATTGCAAACCAGCTGCTGGGAACTCAGCAGCCAAACAAAACAGACGTCCATGCCAGATTTGGATGGCTTCTGATTTAAGGCACAATTTACAGATACTTTGTATACACACATACTTCCCATTGACTCATTCCTAGGGAGACTGATAAGGAGAAACTAGGAGAGAGTGTAACTTTCAACATTCCTCCCACATCGGGCTCCCTGTGCTCTCAGGACCTGCTGTAGCAGGAAGACAGGAAAAAGGTTTCTTAGTCATTCCCAGCCAGGAGCATCCCTGCCCCACACTACTGAGCAGCAAGCTGCTCTCTATTGCCCTCTAGAGGATCTCCATATTACAGCCGGGAAAGAAGAAACCCAAACCCAAGCCTGACGTCATCTCAACCTTGTAACTCACTTGTTACAACATGAGAACATGGGATTGATTTCCAAAGCAGGTTTCTTCCAAATAGCATTGAGAAGTCTTTGGAGATTTATATTTTACGTTTCAATTATCAAAAGATATTAGACAAAAATCTTGCCAGAGGTGGGACTGCAAATTGGTGCAGCCAATATGGAAAGCAGTATGGAGATTTCTTGGAAAACTGGAAATGGAACCACCATTTGGGCAGCTATCCCTCTGCTCAGACTATACCCAAAGGACTTAAAAACAGCATACTACAGGGACACAGCCACATCAATGTTTATAGCAGCACAATTCACAATAGCTAAACTGTGGAACCAACCTAGATGCCTTTCAGTAGATAAATGGATTTAAAAAATGTGGCATATATACACAATGGAATATTACTTGGCAATAAAAGAGAATAAACTCATGGCATTTGCAGGTAAATGGATGGAGTTGGAGAAGATAATGCTAAGAGAAGTTAGCCAATCCCAAAATACCAAATGCTGAATGTTTTCTTTGATATAAGGAGGCTGATTCATAGTGGGGTAGGAAGAGGGAGCATGGGAAGAATAGTCAAATTCTAGACAGGGCAGAGGGTGGGAGGGGAAGGGAGAGGGCATAGGGTTATAAATGATGGTGGAATGTGATGGACATCATTATCCAAAGTACAAGTATGAAGACACGAACTGGTGAGAATATACTTTGTATACAACCAGAGATTTAAAAAAAATGTGCTCTATATGTGTAATAAGAATGGTAATGAATTCTGCTGTCATATATAAATAAATACAATAATTAAAAAAATCTTGCCAGAGATTATTCATCACAATTAAGCATCATTAACAAATACCTCACTACAACCCCCCAGGTCTGGTGAACTTCCTAGAGTTTACACATCCACTCACTAACGCCATTAGATTACATACAAATAAGTGTCTTTAAGTTATAAAAAAAAATATATTCCAGGTGTGGTGGTGTGGTGCACACCTGTAATCCTAGTGACTTGGGAGGCTGAGGCAAGAGGATCACAAGTTCAAGGCCAGCCTCAGCAACTTAGTGAGGCCCTAAGCAACTTAGCAAAAATCTGACTCAAAATAAAATATAATAAGGGATGGGGATGTGGCTCAGTGGTATAATATCTCTGGTTCAATTACCAATATTAAAAAAAAAAAACAACTATGGATTTGGAAGATGGCGGCGAGGGGAGTGCATTACCCCCGTGTGCTGCTTCACTGTGTGGGAGTATGACAAGTCAGGACGGCTAAAGGATATCTTGTTAGGAATTTCCAGCAATAGTGGGGTGCTCCGGAACCTGGAGGAAGGATTTCCATCGCACGAGGATCGGCTACGGGGACTCAAACGCGAGAGGTTTGTCGCACGGAGGGTAACTGCTTATTCAGCAAATCGCCCCGCGGC
>NW_025999941.1:18457714-18470962 GCF_001458135.2 Marmota marmota marmota
AAAAAAAAAAAAAAAAAAAAAAAAAAACAACTATGACTGTGATTCTTGAATTCATTGATTAGAGAGGTTGCAAGATTACCTGTTTTGAGGTGTGTGTGTGTGTGTGTGTGTGTGTGTGTTTTCTTTTCAAAGATAATCAAGCAAGGCACTGTGGCTTACGCCTGTGATCGATCCCAGCAGCTTGGGAGGCTGAGGCAGGAGAATCAAGAGTTCAAAGCCAGCCTCAGCAACAGTGAGGCGCTATGCAAATCAGTGAGACCCTGTCTCTAAATAAATTACAAAACAGAGCTGGGGATGTGGCTCAGAGGTCAAGAGGCCCTGACTTCAATCCCCAGTACTCAAAAAAATAAAAAGATAATCAAGAGCCAGGCACAGTGGTGCATACCTGTAATCCCAGCTACTTTGGAGGCTGAGGCAGGAGGATCTCAAGTTCCAGGTCAGTCCCAGAAATTTAGCAGGACCCTCTCTCAAAATTTAAAAAAAAAAAAAAAAAGGCGGGTGCCAGGAGGCTGGGGATATAGCTCAGTAGTACAGTGCCCCTGGGTCCCTGGGTTTAATTCCCAGTATCAAACTAATAATAATAATAATTAAGGGCTGGGGCTGTAGCTCAGTGGTAGAGCGCTTGCCTCACAATATGAGGCATTGGGTTCGATCCTCAGCACCACATAAAAATAAAGGCATAAAAAAAATTTCAAAAAAGAAGATAATCCAGAAAAAATAATTTTATGTAATATCTCCACATTTCAGATGTCTGAATGACCTCAAATTGCAGAGTGGGAAAAGGAGGTCATGGTGAGACACGGCTGCCGTCAGGCCGCCCAAGCAGACATTCCTGCTGAGAGCTCATGCACAGCAATGGGGATCCAAGAGACCCCCCAGACGGCCACCCCATCCATCTCTCCCACAATGAGAGTCATCCTCTCAGAAAACCATCTGGTGTATCGGGACAGATGCCGCAGATGTGGTAATTGGAAGACTACTTAAATCTTCAGCCAGTGCGTTCCTTGGGTGTTTCATCTTAATTTTGAAACAAAGTGGCTTTCTACAGCAGATTAGAGAATAAACAAATCACTGCCTGCTGGGTCCTTAAGCACAGGAGACGGATGGCCAGGTGGACTAACTAGGGGACAGAGGCAATGACAGAGGCTGTCCATCCTCCCCCAGGAGGGTCCATTCTGTGCTGTCAACCTTGTCCTGGTGCAGGCGGGCCACCTAGCACAGAAGACCCTTGTCGAAATCCAAGTGCTTCCCCCCTCTCAGGTCTGATTTAGACTCCAATCTCCTCTTCCCATTGGTATAATGACCCTCCTTAGGTCCGTTTATCATTTGCAAAAATAAGGACATACTCTGAGCTCATTTCCTTCATAGCTGACAGAGCAAAGGATGGAGAACAGATTTAGCAGACGAGCAGGAGCTGGTGAGATGCCAACTCCTTTTCATTTGCAGGTTAAGTACATTGTCTTATCTGTCTGACCTTTACTATCATTAGTCAAACCTGTATTTCAGCAGCAAAGAAAAGTCTGCAGTGATTGTTTCTGATTCAGACATTGGACCCATGAAGATTCCCAAAGGAAGCAGAGTCCCTAAAATTGAATAAAAAGGACCCAATCCCCTTGAATATAGGAACATATTTATTAGAAATTCCCAGGAAGGATATACCCAGGGCCATATTTAGATCAAGAACACCAGAAATGAAAGGAGAAAGAGAGAGAGAGGATTTTAAAAACTTATCCTAATGATTGTAATTCACATAAAAACTTCTCTATACATAACTTTTAAAAAGTATACCCAGGCATGGTGGCACACGCCTGTCATCCCAGCAGCTCAGGAGGCTGAGGCAGGAGGATCACAGTTCAAAGCCAGCCTCAGCAACTTACTAAGGCCCTAAACAACTCAGGAAGACCCTGTCTCAAAATATAAAAAGGGCTGGGGATGTGGCTCAGTGGTTAAGCACCCCTGGGTTTAATCCCTGGTACCAAAAAAAAAAATGCAAGAAAAAGGAAAAGAATGTACATTTGTGTACAACTAAGTTACATGAAAAATTTCCCCCCCCATACCTGTTGATTATTTAATGATCAATCATTCCTGAAAAAGATACAAAGCTGATTTAAAGATCTATGAATGTTATTTAACCTCCCAAGATTTTCGACAGATGCCTGTATTCCTAACACTTCATTTCTTCCTTGAAAAGAAAAGTGGACCATGCAGACTCCTTCATCTGAAATTTCCCTTCCACCTCATAAATTGCTGCCCGCAAGACAAACATCAGCAGAATTTATGTGTTATTTTGGCTTCTCTTGGATAAAAACCCATTTTAAAAACTGTGGGGGTGGGGCGAGAGGGGGAGAGAGAACAGACAGAAGATCAATAGAAAATATGAATGTCGGAAGTGATTCTTCAGGTTGCCTAAGACAGTGAGACCAACCAAGGACCAGGAAGCTTAAGGTTGGGGGCTCCTCGAACTCGCCAAACCATAGGGACATTATAAATCTCAGTAAGCAGCAGCTTTGTTAGCAGGTCAAGGGCCACCTGAAGACTCCACTGAGGGTCAGACAGCACTGAATTTGGTACCCATGGCTCTTGCTAAGGATCATTGCAATTCCCGTGGCACCAAAGAACATATTAATGATGTTATTGTCAATATCCTACTAGAAATAACAAAAAAAAAGCAACACATATTGACCAAAGAGACTCCACAATTAAAAACCCCTCTTGCCAGACGCAGTGGCGCAGACCTGTGATCCCAGAGGCTCAGGAGGCTGAGGCAAGAGGATCATGAGTTCAAAGCCAGCCTCAGCAACTTAGAGAGGCGCTGAGCAACTCTACATCATGTAGAACCAGAAGAATGAGAAGTTATACTCCATCTATGTACAATGTGTCCGCATGCGTTCTTCTGTCATGTATAACTAATTAGAACAAATAAAAAAATGAATTCAATTTTAAAAAGTACCTTCCTCAAGCAAGAGATAAGTGAATGTTTGGAATTGATTCATTTATTCACCTTGTATACCTGGAGTTGGAGCCCAGCTGTTATGGTATATAGTAAGAGTCCCCCAGAAGCTCATGTGTGAGACAATGAAAAAGTTGAGAGGTGAAATGATGGGGTTATAAGAAGTTTACCCTCATCAGTGCATTGATCCCCTGGTAAGGATTAAGTTGGTGTGACTGTAGGCAGCCAGGTAAGACTGCAGGAGATGGCTCCGTGGGGTGGTGCCTTGGGGGTTTATATTTTGTCCTTGTGAAGCAGAGCTCTCTGTTTCCTGGTGCCACGTCCCCAGCCAATTTCCTCTGCCACCCACTTCTGCCATGATGTGCTCACCTAGGGCCCAGGGCAATGGAACCAACTGTCTAAGGACTGAGACCTCTGAAACTGTGAGCCCCCAAATAAACTTTTCCTCTTCTAAAAATGTCCTTTTCAAGTCTTTGTTACACAGCAGCAAAACAAGCTGACCAAAAAACCAGCCACGTATGGGAAATGACACTCCATGTATGTATAATATGTCAAAATACATTCTACTGTCATGTATATCTACAAAGAGCAAATAAGAATATTTTTTAAAAAGAAAAGAAAAACAGAGCTAGGCACAGCGGCACACACCTGTCATCCCAGCAGCTGGGGAGGCTGAGGCAGGAGGTTGCCAGTTCAAAGCCAGCCTCAGCAAGTTAGTGAGGCCCCAAACAACTCAGGGAGACCCTGTCTCTAAATAAAATAGAAAACAGGGCTGGGGATGGGGCTCAGTGGTTGAGTGCCCCTGAGTTCCATCCCTGGTACCAAACAAACAAATAAAAGCCAGCCCTGTGCTAAACCCTGGGGAAACCCTGAGGAGTAAGACAATCATGTGCTATTGCTCTGATATTGTAGAAGTGCATCAAGGGAGGTTCTAGAACCATCCTGAAGACAGCAAGGACACCTTCCTTCATGGAAGTCAAATGTCGACAGAACCAGGCAAATCACGTCAATGATCCAAAGGACCCGAACGCCTGGCCTGAGGGCTGTGACCACTCCTCACCCACAACCTCAGGCTGCCAGATACTGCCAGGTCTTCCAACTCTGCTGAGAAGCAGAGAACAAAGATTTTATCTGGGGGCTCGGTAGCTAGCATCACATCACCAAGGCCAGGTAAGTCATGCCAATTTAGAACCAATGAAAAGTTCTGATGGAGGACGCCAGATCATTCAGATTTTACCTAATCAATGTCACTCTAGTTACATGTGAAAAATGGCTTGGAAGGGAGGGGAGGGGAAGTCTGAAGTTTCATTGAACCAATTACTGAGAACACACACAGGCACACACACACACACACACACACACACATATCATTAGCTGGTGAATCCAGACTCATTAGACTGCCTGAATTTAGATTCTGCATTTCCATATAGTTTTCTAACTTTAAAGGGAAAACTCAATGCGTTCATCAGCTTTTTGTCACTGTGACAAAATACTTGACAAAAATCAACTTAAAGGAGCCAAAGTTTATTTTGCCTGACAGTTTCATAGGGTTTTTACACCTACCTGTGGTGAGGCGGACCATCAGTGTGTGCATATTTCTGATATACAATGGCACACAGTACACATACCCAATTCGCAAAGGAAGAATAGCAAAATAACAAGAAAGAGTCTGACGAAAGCAGTGTTTACCCCCGCAGGGTAACCCTTAAATCCTACAGCCCGTGTCCAGCATCCAGGGTACACAGTGGCACAATGTGAGTTTCAAAGAATTTGGGCAGCCCCATCCCTATAAGGCCTGACTGGGTGCAGCCCACATGGCCGCTCTCTTGGGCTGGCTCGCTCACTGGCTCTAGTTTTCCTTGGCAAATGTTCCACACCCCTGATGCCCTGGGATCTATTTTGCAACCTTGGGCTCACTCTTACAACTTCATGCCTCAGCCTCTCAGCAGCTTTGGGCAAGAATTCTGATCCTGGGACACACTTCCCGGCTTCCCAGGGCTTCCTTAGAAACCTGGGTGGAACCTCTGCAACCCACCACTCTGCATTCCGCATGCCTCTAACATAGCACCATGTGGACCACACACCAAGGTCTGTCACCAGCAGAACAAGTGGCTGGGTCCATTTTGGACCACAGTTGCAGTGACCTCTGAGCACCTGGACAGCTCTGCACAGTGAACAGAATCCTGCGGAAACAATTTCCCAGGCAGTCCTCTGGGAGCAAAGCAAAAGTCTACACTTTTCCTCCCTTGAGCTTGGAATAGATGGGGTCTAGCCTGCTCCTGAGAGGCCCTCTCTTTCCTGTTGTGCCAATGAAAAGTGTTGGCTTCTTCTTACGGTGCTCACCTCTTCAGCAATCATACCCTCCCTGACCCAAGTTTACATGGACATCTTTTCTGACCAAAAGGCAACTTATTCAACTCTTTGTACTCTATTTTTGGCTCTTGATTCTCACTGTGAATCTAGCAAAAAGTAGCTAGCAAAACCCATGCCACAGCCAGAATGCTGTGCTTACCTTGAAATTTCATCCACCAGATTAATGAGTTCATCATATTTAAATTCAGCCGCACACAAAGGCTTAAGGCACAGACAAAATGTAGACAAATTCTTTGCCTGAATATAGAACAAATGGCCTCTAATCCAATTCCCAAGGGAGTTCTCATTTCCATCTGAAAACTCTTGAGCACAGTCTTTATGGTCTGCATTCCAATTAGCATTTGGTCTTCTGAGCTTCATTTCAGAAATGCCCATTAAGCTCCACTTACAACATTCTAAGCATTCTCTAGCCTGCTTCTCCAAACTTTTCCAAATCCCTCTGGCAAAACTATTCCAAGGACTTCTGAACCACATGGTATGTATGGTCAGAACAATTACCCCACATTCTCAGTCCCAACTTTATGTGTTAGTCAGCTTTTCGTCGCTATCACAAAATACCTGACTTAAGTCAACTTAAAGGAGAAAAGATTTATTTTTGGCTTAAGGTTTTAGAGGTTTTGGTCCATGGTCTGCTGGCCCCATTGCTTTAATGTCTGTGATAAAGCAGAACATTATGGAAGATAGCATACGGAGGAGCAAAGCTGCTACTCACCTCATCATGTCCAGAAAGCGGGGGATTTGGGGGTGAATATCAAAATATACTCTTTAAGAACATGCCTCCAGTGACCTACTTCCTCTAATGAAGTACACATCCCATGGACATCCTCAGAGAAGACTTACAAAGACTTTCATGTACTAGTTTATCTAAAGCTGCTGATAGGAATGTGCCTGCCGTTCACACACACACACACACACACACACACCCACACACACAGAGAAAGAACAAGCTATATTTGTATTTCTGCCAGGAAATGCCATGGATTGGCTCCCACTGGAGATGACATTTTGGTTTCATTATGATACCTGGATTGATAACCATGCTAATAATATTTTCTGAGGGCTGACATTGTGCAAGGTACCCTATATCCATTGCCCTATATAATTCTCACAGGACTCCTAGGAAGTTAGTCCAATCTCTGTCCCCAGTGCATTGGTGCAAAAGTCATTGCTGACAGCCATTAGTTCACACACCCACAGAAACATCTAATCTAGACTATGACCAACAGATACTTTGAAAACATCAGTAAACCCGTGCTTCTCTAAAACCACTGTTATCAACTACTGCAGTCAACCCAGGGAAAGATCAATAGACATGCAAAAAATTTAGGGATAGGCTAATTAAAAATCCACTTACAAACATGTCACTCCATTTTTGCATGTGTGAACGTATACAAACACTAGAAACCTACACAAACTGTACGGTCATTATGGCAAAGAGTTCTGTCTTTCCTAAGTGTTCCTGATTTACTTCTTTGATAAAGGGAAGCAAATTTTCGTGGCAGTTTTGGGGGCACAGCAGGGAGTTTGCTACTAGTCAGGCTGTTTATGAAATGCAGTTTTGAAGTCCCCTCTGTAATGATGCAAACAAAATCAAAGATGATGGATATGACCAGAGAGCCACTGTCTTCCTCATCAACTGCAGAACCCCCAGTTCTTCCAAAACACAAGGTATTGCTCTCTGCTTCATTTGCTGAGCCACAACACCTGAGGAGCCCATTTGATGAGGTCTGTATGAATCACCAACACCTTTGGCTATCCTGCAGATATTTATAGTTCAAAAAGAACTCGGAAAAGCCTACTGTGGAGCTACATCTTCCTTGAAATGCAGCTGTAGGAGTTTTAAAGAAGGCATGTGGAGCCAGGCGCGTGATGGAGTGCACCCATAATCCCAGCAGCTCAGGAGGCTGAGGCAGGAGGATTGTGGGTTCAACGCCAGCCTCAGCAACTTAGAGGAGGCCCTCAGCAATTCAGTGAGATCCTGTCTCTAAATAAAATCCAAAAAAGGCTGGAGATGTGGCTCCATGGTAAAGTACCCCTGAATTCAATCCCTGGTGCCAAAAACAAACAAACAAACAAACAAACAAATAAAACATGTTGAGGGTACGCATTTGAAACAGAGCCTCGGTGCCGAGGAAGTTCATGGTTTTAGTGCTGGGGATTACACCCCAGGATCATCCCTCAGTCATGGTAATCAGCAGGCATATTTCATGTGGGAAAGGAACTACACATAGACAGAAAGCCTTCCATAAGAACTCACATTCCACAAACTCTACAGGCACAGAGACAACACCCAGGCGGTGGGTGGTTAATGCCCTGGACTGATTTCAACCAACCTTTCAGCCAACTAATATCTATGAAGGGCCAGGGCCTGAACTGGATATAGAATAATGGATACAGCAGAGAGGAGGTGCCACCCTGACCGAGTGGGATGTTCAGAATCTACTAGAATAAAATCTAAAATGGATCATGGGATCACACCACAAGGCTCTTGCCTATCCATGCATGGTGCTATCCCATTTATACCTATTTACATCAAAATGCTTAGAATGGCACAACATTTACTACTTTGTTAAGTGCGAGAAGAACAAAGGCTGTTCTGCAAAGTCTTCTGTTGCTACACACAATAACTAAAACAAAAGCAACCAGGGGGATGACTTACAGAGCTCTTCTAACACATCAGGAACCAAGCCAAAAATGTACATCACTATCTCATTGGATTCTTATTCATCCATTTTGCAGTACCGGGAAGTGAACCTAGGGCTCATGCATGTTAGGCAAGTGCTCTAATACTTAACTTACCTCTACCCCCAGCTTTTTAAAATATTTATTTTGAGACCGGATCTCACTAAGTGTCCCAGGAGAGCTTTGAATTTGCCATCCTCTAGCTAAGCCTCTTGAGTTGCTGGGTTGGGGATATGCACCACTATGCCCGGCTATCTGTCTGTTCTGGTGTGGATGGGAGGTGTTGTTGGGGACCGCAAATCAAGTCAAGATGGTGCCTGGCAGTTTGCCAGGAGGAGTGGTTTGTGAGCCAATGCCACCAAGCCATTAAGATGGTGGGGATTCCTTATTGGCTGACTGCTGTATCTAGATGATGCTAATTGGGTCAAGCTGTGTGTAATCAGTTAGGTATATATACCTCTGCTGTTCCGCCATAAAGCAGTTCCGGCTACCTTGGCTGCCCGCTACCTTGAGTTCCCGCTGAGTTTCCCCGCAGTAAAGCAGTTCCTGCTTCAACCTTCAAGTTGCTTGTCACCTCCTGGTTATTTTGCCCAGCCGGACTGCGGCAAGGTGTCCCCCAAAACCTCAAGTGTGAGACAGTGCAGGAAGGTCCAGAGAAGACATGACTGGGTTGTGAGAGCCTTAACCAAACCAGTGAATGAACCCCTGATGGGATTAACTGGGTGGTGGCTGGAGGCAGGTGGGTGTGGCTGGAGGAGGGGGCATTGGGGGCGTGGCTTTGGGGTCTCTTATTTGTCTCTGGAGAGTGGAGTCTCTCTCTGCTTCTTGATCACCATGTGAGCTGCTTCCCTCCACCACACTCTTCCTCCATGATGTCCTGCCTCCCCTGGAGCCCTGAGGAGTGGAGCCTGCTGTCTGTGGACTGACACCTCGGAAACCCTGAGCCCCCTAATAAACTTCTCGTCCTCTAAAATTGTTCTTGTCTAGCCTTTTCTTCACTGCAGTGAAAAAGCTCAAACGCTATCTCATACATTTTTAAGAGATGATTCCCAGAAACTCTGTGTCCCCCGTTTGGAGACAATGTGTGCAGGGATTTCCCCTCTGACCCAACAAATCTCAGAGGAGACTTCTCATTTCAATACACCCTATGCAGAGCAAGTAAAGGCTGTGTGGAGCTGAGCGTGACTTGTGGCTCTGCTGTCATCTGCCATGTGGACCTTGGCAAGTGCTAGGGCTTCTCAACCTGTCTTCCTCCCTGGAACGGAGACACCTGTGTATCTTCCCAGAACTCTCCCCAGGATAGAAAATGGCACTAGGTGTGAGCGAGTATGTGCGCTGCCCGGTGTCCAGCATGATGGAGAGGCGACCTGGAAGGGCACTGTTTCATGTGGTCTTTCTGATCTTACTGAGTTCCATTTTGGACAAAAGATCCTAAGGCTCATCATCTGATTTCCACTGGATTCTGCTGAGCTGGTGAACTCCTCTATCCCTGCAGCCACGAAAACCCACAGAATTTGTCATCCTGTCAATCAGGATGTGCAAAACCCGCCTGAGAAGCTGCTGTTAATTGGAGAAACCTGCTGATCAACAATATGTCTGGGAAATGTTTGTAAACAAACTGGGGAACATCTGCCCAAACAAGAGCCTAAAAAGAGATATGAAATGCAGCTTTTTTTTTTTTTTTCAAAAAGGGGGCGAATGGGAGACATGGGAAAATAAACTGCTGCTTCTTTCCTTTTTTAAAAAAGTTATTGGGTTTTTTTTTCAGAATTTTTTAGTTGTAGATGGACACAATATCTTTATTTTATTTTGTTTATTTTTATGTGGTGCTGAGGATGGAATCCAGAGCCTCACATGTGCCAGGCAAGTGCTCTACCACTGAGCCCCAGCCCCAGCCCTAATATAAGGTTCTTGTTGTCAACTGCTGAGAACAAAAGATTCTGCATCTGCACATTCTCCTGGATGCCAGGCACACAGGGACATAGAGCACACCATTTCCCATCAAGGGTTCTTAAGATCCTGGGTTAAATAAATATCATCATTCCCATGGTAGTAATAGTCATTGCAATTCTAGAAAGTTCTGCCCTTTCAAAATCATTCATTCAACGACATATCAAGTTTTCATTATGTACCTGGTACTATAAAACGAGGAGAAATTTTAGAAGATTCCTAAGAGTTTGTCCACCCAGTTCTTTATATAGTACCACCTCCTTCTAAATCAAGCAGGAAAAATCTCTCTGAAGCAGTCCTTGTCTCTTCCGGTATTTAATTTAATATATATTAATGCATTAAATTAATACATTGATATATTAATTTAATATATTTTTATATATTAAAATTTCCTACAAACATATATTAATACAATACATTAATTAATTTGATACAATATATTGATTAAATTAACATATCAATATATTAATTTAATATATTTTAATATATTAAAAATTTCCTACAAGCTTCACCAATGCTTTTGTTCAAATAAGCATTTTTTTCTATATCTAGGATAGATTTTATATATATTTATGCTTTGTATATTTTATATGACGTAATATTACATAAATATCTTTTAGTGTGGATTCTCAAATTTTAAATAGGATACATTTTAAAATAAGAAAAGAAAATCTGGGGAGAATTAATGTACTTGTAAGGAAGATACGCATTCACCAGGATACTTTCATTCTGTATGTGGGTTTTGTCCTTCTATTAAGAGACAGACAGATAGAGACAGACCTTCATCAGAATTATAAGGGGACACAACTTGAGTGTTCTTACAGTGACTTTCAAATTGTTCATTATATTGAATATCAGTTTTAAAGACAAGCCAAAAGCATTAGGTATCTCACTGACAAAGGAGAGAAGAAGAGCCATTTTGGAAAATGTTTGTACAAGTTTGTTCTTTGCCAGTTACTTTCAGAGAGTTTCCAGGTATTAGAACCAGTCACTCTGCATCAGAGAAAGTGAAGACCAGAACAATAGGAGAGTCTGTAGATCATGCAGCCCAGTATCTCCCAAAACTCACCATGTGGAGCTAGTTAAATAAGTTAAATGATGTGACTTCACTACTTCACCGCAACTACTTCACCGCAACTCCCGGAGTCTAGCTCCCTCAGAGAGCCCAGAATAATGACTGGTACATAGTACGTGCTCAGTAAGTAAATGCTAAATAAATCAGAGAAGTCAGCTGAGGCACCTGGTCTCTAATGCCTGAGTCCAATCAGAATAAAATCATAAGTACCTAACCACAGTTATGCCAAGGGTCCAGTGGTTTGGAAAAATGCTTAAGAAAGAAGGTCAAAGCAAAGAAAATATGATGTAGAATGTATTCAACGACCTGATCTTAACTTCAATAATAAAGAAGACATGTCAATAATAAAGGAAACATGTTTTTTAATAAAAGTAGGGAAAATGTTGCCCAAGTATTATCCGTGAAATCTCTGAGGAACAGACTTATAGATGACCTGATTCTTTTTCCTTTTTTTTTTTTTTGTTGTGTTAAAAGATACAAAATATAGGTGACATTTTAACCATTTTAAGTGTATAAATTAATAAAATTAAGTATATTCACAAGGTGCAAACATCACTACTTTCCTTCTTTTTTTTTTAAGTACCAGGGATTGAACCCAGGGGTGCTCAACCACTGAGCCCCATCCCCAGCCCTTTTAGAGACAGGGGCTCACTATGTTGCTTTGGGTGCCCACCTGTAATCCTAGCAGCTCAGGAGGCTGAGGCAGGAGGATGGTGAGTTCAAAGCCAGCCTCAGCAACTTAGCAAGGCCCTAAGCAACTCATCAGAGGGCTTAGCACAGGGACAGCCTCAAAATGGCACAGGCAAGGCTAATGATCAGCTGACAGTAAGGCAGATATGATTTTGAAATTACCTGAGAGCGAACATGTGAGATCTAATCCAGAGCAAAATGCATAGTCCTTACCACAAGATCCACTCCACTGAGAGAAACACGGAGCCCGTTACTTACAATTGGAGGCCCTAACTGTGCAGGCGAGCGCATTTGGCATGCTTTGGCAGGTTACAAATGAACACAGGAAGACAGCATCTGTCAGCTCCCTTAGGAAACCAGCAAGAACCCCGTGTAATTCCTTACCTGGAAAACAGAAACATGCAACACAAATTAGCATTCAAATGGCATCATTTTATGTCTTTCTTACTAGTTTAAGCCTCATGTTAAATCAATTATTTCTTCTTGCGGCAGGCGGGCAGGGCCAAGCGGATACTGAATCCTTAACACACGCTTCTCCCTGATTCCAGACGGTTTCCACGTCAACATTCCTGTCAAGGATGTATGTTGAATATCATTCCTAATACACGTCTATAAAACTGTTGTATCAAACACAACTGAGAGCGAACAGCACTGCTAACCGTGTAATCAGTCATTTCCACGACACAATAATCACATCAGCAGATAAGTCACTCGGCTTCCACTTGGAATCCCATCCAGGCCCTGAACCCGTCCACTCCCTTGTTGAATGTCCATCCATTCACTCAGCCCAGCTACCCAGCACAAATGGTCTTTGCTGATGTTACAGAGAAAAAAGACGGGGCTCCAACCATCAAGGACTTCACACCCCAGTGCAAAAAAAAATCAACTGTGTGGAAGCCTCTTCCCTCTTGATCAGGGAAGTCCTGGAAAATAATCATACTAATATGAACTTGGTCTTCCTACTCAACCAATGAGTCAGTAAGTATGGTCAGGGCGTTCCTCTGACTAGGAACATGTGACGGGCAGTTCCCACAGCCCCGGGCCCTGCCCTTGGTCCAGTCCACTAGCCAATACAGAGGTTCTGGTGTTCCCAGGTGGGATGAGAGGGAGGCCCAGGGAAAGCTAGTCTGGCTTAAGTGAAGGCCTCTTGATGACACACATTTACACTGGGACCTAAAGGATGAACACCAGGGAAGGAAATGTCACTTAGGGATGTGGAAGTGGTTCTCCAAGTGTGGCCCGGGGAACCCTGAAGATTCATGAGACTCTGTTCATGGGCTCCATAAGCCCAGAACAGCCTCCTGGTGATGTGAAGATGTATATGGCCCCTTTTGGTCTCGTCTTCTCAGGAGTCTACAGCTGTGACTTCCACGCACTGTGAATAGGAGGGTATCACAGCCGGCTGAAGGCAAAAGCAGGTACGGGAATCCAGCAGCCTTCCACTAACGTTGATCTTCAAGAGATTGGAAGATATGTAAAAAAAAAAAAAAAAAAAAAAAAAAAAAAAAAAAAAAAAAAAAAAAAAAAA
>NW_025999941.1:18470987-18479047 GCF_001458135.2 Marmota marmota marmota
AAAAAAAAAAAAAAAAAAAAAGAAAGAAAGAAAGAAAGAAAGAAAGAAAAGAAAAGCCACTATCTCACTCAATATTTTGTCCAAAAAAAGTATTTATTAAAAAAAATATATTGTGGGCCGGCAATGTAGTATATCACAAAAAAGAAATTTTTAAAAATTAATGTTATTGCCCAGTGCAGTGGTACCGGCCTGTCATCCTAGTTGCTGGACAGGTTAAGGCAAGGGGATTGTAATTTTGAGGCCAGACTGGGCAACGTAGAACCGGTCTCAAAAATTAAAAACACTGGGAATGTCATTCAGTGGTAGAGCACTATTCTGGCATGTGCAAGGTCCTGGGTTTATTTATTTTTTGGTACCAGGGATTGAACCCAGGGACGCTCAACCACCGAGCCGCATTCCAAGGCTTTTTTATACTTTATTTAGATCTTGCTAAATTGCTTAGGGCCTCACTGAGTTGCTGAGGCTGGCTTTGAACTCGTGATCCTCTTGCCTCAGTCTACCAAGCCACTGGGATTACAGGTGTGTGCCACTGTGCCCAGCTGGTCCTGTGTTTGATACCCAGCATTACCCTCCAAACAGGGGGAAATTTTTCCTTTATGTTAACATGTATATTATTTTTTATAAAAATGAGTTCATATGTTTTTTTGATTTCTCAGTTTTAATTTGTAAAGGGGTAAATATATAAGAAACAAAGGCTCTCAGTTGTCCTCAAATATATTTAAGAATGTAAAGTAGGAAACTATGGACTTCAGTTGAATAATGCATTGATATCGTTCATCATGTGCAGCAAACAGGCCATGTGGACATGGGTAGCTAACAAGAGGAACTATGGGGCAGGGGAGGAAGAGGGCATGAAAACTCTGTGTTCTCAATGCCATTTTCCTATAAACCTAGAGCTACTCTTAAAAAAACTAAAGGATATTTTTAAAGAGAGAGTGCATAAAAAAAAAAAAAACAAGGCCTGGGGCATAATTCAGAGGCAGAGTGCTTGACCCAGGGTGCCCGAGGCCCTGGGTTGGATCCCCAGCACCACAGAAAACCACGAAATAAAATAAGCCCGAGCCAAAATGCCCAGGAACTGCTGACCTATGGAAAAGAATTTTAGCTGGCAGTGAGATGATGGGGACAGGGGCAGAGGAACCAGGGGGCAGAATGTGGGGGACCGAGATGAGAGGTGGGACGAGGGGGTGGCTGTAAACATGAGGATTCCCAGCACCACTGCCACCAACAGGACTGCTCCAGGTTCCTAAAAGGACACAGCAAAGAAGGACAAAGAACGTCCAAGTGTCTCAGAGACACCCAGGCCACCAGCAAAGCAGGCAGGCAGCCACCAAGACCGCTGAAGTTTGCTCTGGTCGGGGCTAGCAGGATTCAGGTTTGTTGTGGTTGTTAGAAAATTATAAGGAAATGCAGAATCTAAATTTAGGCAGCCTGATGAGGCTGGTTTCATGGGCTAATGGTGTGTGTGTGTGTGTGTGTGTGTGTGTGTGTGTGTGTGTGTGTTCTCAGTAATTGGTTAAGTGAAACTTCAGACTTCCCCTTCCCTCCAAGTCATTTTGTAACTAGAGTGACTTTTTGAATAGGTGAAATCTGAATGATCTGGCGTCCTCCATCAGAACCTTTTGTTGGTTCTAAATTGGCATGACTTACCTGGCCTTTGTGATGTGACGCTAGCTACTACCGAGCCACCCACATAGAATCTTTGTTCTCTGCTTCTCAGCAGAGTTGGAAGACCTAGCAGTGCCTGAAGGCCTGTGGTTGTGGGTGAGGAGTGGTTACAGGTCTCAGATCAGGAATTCGGGCAAATCGTATCAATTAACACGAAAACTTCTGTTAAAAAATGAGTGAGCCTGTGGGCACGGTGGCCCACGTCTGTCATCCCAGTGGCTGGGGAGGCCGAGGCAGGAGGATCTCGAGTTCAAAGCCAGCCTCAGCAACTTAGTGAGGCCCTAATCACCTCAATGAGACCCTGTCTCTAAATAAAATATAAAGGGGGCTGGGGATGGGGCTCAGTGGGTAAGCGCCCATGGTTCAATCCCTGGTACCAAAAACCAAAAAGTCATGAAAGAGTGGAAGGTGCATGGTGGCAATCAGCAAACCCCAGAGAAGGCAATGGTGAAGGATAGATCAGGAAACACCCAGTGCCTGTAAGTGCGATTCACAACAGCTGTTGCTACTACTACTACAATAACTACCACTGTAACTGAACATCCAGCCAAACACATAAGATGCAATTGATTCTATTCTGTGAAAATCATAACGCAAATCAGTGCCAAAACAGTGCCGCTAGCCAATCACCCATTCTGGGAGTGGGGAAAGTGTCCTCACTAGGACGAGCTGACATGACTGATCACACATTGGCCAAGCAGACGACGGAGGAGGCTCGAGTTAGGTTCCAGAATCCTTATTTTAAAATAGAAGCTTTGATTAATTTCCAGGATATATAAAGAACTCAAAAAGCTTAACACCAAAAAACACAAATAACCCAATTAATAAATTGGCAAAGGAACTGAATAGGCACTTCACAAGAGAAAAAATAAGAATGGTCAAAAATACATGAAAACATGTTCAACCTCACTAGCAATTAAAGAAATGCAAAATAAAGCTATACTGAGATTCCATCTCACTCAAGTCAGAATGGCAATTCTCAAGAATACAAATAACAATAAAAGCTGGCGAGGATGTAGGTAAAAGGTACACTCCTACATTGCTGGTGGAACTTCAAATTGGTGCAACTACTCTGTAAAGCAATATGGAGATTCCTTAGAAAACCTGGACCGGAACCCACCATTTGACCCAGTTATCCCACTCCTCAGCATATAATCAAAGGACTTAAAATCAGCCTACTACAGTGACGCAGCCACATCAATGTTTATAGCAGCTCAATTCACAATAGCTAAGCTATGGAACCAAACCAGGTGTCCCTCAATAGATGAATGGATAAATAAAAGGTGGTATATATACCCAGTGGAATATTACTCAGCTATAAAGAAAAATGAAATATGGCATTTGCCTGTGAACAGATGGAACTATAGACTGTCATGCTAAGTGAAATAAGCCAATGCCAAAAAACCAAAAGTGGAATGTCCTCTCTGATAGGTGGATGGTGACTTACAATGAGGGTGGGGTGGGGAGTAGGAGGAGAGGTTCACCATATTGGATAGAGTGAGTGGAGGAACGGAAGGGGAAGGAAATAGGAAAGACAGTGGAGTGAATGGGACAGAACTTTCCTGTGTTCATATATGAACACACGACCAGGGAAACTTCACATCATGTCCAACCACAAGAATGGGAAGGTAGACTCCATTTATATATGATAAGTCAAAATGCATTCTACTATCATGGATATCTAAAAAGAACAAATAAAGTAAAATAAAAGCTTTGTCTCAGCCTTCTCGGGAAGGATGACACAGAGTACATTCTTTCCACTTGTCTGTTGCCTGGGGGGAACATGCACACCCCAAATAATGACACATTTCAAGACTGGGTCAGCACAATAAATAGGGAAACCCAATGTCCTGGTGGCCCACACTCTGGTTAGGGGCAGACAGAGTGGTAAGGGACTCTCGTGGTCACTGAGGCTGGGGTGCAGGCCACAAATTAAAACCAGAAGACATCCACAGGCTCTACAACAAGTTGGTTATGTAATCAGCAAAGTGACGTTGGGGACCACAAAGAAACCACCCTGTAATTCTGGTCAGTGTGTGGATGGAGGCAGGGTCAGAAATCTGAAAAGGCTCAAAGGGCTTACTCGCTTTATGAGGAGGGTGTGGAAATGAGCTTTTAAAGTCAAGATTTAGCCAGGCGCAGTGGCGCACGCCTGTAATCCTAGCAGCTTGGGAGGCTGAGGCAGAAGGATCGAGAGTTCAAAGCCAGCCTCAGCAACTTAGAGAGGCCCTAAGCAACTCAGTGAGACCCTGTCTCTAAATAAAATATAAAAAGGGCTGACGATGTTAACTGTCCCTGGGTTTAATCTCCAGTATAAACAAGCAGATTTATAAATATAGAAGTGAGACAGGGATCTTTAACCTTGCTCTTCTGTTCAGGACACATCTCCAAGACAAAATATGCAACAACCAGATCAATCAACTGGATGGACTCTAGGACGAGTTCATAAAGCTTATAAAAGGCCTTACAGTATCATTCCCCTAAATTGTGATGCGTTTTATTTAACACAGACTGTGCATTTTAGACATGAATCCAAGGATATCAGGGAGCATGAGAATCAGCATCCATTCAAAAATTGCTGGGGACATCAGAATTTTCCAAATGGGATCGACAGATAACGTGCATCTCCCTCATGTGAGCTAAAATGCATCATTTAGGGACCAATTCCAGATCTACCCCATTAGAATCCTGGGTTTGGGGAATGCGCACTTTTCACGAGTGCCTCCCCACTCAAAATATTCACACACACACTGAAACATGAATGTTACTGAGTGTTAACACGTGGATCTGGAATTTCCCCAAAGACTCATAGGTTAAAGGCGTGGATTGTAATGCTGCAATGTCCAGAGGTAGGGCTTTTAGGAAATCATTAGATCCTGACAGCTCTAACTGCATCAGTGGATTAATCCATTTGATGGATTAATAATTTCAGTGGATTTACAGGGAGGTATGGAAACTGTAGACAGGGCATTTTTGGAGGAAATAGGCATGCTTTGGGGGACTATAGCTTGCAACTGGTCCCTGCCCTTTCTCTCTTCCTCTCTCCCCCCACCCTTCTCTCTCTCTCTCTCTCTCTCCCCAGTGCCGTGAGCTCAGTGGCTTCCGTCCACCATGCCCTTCTGCCATGATGTTCTGTCTCACCTCGAGGCCAGAGTGTGGCGTCAACCCCCCACGGACTGAACCTCTGAAACTGTGAGCCCAAATCAATCTTTCCTCTTAACTAAGTTGTTTTTCTCAGGTATCCATCCCAGTGATAAAAAGCTGAGACACACACCAGGAAAAACAAGTAGACCCCGAAGCAATGGCTCTCGCACGGTCAAACTGTCCCTAGTACAAGAAACACAGGCTACTTGGAATTTCTGTAGAAACAAGTAAGAATATTCCAGTGGGAGGCATCGTGAGACATATAGTCAAAGAAATCAGGAACTAAAATCAGTAACTAAAGAAGGTTATAAAAATCTCCAAATCTTCCTCTGCACAAGAGGCAAAGCTCAAGTTGTTAACCTCCTGCAGCCACAGTTTGCACATGTTTAACATGGAAATTCAGACCAGGTGTGAAGGTGCACAACTGTAATTCCAGCCACTCAGGAAGCTGAGGCAGGAGGGATCACAAGTTCAAGGCCAGCCTGGGCAAGTTAGAGACCCTGTCTCAAAATAAAAAGGGCTGGGCATATAGCTCAGTGGTAGAGCATCCCTGAGTTCAATCCCCAGTACCCAAAGCCAATTAAAATGGTTTAACCTGTCCTCTATTCATTGAAAAGAGCAGGAGACTGTAGATTACAAATTTTGTTGTTGTTGTTTGGCTTGTGGTTTGGTACTAGGGAGTGAACCCAGGGGTGCCCAATCACTGAGCCACATCCAGAGCCCATTTTCTTTTTTTTTTTTATTTAGAGATAGGGTTCGCTGAGTTGCTTAGGGCTTCACTAAGTGGCTGAGGCTGGCTTTGAACTAGCAATCCTCCTGCCTCAGTCTCCCAAGCCGCTGGAATGACAGACGAGTGCTGCTGCCTGACTGTAGATTACATTTCTGTCCTTAAATCTACCCTGACTCCAGCTCAGAGGCTCTGATAGAAATGGAAGGATCCTTCTGCTGGTGGCTTCTCATGAAGGAAGAACCGGTCCTGCCCCCTGCTGGGCAACGGAGTATCCACAGAGAGAAAGAGAGAGAAAGGCCAGGCGGCCACGCGGTTTCCCCTGGCCCTGCGGGTCAGCTTCAAAGAGCAAACAGTGTCCTGCTTTGTCCACTTTGATGTCTCCTTTGAATCTGAGATTATGATGTTGCGCTGACCTTCAAGCAGGGGCACTGCTCTACACAGTTCTGATAAGCTGCTTTCTGAAAGCACTTCCCGGACGCTAACCGTCCTTCTCACCAAGGGGACAAGATGATGACCATGTTATTTTAAGAGCAGCCTTAGGAAGGAAAGAGGACAAAGGCAGTTTCTGAACGCAAACAGGCTACGAATGCATCATATTCTAGATTGAACTCTTTCTGTGCCTGGATATTTCTAATTCCATGTACACATTCTTTCCATTTTGGGGAAAGGGGGTGGGGGACACTAGGGATTGAACTCAGGGGCACTTGCCCACTGAGCCCCATCCCCAGCCCTATTTTGTATTTTCTTTAGAGACAGGGTCTCAATGAGTTGCTTAAGGCCTCACTAAGTTGCTGAGGCTGGCTTTGAACTCCAGATCCTCCTGCCTCAGCCTCCTGAGACGCCGAGATTACAGGTGTGCACCACGGCGCCTGGCCCTATCCATTCTTTTTTGAAAGCCGGGTATCTAGCAGGAATCTCCTAGGGCTGTCCAGCAATTTCAGTTATCAACTGGTGATCCATGTTAATGCCCATCCTTTTAGGCACATCAAAGAAAGGCATGGCTCCCCTCCCCCACCCCCACCACAGAGCCTTGTGTCCTCCCTGGCCTCAGCCTCAGGACCTAGTTTTGTTTTTTTAAATAAACAGTCCATGGTCATTATCAATAGCCACCCTACTCTAGAGAACACCACATCTTCTTTCTCAACTATAACCTACTACCCATGAATCCACATTCCCCCAGGGAGAGAGAATTTTGATCACTACCAGAAAGAGTGAATCCAGCAAATAGGCGAGGATTCAATCCAAAACCAAAGGCACATTCAAGGTGAATTCCCATCCCCATGCAGGTGACCGTTGCAAGAGGGGGAAAAAAAAAAAGAGCTAATGAGTGGAGGAATGGAAAAGAAATGAACTACTGCAAACATCTAATCCAAGACTTACAGAGCACAGGAAAACTCTTTCACTCAATTTTAAGCTTACTCACTTGTTTTAGTCCTCAGGTTTGTTTTTTTAATTTTTTTTTATTAGCTACACATGACATCACAATGATCTTGGCAATTCAGGTCCTCAGGTTTTTATTAAAAATTTTTCATTTATCAAGAGCAATAAAGTGGGCTGGAGATGTAGCTCAGTGATAGGGTCCCTGGTCTACCATGTGGGAGGCCCTGAGCTCAATTTCCAGCAACACACACACACACACACACACACCAATAAAGTTATTCATAAGCCTCTGAAACAACATTTTCTTAGAAATATTTCATGATGCACTTTTTGATGTCCATGAGCTGGTCTGGTTACCAGGACCACTCTGAAATGCACTGTCTTCCTGGAGAATTAGCTGCATGAATACCGAGTTTTGTCCTTAGAGACAGTGTTCCTGGCCAGGCACAGTGGTGCAAGCCTGTAATCCCAGCAACTTGGGAGGCTGAGGCAGGAGGATCTTGTTCAAAGCCAGCCTCAGCAAAATTGAGGCGCTGGGGCCGGGATTGTGGCTCAGTGGTAGAGTGTTTGCCTAGCATGCGTGAGGCAATGGGTCTGATCCTTGAGACCACATAAAAATGAACAAATAAAACAAAGGTATTGTGTCCTTCTACAACCAAGCAACTCAGGGAGACCCTGTATCTAAATAAATTACAAAATAGGGCTGGGGATGTGGCTCAGTGGTTGAGTGCCCCCGAGTTCAATCCCCAGTACCAAAAAAAGAAAATGACAGTGTTCCTTTTAGGCAGCTAAAAGAATCAAATCTCTGAACAAGCCTCATCAGGTTTCACAGATACTGTTATCATTATTTCAAACCAAATATGCCAATAGATTCATAAGCATATATAAGCTTGGTGGAAACTTCTTAGCCAACCAATTTGGATGTAAGTGCCTATGAGTTACTGCTGATTTCCGCATTGGAAAGGAAATATCTTCCATATGAAGAGAGGTGGAAGAGGAACTAAGCAGCTAAACATCTCCTGTGCCCTAAACAGTGTGTTTACATGATATCAATTAATGCTTACAATTCACCAAGGACACAGTCACATAGTCATCTCCTTTTCTCTCTCTCTTTTTTTTTTTTTTTTTTTTTTTTTTT